>NW_004443984.1:2695908-2749093 GCF_000243295.1 Trichechus manatus latirostris
ATAGGGCAACATTTGTAGTAACTGTTAAATGAGAAACTATTTTGTTCTGTAAGCCTTCATCTTAAGTGAGAATAACAGCACAATTGGAAGAGCGTATTCAGTGTCACTGAACTGTGTATGTAGAAATTTTTGAAACGGTGTATCTTTGGCTATGTGTATTTTCACAAAAAAAAAAAAAGGTTGAGGAGTTAGAGGGTTAATATGTTGTGGGGTTGTTAACCAATGTCATAAAACAACATGTGTACTACTGTTTCATGAGAGACTATTTGTTCTGTAAGCCTTCACCTTAAGAAAAATAAAATATTTAAAAAAAAAGAAAAGAAAATATGGCCTTGGTGATAGAAACATTAGAACAAGTCTACAAGAGCCAAAGTACAACCTTGAGTATATCCCACCTGAATTTAGAGACCATCTCAATAATAGATTTGACACGTTGAACGCTAATGACCAAAGACCAGAGGAGTTGTGGAATGACATCAAGGACATCATACATGAAGAAAGCAAGAGGTCATTAAAAATACAGGAAAGAAAGAAAAGGTCAAAATGTATGTCAGAAGAGACTCTGAAACTTGCTCTTCAACATTGAGTAGCTAAAGCAAAAGGAAGGAATGATGAAGTAAAAGAACTGAACAGAAAATTTCAAAGGGCTGCTCGAGAAGACAAAATATTATAATGACAAGTGCAAAGAGCTGGAGATGGAAAACCAAAAGGGAAGAACACACTTGGCTTTTCTGAAGCTGAAAGAACTGAAGAAAAATTCAAGCCTCGAGTTGCAGTAGTGAAGGATTCTATGGGGAAAATATTAAACGACACAGGAAGTATCAAAAGAAGATGGAAGGAATACACAGAGTCATTATACTAAAAAGAATTGGTCAACATTCAACCATTTCATATGCTACCTCTTGTAGCATATGATCAGGAACCGATGGTACTGAGGGAGGAAGTCCAAGCTGCACTGAAGGCATTGGCGAAAAACAAGCCTCCAGGAATTGACGGAATATCAACTGAGGTGTTTCAACAAACGGATGCAGCACTGGAAGTGGCCACTTGTCTATGCCCAGAAATTTGGAAGACAGCTACCTGGCCAACTGACTGGAAGAGATCCGTATTTGTGCCCATTCCAAAGAAACGTGACCCAACAGAATGTGCAAATTATTAAACAAAATCATTAATATCACATATAAGTAAAATTTTGCTGAAGATAATTCAAAAACGGTTAAAGCAGTACATCGGCAGAAAACTGCCAGAAATTCAAGCCAGATTCAGAAGAGAATGTGGAACCAGAGATATCATTGCTAATGTCAGATGGATCTTGGCTGAAAGCAGAGAATACCAGACAGATGTTTACCTGTATTTTATTGACTATTCAAAGGCATTCAACTGTGTGGATCATAAAAAATTATGGATAACATTGTGAAGAATGGGAATTCCAGAACACCTAACTGTACTCATGCAGAATCTGTACAGAGATCAAGAGGCAGTCATTCAAACAGAATAAGGGGATATTGCGTGGCTTAAAATCAGGAAAAGTGTGCGTCAGAGTTGTATCCTTTTATCACACTTATTCAATCTGTATGCTGATCAAATAATCCAAGAAGCTGCACTAAATGAAGAAGAATATGGCATCAGGATTAATGGAAGTCTCATTAACAACCTGCGATATGCAGATGACAAAGTAAAGAGGACTTGAAGCACTTACCGATGATAATCATTATGGATTACATCTCAACATAAAGAAAACAAAAACCCTCACAACTGGACCAACAAGTAACATCATGATAAAAGGAGAAAATACTGAAGTTGTCAAGGATTTCATTTTGCTTGGGTCCACAATCTATGCCCATGGAAGCAGCAGTCAAGAAATCAAACAGCATGTTGCATTGGGCAAATCTGCTGCAAAAGACCTCTTTAAAGTGTTGAAAAGCAAAGATATCACTTCGAGGACTAAGGTGCGTCTGACCCAAGCCATGATATTTTCAATTGCCTCATATGCATGTGAAAGCTGGACAATGAATAAGAAAAACTGAAGAAGAATCGATGCCTTTGAATTATGACGTTGCTAATTATGGTGTTACCATGGACTGGCAGAAGAACAAACAAGGCTGTCTTGGAAGAAGTACAGCCAGAGTGCTCCTTGGAAGTGAGGATGGCAAGACTTCATCTCACGTACTTAGGACACGTTATCAGAGGGACCAGTCCCTGGAGAAGGACATCATGCTTGGTAAAGTGGAGGGTCAGCAAAAAAAAAAGGAAGACCCTCGACAAGATGAATAGACAGTGGCTGCAACAATGGGCTCAAACACAGCAACGATTGTGAGGATGGCGCAGGACTGGGCAGTGTTTCATTCTGTTGTACATAGGATCACTATGAGTCAGAACAAACTCGACAGCACCTAACAACAACAACTCTACACATTACACCATGAAAAACCTAAGAGCCTGGGGTCCTGAGAAGCACAGAGCCTGTCTGGGCTGAAGGTTCTGTGGACGGCCACCTGCAAGAAGAATGAGTTTTTGTTCAGGCTTCGAAGGATTCCAACAACTGCCGGATACTGTGGATACTCCTGGCCCCCCATCCTTTCGAACCCCCACCCTAGTGATCTTGCACACATAGAGTGGAGATCACCATTCACACTGTGCAGGGAGGAAGGGAAGGAGGACAGGCCTTTCATCCACAGGGGAATTGGAAACAATTTCCAGAAAAGCAGCATAGTATGTAGTTGAGAGGCTAGGCTCTAGCCTGCAGCTCCGCAGCTGTGTGACACTGGCCAGGCTAGTGAGGATTAAATGACTTAATACACATCACATAAAGCACCTGGAATGGCCATGCACGCTACCCACCCTCTCCCAGTGTTAGCCATCATTATGATTACTCCAGCTAAAGCTAACACCAACAAGGGAACTGAGTTCTGGCCCCTCTTCTTTCTTTTTATTAATAATAAAATTGGCTTTTAAATAACAAGTGATAGATGGCTAACTGTAGAAAAGGCAAAAATACAGATTAAAAAAAAAGTAATAAAGCCACCCACAATCCCACTCTCTAAAGATCATCTTTTTACTTCAATTTATGTAATATCATAGCGATTTGGTGCTATTTATTTTTTTCCCAGAGAGTGTCTGGTTCTCCCACCGCCATCAGCAGCTGTCAGTCAGTCACCCTGGTCCCAGTGAACAAGACTCTGGGTTTGTTAACCAGGTGATGTCTCAGAGACAAGGGAAAGAGGCTGAAGAACATGCCCTGCAAGTGCATCTGGTTCGTCCCCAACCATCCAGGGAATTTTATGAGCAAAGTATTTCAGTCACTTTTAAAAGGTAAATCAGAGATGCCACTCCCAGCTTAAAACCTGTCAACAGCACTTAGCAAAAGGCCAAGATCTCCAAAGGGGCCTTTGATGCTCATACCAGATGGCCTGGGTCTGAATCTTGACCACCATAGATTAGTTGTGAGACTTTGGACAAGTTATTTAAACCTCTCTGTGCCTCAGTTTCCTCATCTGTAAAATGGGAATGACAGAACCTACCTCATACGGCTGTTATGAAAGTGAAATATGCTAAGTGAGTTGCTTGGAACAGCTCCTGGCATATGGGAAGTCTTTCATAAATGTTAGCTGCTATTATTACTACGAAGGAGCCCTGGTGGTGCAATGGTTAAGTACTTGGCTGCTAACTGAAAGGTCAGAGGTTCCAACCCACCAGCTGTGGGAAGAAGATGTAGCAAACTGTTTCCGTAAAGATTACAGCCTTGGAAACCCTAAGAGGCAATTCTACTCTGTCCTATAGGGTCGCTATCAGTTGGGATCGACTCAACGGCAGTGGGTTTGGATTTTAGTTTTATTACTATTATTATTTTATGCCGTTCTTGCTCCCTATGTTAGGACACAGACCCCAGCAACCTAACTGTGGACCACCAACCAGTTGCCGTCAAGTTGATTTCAACTCACGGCGACCCTGTGTGTGTCAGAGTAGAACTGTGATCTATAGGGTTTTCAGTGGCTGATTCTTCCAAAGGAGATCGCCAGGAGCTCTGGTGGGGCAATGGTTAAGCACTCAGCTGCTAGCCGAAAAGTTGGTGGTTAAAAACAACCCAGTGTCTATGTGGGAGAGAAAGCCTGGTGATTTGCTTCTGTAAAAATAACAATCAAGAAAACCCTGTGGGGCAGCTCTACTCTGTCACATGGGGTCACCATGAGTTGGACTTTGCCCCCAAAGATAGCATAGTCTTCAGCTGCTGTCTCTGCCCCTAGAAATGAGATGAGGTGTGTGCAGACCTCAGCTGGGACCGTGGTTATACAAAGGCCTCTCAAGATTTCTGCCAGTTCTCAGAGCTTATGTTCTCATGGCCACTTTCCTGCTTCTGCTGATTTCTTGCAGCTGTTCCCTTTATTTCTGCCCTGGAATTGACCCAAATGAAGGAGGAGGGACGGAAACATTTCTCCCCACTGCCAGAGCAACTGTGAATACAGGGCTGTGTGTGAGCAGAACTTTTACTAAAGATACAGCACACACGGAAAGTAGTACAAGAGGCATTCCTGTTCTTAAAAGCCCTGAGGCCACCCTGACACCAGGGGGTTGGGCTGTGGTTCACCCCAGCTAGGGCCCGGTGGCTCCTCTCTCTGCCTCCTTTCCTCTCTCCTACACGGCCCTCCTTCCTCGCTGCCCCAGGCAACCAGACAATTCAGCTCCCTCCACCCACCCCATCTTCTAAAACTCAGCTCTAGTCCCGCTTTTTCTAGTCTGCTTTTGGCAACCAGAGCAAGGTCCCTGGCTGATACAAATGGTTTGCTCTTCACTACCAACCTAAATGTTGGCAGTTCAAACCCACTCAGTGGTGCCGTGGAAGAAAGACCTGGTGATCTGTTTCTGTAAAGATTATAGCCAAGAAAATACTATGGGGTAGTTCTACTCTGTTATACCTAGGGTGGCCATGAGTCAGAACCGACTCAACACCAACAGGTTTGGTTTGGTTTTTGACCACAGCATCCAGGGAAGGGGGGGGTCATAGAAATCTACATGGGGTCCCTGTGAGTAAGGACACTGGGACTGAGCCCCCAGCCAGAGAATGAGGCCGCTTATCTGAGCAAATCCCAAAGGCGGATAGAAGACAGCCAAGGCCCCTGGGAGGGTCCTGGGGATTTGGGCTGGGAGGTAGTGTGGGGGTGCCTGGGGTCCGGGCAGGGTGCTGCCTCCTCGTGGGCTGGGGTCAGATGGGCTGTGGTTCTGGGCTATCCTAGTCCTGATTCTAGAAACATTAGAGGAGGCTACTGGGACTTCTGCAAAAGTAGGGCAGGAGATCCCTCCCACTTCTCTTTTAGCTCTCCAAGTTCCTCATAACAGGCTCCTGAAAGGAGACTCAGAGCCTTAGAGGCAGAGAGCCTGGTGGCCGGGTAAGCTGGCCCCCTAGCAGCACCCAGAGGCATGAGTTCTAGGACAGGGCTTTAGAAAACTCAAGGAGGACAGTCTCTTTCTAATGCAGTTTGATTTCACCTTCTCAGGTTCTGAGAAAGTGACCATGTCCTTCTCTGTGAAGCTCCCAAGGACTCTGAGAGGGCTTAGGTTCCCACAGAGGGAGGATCCTCTCGGCCAGTCAGCATATTCTGAGATTTGAATTGCCAGTGTACCTTTGGGGACCATAGTTTTTTATAACCACAGCTTCCTCCTAAGGAAAGTAGATGCTGCTCATTAAATGAAAGGCCCTTTTGTTCTGAGGCCCCTTATTAGGTTTGGCCTGGCAAAGGTGGGCTGAAAGTAAATTTGGGAGGAGGGACTGAAGACAGACAAACTGCTTGGAGTTAGGAGTGAGAACTGGGAGCCCCCGGGGGCACCGGGGCCAGAGGGGCTGTGAAGGGAGGAGGGAAGGCAGAATATGAGGGGCCATCAGGCTGGGTCCTGTGTGTGTGTGGTGGGGGGTGAGTAGATGGGGCTGGAGAGGTGGGGGCCATGAAGGATAAGTGAGGAACGCCCAGTGGCCACCCAGTTTCCAAGACCAGGAGTGTCCTTGTGCTGCTTTCAGTAGTGTGCTGAGCAGCCTATACCTCTCCCAGAGACCCACAAATCTTCAGTGAAATTCTGCTCACAAAGCGTCTGGTATTATTCATGGTTTCTTGGGAGAAGAAATGGGCTGCATCCTGCATTTGAGTCCATTCCAGGGTGGAAATAAAGGGAGCAGCTGCCAGAATTCAGCAGAAGCAGGAAACCAGAGCCTCATGATTAAGCCTGAGAAATTGCAGAAGTCTTGTGGAGGGCAAGAGATGTATCTGAGCCAACCCATCTCAATCCCAGTGGGCTGGGAGGCCCAGCAAACCCCTGGGTTCCACCGTCTGCACAGACATTTGTCCTGCTTTCTGCTAAAAGCCTGTTTTGTTCAGGTTGTGAGGGCAACGTGCCCAGTCCTAGGGGATAATGACTGATGAAAGCTAATTACGTTTGTTCCCATTCCCCTCATTGGTGGTTGAGTTAGATGTGGGCATGTGACCCTGTTTTGGCCAATGAGACAGAAGGGGAAGTCTAGTGGGGGCTGCTGGGAAGGAGCCTCCTTTCTAATAAAAAAGAGAGAGACAGTTTAGGACAAACCTTCCTCCCTTGGGACTCTGTTTGTAGTGATGTAGCTGAGCAGTTAAAAGTGGGGTCTCCAGAGCCAAACAACTTGGGTTAACAGCATGGTTCTGCCTCTAATTAGCTGTGAGCAAGTTACTTGACCTTTCTGCACCTCATGCTCCTTATCTGCAAAATGGAAATAATAATTGTACCTTCTTCATAGGGTTGTTGCAAAGTTACCAAAAAAAAAAACCCAAACCCATTGCCATCAAATCAATTCTGACTCACAGCAACCCTATAGGACAGAGTAGAACTGCCCCGTAGGGTTTCTGAGAAGTGGCTGGTGGATTTGAACTGCTGACCTTTTGGTTAACAGCCAAACTCTTAACCACTAGGCAACCAGGGCTCCTTTGCAAAGTTAATACAGCTACAATGTTTAGACAGTGTCTGGCACATGGTAAGAACTTGATAAATGACGATGTGTTGTTGTTAGGTGCCATTGAGTCAGTTCCAACTTATAGCAACACTGTGTGCAACAGAATAAAACACTGCCTGGTCCTGCACCACCCTCACAATCGTTGCTGTGTTTGAGCCCATTGTTGCAGCCACTGTGTCAGTCCATCTTATTGAGGGTCTTCCTTTTTTTCACTGACCTTCTACTTTACCAAGCATGATGTCCTTCTCCAGGGACTGGTCCTTCCTGATAACATGTCCAAAGTACACAAGACAAATGATAGCTATTACTATTTTTGTTATCTGCAGATGTAGTGCTTGGAGCCACCTTAGCCTTCTTTTCAGCCATGAGGGAGGGACCCCTGACACAGAAGATGGGATGACAGAAAGAAGAAAGGTGTGCTGATTAAAAAACTTAAGACTTCTCCTTAAGACCTCTTAAGATAATAAATTTCTAACTCTTTAGGCAACTTTTACTTGAGTATTCTGTTACTTGCAGCCTAAAGCATCCTAACAATACATACAGAAAAGCTTGATGCCCATTACTGTTTTACAATGAGAAACAAAGCCACCCAGTCCATGAGACACGCATATTTATTGAGAACATTTGCCATATTTATTGAGAACATTTGCCATATTTATTGATGAGGTAGATCATGGCACTAAGTGTTTATTATTCTCAAATATTTAGTTTCTCTTTATTTCTTTAATAAAAAGAGCCCCCATATTTCAGCTGGGCACATGCTGCCTAGCTAGCAACTATATTTCCCAGTCTTCTTGCAACTAGGTGAAGCCATGTGACCAAGTTCTAGCCAATGGAATGTGAATAGAAGTAATGTGTGCCTCTTTCTGCTTCTGCCCTTAAAAGGACTGGGCATGCCCTCTGTTATAGATTAAATTATGTCTCCCGGAAAGATATGTTGAAGTCCCAGCCCCTGGTACCTAGGAATGAAACCTATGACCTTGTTTGGAAATGAAGTCTTTGAAGATCTTATCAATTAAATTAACAGAGATCTTACAGGAGTAGGGTGGTCCTACTCCAATCTGAATGGTATTCTATAAAAGAGGAGAAGGGACACCAAACGACACACAGAGGGAAGAACGCCGGTGACAACAGAGGCAGAGGTGGAGTTTTGGTGCAGCTACAAGCCAAGGAACACCTTGGGCTACAAGAAGCTGGGAGAGACCAAAAGGGATCTTCCTCTAAAGTCTTCAGAGAGAACATGGCCCTGCTGACACTCTGAATTCAGAGCTGTGAGACACTAAATTTCTGTTCTTACAAGCCACCCACTTTGTGGTGTTTTGTTATAGTAGCCTTGGAAAACTAATACACCCTCCTCTTGCTCTTCTCCCTGCCTGCTGGTGGGAAGACAGCAAGAGCTGTAGTAGTCACCTTGGATCCAGAAATGGAAGTGCCATTTTGAGAGCGGCAGAGCTACCCCACCAGCCCCAACCATCTACCTCTGACCTCCTACATAAAAATCTTAAAAAAAGAAGTGAACTATCTTTTAAGCGACTGAATTTTTGGATTACTTTCCTACAGCAGATTTACATGAGGCTCCGGAGTATCATATGGAAACAGTGGCACAGAAATACTACCCTGTATTTATTACTGTGACCCTATGTCTCAGTCAGCTATTGGCTGTGCAACCAACTACCTAAAATTTACGGCATAACACAACGATGATTTATTATTTCTCATGATCCTGTGGGTTGACTGCACTGTTTTTCTGCTGAATTTTCCTGGGCTTACTCATGCGGCTGCAATCAGCTGGAGGAACAGTTGGGGGCTGGGCTCAGCTGGGACAGTGGGGGATGGCTAGATAGTCCAGGCTAGGCTTCCTCATATGGTAGTTACATGAGAGATCCAGGACAGCAAGCCCTCAATCACAAGTGCTTACTTGGCCTCTGTTTGTGTCATGTTTGCTGATATTCTATTGGCCAAAGCAAGTCACGTGGCCACGCCCAGCATCAATGTGGACGGGGACTACACAGGCTGTGGATACCAGGAGGCTTGATTCAGAGGGCCATTTGGGTAACAATCAGCCTCACCCTGTTACATCCCATGAATTTTGGAAGCTCATTAAGGATAATTAGAAATCCTAGCATAGTGCTCATTAGGCCCATCTGCACAGAGACTAATAACCCCCTCGGATTAGGGACAAGTGAAATTCATTCCCTTATTTGGTTATTCATCATCTAGCTCCAGAAAAAAAGTTTTATGTTCTTTATAAAAACATAAAATATTTTAAAGATAAAATTAAATTAAAAAGTGAGTATTGGCGGGAATCAGAACAGAAGGAAAATGAAAGTAGGAAAAAAAAGAAAAAATGGTACCAGGAGTAGGGTCAGAACAAAAGATGTCTGTCAGGGGCCTGTATTCCGGCTAAGAGACGGACATGAGGGCCAATGGAGGGTGCTGGGACAAAATCAGGGGCAGTCAGTGGTAGAGAGGATGGGGGGAGGTGAGACTATGGCCTCCCAGAGAGCTCTACCAGTTTGTAGGATTTGGGGGAAGCTGGGATGAGGCTATGTCTGAAGCGCCTTAAAGTGGTGGTTCTCAACCTTTGCTTGGCATTAGGATCACCTGTGGAGCAAGTTTAAATGCAGATACCTAGGCCCAATCCATAGAACCCGCATTTTTAACAAGCTATCTGGATGATTCTGAAGCAAGGGGGTTTTGAACCACATTTTGAAAAGGGTTTGAAGACCCTAAGTGGATGTCATGTTAGGGACCAGATATTCAGAGGGGAAGAATAAGTAAGAGGAAACCTTCTTGAATAAGTGAATGACTATCAGAGATCCAGGGAGATTCTAGAAAAGGGAGGGGGCTGCAATGTGAACTTGGAGCTTCCTAATAACTCAGAAACTTTATTTCTACAAAGAACAAATCTCTACCCTGAATAGACATTTCTTGGTGGATTGCTTTGCCCTCAACAACATTGCCTGTCCTAGGACCTGCCCCCCACTCATGCACGGCCATGGCTGTGACTCCATCCCCACCCCAGGTATTGCTGATTGGAACAGGAGTGGACACCTGACCCAAGCTGGACCAATTAGATTCTCTCTGTCAAGAAATTGGAGCAGAGACAGAGGTCATTGGTACTGTGTGCCATCAGTGTGCTCCACAGTGAAAGCCCATGAACCCCTGCTGATAAGGCCTACAGCGTTGCTCTGGGACTGGCCCTTCAGCTTCCCTCAATCCTATGACACCCTCCAGTATCCTTCCACTAAATTTCACTTGCGACTGAGTTGGCTTCTGTCACTCGTCTCCAAAAGAACCTTAACTGCTGCAGGCTGACAGAGAGAGATGGGGACAGAGCAGTGGGTCTGAGGTTGTCCCTACAGTCCCAAACTAGATTCCCTGAGAAATGGACCCATCCAGTCAGTTTCCTAAGGAAACCATGAGATGCCAAATGCTGAGCTGTTGTTGGAAGAGCTACAGCAGCCCTGGGGAAGACACTTGTGCTGCAGCTGGAACTCAATGCTGAGATGCAGGAAGGAAGGGGCAAAGAAGGAAGTGAGCTGATGGGAAGTTGACAGGCCCTACACTGGGCATCATCCTCCTCTTCAGATAGACTCCACCATGGGCTGGAAGAGATGCTTAAGATCACTTAAACAGTTCCAGGAGATGGGACTGCAGTGTATGAGTTTCATACTGCTGAAGATTTACCTGAAGGCTGGGGTGGTAGGCATCCTCTAAGATGGCCCCAAGAAGGCCCTGCCTCTTGGTAGTCATGCACTTGGGTAGTCCTCTCCTGCGTTAAATAGGGATGATCTGGGTGACCAACAGGATATGTCAGGAGTGATGGTGTGTGTTTTCCAAGGCTAGGTCATGAAAGACATCACAACTTCCACCTTGCTTTCTTGGATCACTCACTCCGGGGGAAACCAGTCACGATGATGTGAGCATACTCAAGCAGCCCTACTGGAGGGCCCACTAAATGAGGAACTGAGGCCTCCTGCCAACAGTTAGTACTAACTTGACAGCCATGTGAGGGAGCACACTTGGAAGCAGATCCTCCAGGCCCAGTCAAGCCTTCAGGTGACTTCAAGATGTCCCAACGGACATCTTGACCACAACATCATGAGAAACTCGGAGCCAAAACCATCTAGCTAAGCTGCTCTCAGATTCTTGACCCACAAATGCTGTGTGAGAGAATAAATGTTTATTGTTTTAAGCTGCTAAGCTTTGGGTTTGTGACCTAGCAATAGATAACTAATACATCTGAGGACGAGAATGTGCTAGACTTGGAACATCTCCAGAAAGCAGTCACAAAGGGAACGACAAGATGAGACTGTGTGGCCAAGACACACTTCAATGGGACCTCAGACTCCAAAGGCAGCTATAGAGACTCTCCCAACTTCTCCTATTTTGGAGGGAAGAGGAAGGGAAGCCTCTCTGGAAATTGAGGAAAGAGCCCAAACCACTGGAACAGCTGCTAATTTCTTTGTCCTTTTCAGGTATGTCCTGCTTCACCATCATGACAGCCAGAATAATTCCTCTGATATTCAAAATAATAGGATTTCTGAGTGCCCATCCTATTGACAGTGAGAAGACCAGCTTTTTTTCTTCTATGGTAAGTTAAAGAACCCCAGAGTATTTAACACTCCAAAGGAGGCAATGCTGGTTAGTTGTTTTGTTTTTTTCTGGCAGAGCAAGAAACCAGAAAATCTGGTTAGACCACTGAGGGGCCCAATTTTCAGCTGCACAGCCTTCCCCAAACCAGAAGTTTCAGCAGTTTCTCAGAATATATTTGAGGAAATGAAATAATTGCCTTTGTAAAACACCCAGGGACCTGTCCTGATGGAATGATGCAGACATGTCCCAATTTGTAAAAGCAAAGAAGTCCAGGCCATTGGTACAAACTGTCCTCCTGGCATGCTGGGTCAGGCTGCCAGTTTCTGGGAGTGGAAGGAACACTCAAAGTCTGTGCTAATAGCATGGGGACTTCTCCTGGCCTGTCTGGGCTCGCCATTTTCCTCAGGGAAAGGCAGATCTCTGAGGATTCATGATTCTTCTTCTGCCTTCTAACTCTCCCTCTGCTTTCCACCCACCATCTATTTCACTCCCACCAGGTCTCACTGCCTGCAGGCATGAGGTGCTCAGAGATGGGACCTTTTTCCCCAGGATCTGCTTCCCAAGTACTCCCACTCTTTCTTCTCATAGATTCCCCTTTCAGGAAATTCTTGAGAAGCTTGGCAACAGTACTGTGGTGACCTCTGTCCTCCTGATGTTACAGTCATGGCGTTGGGGGCAGGGGCTCCCACCCTCACTCCCCACCTCCCATGATGGGAGGGAGATTTTCTCCTTCTCCCTCCCACAATCCTGGACCCAGCATGCAGGGAAGGGCCAATGAGCCAGCGACACACAGTCTCTGTCTGGAGAATCTCAGAAGTAGGATTTGTGGGCCAGGCTACATGTTTGTCCACTGAAAGAATGACTAAATTCATAGCTGTAGATGAGCTCACTCTGGAAATGGCACAGTGAAATTCTGAAATCGTGAATCTGGTCTTCTGGAGGCCCCCCCAAAAACCAAACCCATTGCCATCAAGTCAAGTTGATTCTGACTCATAGCAACCCTATAGGACAGAGTAGAACTGCCCCTTAGGGTTACCAAGGAGCAGCTGGTGGATTCGAACTGCTGACCTTTTGGTTAGCAGCCAAGCTCTTAACCACTGCGCCACCAGGGCTCCTTCTGGAGGCCAGCAATGGTCAAAAGTTGGGACCCGCCCCTCAACTCCCAGCCCTGGAGTCCCTGTGGCGCAGCTGAGAAGGGAGCGGAATTTGCCTCAGCGCCACCTGCTGGCTGGCACTGACTCAGGCCAGCTCTGGGGTTAGAAGTTTGTCACCTGAATATGGAAGGGGAAGATGGAAGGACAGACCAGCCTGTCTCCACATGAACTGCTCCCTCAGAAAGAGCTGCTACCGGGTTTATGCTGACGCTCCCAAGGTTCAGTCAAGAAGACATATCAAAGCCTCGGAAAAGGCAAAAGAGATTATTGGATGTCCTTCCAGTGGAGGTCTGAATGTCAGTTAGGTGACCTGAGGACGATTCGATTCTGTAGTGGTGTGTGACTTGATGGTCTTTGATTGACTTTATAACTCTGTAGAGGTAGAAGCGACTTGTAGAAAAAACAGATAATAATGCAAACGATGTCTGTCCATAGCAATGTAAATGATTTCTGTTCATAAGCATGCAAAAGAATTTTGTCCAGTAAATACTGAAATCCCTGCAAGTCAAATTCTCATTTGAACTTCTTTTAATATCTTGCTGGTCCCCTGTCAATTAATGAGTTAAAGAAAATCTTTGACACGTGTTCTTTTTTTTTTTTTTTTGTATGGGGGTCATAGTTTTACATTTTGAAAATTATACTTGAGCAAGTCCTTAGTTTCCAAGGAATCTACAAACTCTCTCACACTTTCCTTCCCTCCTGCATCCTCTGGTTCCCCACCATGCCCAGACAGGCCTGTCCTCGTTTGCTTTCCTGCCAGCCTCTTCCTCTAGACTTCGGCCTCCCCAGGACTGGGACCAGGTCTGATTCTCACTGGATCTGCAGAGTTTGTAGATGCTGTTGAATGAATTTATGAATATACTTAGCTTGGACCACACCTCACTTCATCTTGCCTGGTACATAGGAAGGGCAATCCATGCACTTGGCCTCACACTTTCAAGCCTCAGTTTCCGCATCTGTGAAATGAGGATAAATTCCCCATGTGCCCAACATACAATGGGGGCTCAACAAATGGGAAGGAAGTCTTAACCACTTCCTGCATGTTTTCCATTTCCCTCTTTTAGTTTCTATCCCCACCTCTTACTCCACCCCCAGGATGTTAACAGTCATTTCCTCTGGCTCCCTACCCTTTGGGCCCCAGGGGAAGCGTTCAGTTAAGTCCCCCTGCCTGGTTCGTGGATGAGAAGGGAGGAGGAGATGGCAAGGAGCAGGCTTGCAAACCAGTAGCCTTGGGCTCCAATGCTGGGGGGTATGTGGGGCCAGGTGTCCAAGCACGGGCAGGGAAACCCCAAGAAACAAACTAAAGAGAGAGGCTGGAAGAGGCTGGATTACAAGCAACCCCTTGTCCCGCTGCAACCATCCCAGGCAGGAGGAGCCCACACTGCCTCTCTGGCCAGTAAGCTTCTTAGCTCGTTCCTCAGTTCGGATTCTCCGCTGGATCCCGATTAACTGGATTCATGCGCCACCTCGTGGCCATTCCTGGAACTGTCCGCCCACCTGAGCGGAGCCCAGAAGTCCGAGTGAGGAGGGAGCCAGGCCAACACTTCTCCACCTTTCCTGGTCTTCATCCTCTTCATCTTCTCCCTTCCGCTAATTGAGCACTGATTGCATGCCAAGCCCTGTGCTCATCACTTTACAGGCCTTTAACACATTTAATTCTCAGAATAGCCTTAAAAGGCAAGTAATGCATACCCCCGATTTACACAAGAGGAAACTGAGGCACAGAGAGGTTAATGAGTTTTCCCAATTCACACAGCTAGGAAGTGGACTGGAAGAGCTTCTCTCTGTCCAGGAGAGGGACAGTGAAGCAGCTGGTCTTGCCCCTCACGAGCTGAGTTGGCCTTTGGGTCTTCCAGCTCTAATTCAAATCTGATTTGGTGCTGAGTCTATGCCAGTTTCTGCACTGGGCACTAAGTCCCTGGCACTGAGTCCCAGCTCTTACCACTGTTTGTATGGCCTGATTTACCTGTTACATTCTGTCTCCCACCCGAGACTGCAGGCTTCCTGAGAGCAGGGAGCTTATCTGTTTACTTCCCTGCCTTGTCCCCAGTGCTCAAAACTGAGCTCAGAACACAGAAGAGGTGCTCAATAAACATTTGTGAATGAAATAATAAAATAAAAAGACTTGTCCCTGCCCTCAAGGTGCTGAGAAAGACAGACTGGAAAAAGGCATATACGGTTGAGAACCACCTGTGCTTTACAAGAGGGAAGCACAGGAGCTGTGGGAGCCCAGGGGAGGCACCTAACCAGGCCCCAGGCCTTACGGTGGGCTTCCTGGAGGAGGACAACACAGAGCTGAGGCCTATAAAGAAAAGTAGGGGAAAGGCACGCCAGGTAGAGGTCACTGCAAGAGCAAGTGCCTGCATGGTGGGCGCTGGGAGTTCTAAGCCTCAAGGAAGAGCATAAGGGGAGGAAGAGTTGTTTGCAGGGAACTTATCAGATGAGCCGTTGAAAACAAATCCCTCAGATTCCTCATCCATAAAATGGGAATAATATGAGGATGAAATGAGATGGAAAATGTAAAGCACTTGACACAGTGCCCAGCACACAGTAAACTTTAGGTTAGCCAATTAGGGATGTCTAGACCTTACCCCTTGCATGCGAAAGCTGGACAATGAATAAGGAAGACCGAAGAATTGACGCTTTTGAATTATGGTGTTGTTGAAGAATATTGAATATACCATGGACTGCCAGAAGAATGAACAAATCTGTCTTGGAAGAAGTACAGCCAGGATGTTTCTTAGAAGCAAGGATAGTGAGACTTCCTCTCACATACTTTGGACATGTTATCAGGAGGGGCCAGTCCCTGGAGAAGAACATCATGCTTGGTAAAGTAGACGGCCAGGAAAGAAGAGGAAGACCCTCAACGAGATGGACTGACACAGAGGCTGCAACAACGGGCTAAAGCATAGCAATGATTGTGAGGATGGCGGAGGACCAGGCAGTGTTTCATTCTGTTGTACATAGGGTCACTACGAGCTGGAACCGGCTCGACAGCACCTAACAACAGCAATAGGAACTTACCCTGGAGCCCTGATGGCACAGTGGTTAAGAGCTGGGCTGCTAACCAAAGAGTCAGCAGTTCAAATCCACCAGAATCGACTCTACCCCAATTTTTTGTTTGTTTGTTTCTTTTTTGTGTTTTGGTTTAGACTTTACCCCAACGGCCCCAGATGCACTTCAGGGGGATGGCCACCAGGGGCCAGTAGCGGGGCCTCAGAGGAAATGACCTGAGACTTGGAGGCCCTGAGCTGGGTGAAGGGTGGATCCAAGTTGGAGAGGACCATGAGCCCAACCAGTTTAAATCATTCAACTCAGAGACAGCGGTGCCGGGAAAATCTTTGGGGTCCAGCAAGCCAGCCCCCATGAGAGAGCAGAGCTGGCTTGCCACCTGGGGCAGTTCAGCAAAGGGTACTTGAGCACCGACAATGGAAACCCGTTGCTGTCAAGTCGATTCCAACTCATAGTGACCCTATAGGACAGAGCAGAACTGCCCCATAGAGTTTCTAAGGAGCACCTGGTGGATTCGAACCGCCGACCTTTTGGTTAGCAGCTGTAGTTCTTAACCAGTGTGCCACCAGGGTTTCCACCTACAACGGAGGGCCGATCAAAGCACTGGACCGAGCCTCACACGGAGGGGCGTTGGATAGAGACCTTTGATGTTGTAACCAGTAATTCATTCTTTCCTCCAACAAATGCTACTGAGTGACTATGTGCCAGGCATATTATAAGCACAGGGGTTACAACAGACAATAAATCAATATAATATGTCGCTCATGAGTCGGAAGCAACTTGATGGCACCAACAACAGTGTGTGTGTGTGTGTGTGTGTTTACATACATATATACATATGCATATGTGTGTGAGGAGTCCCTGGGTGGTGCAAATGGTTAATGCACTTGATTGCTAACCGAGAAAGTTGGAAATTAGAGTCTACCAGAGGTGCCTCAGAAGAAAGGCCTGGCAATCTACTTCTGAAAAATCAGCCATTGAATACCCTTGGAGTGCAGTTCTACTCTGACACACACGTTGTGATCACCATGAGTCAGAAACGATTCGAAGACAATTGGCTTGTGTGTGTGTCTGTGTGTAGTGTATGAGATGGTGAAAAGTTCTTCTAGGGAGAAAAATCAAGTTGGAAAGGGGGATAGGGAATATGGGGAATGGTTTGCAATTTTCAATAGGATCTTGCAGGAAGACCTCCCTGAGAAGGTGACCTTTGGGTAGACCAGAAAATGTGGCAGGAGCAAGCCTTGAGGATTTCTTAAGGAAGAGTGTCCCAGGCAGAGGGAACAGCAAGTTGCAAAGGCCCTGGGACAGGAGCGCATCTGCCATTGTTCAAGGAGCAGTGGAGCAGCCAGAGAGAAGGCTCATGGGAAGAGGTGACTTCAGGGAGGTAAAGCAAGCAGGGAGCCAGACAGAGTAGGGCCTTGGAAGTCACTGTGATGCCCAAATGAGGATGTACTTGTAGCGGCAAAGGAGCAGGTTGGGAGAGAAGCGTGAGCCGTTCATCAAGCAGCTCTAAGCTCGAGTCTTATTACCCGACCACACCTCCCACAGTGCACTATGAATTAATATTTTCTATAAATCCTGTAATTATCTTGTGAATAGCACAATTATATTGCTTTGTATTTTGTGTGTGTTAAAAGCATTCATTTGTGAAATGTAAACATTTAAAGTATACCACGTTTTCTGCAATCTTTTTTTCTCTTTTATATAATATACTGGAAGCCTTAAAATTAGAAATTAGTTTCTGTTGACCTCTGAGAGGGCCAGGTCTACGCTCACACTCACACACCCTCACATAAGCACACTCTCCCACACTCATCCCCACTCACTCACCCACAGCGCCCAGCCAGAGGCTGGGAGCCAGGGACCTGGTTCGCCTGCCAGCTCTCGGTGGCCTTGGGCAGGTCACAGCAGTGCCAGCCACCATCTCTGTCTCGCACCACCTAGTCCTTGACTGTTTACAGAGAGCTTCTTCATCCTCATGGGCCTTCACTACTGGGATACAAAATGGGCAGGGATTGGTATGTTCATTTTACATATAGGGAAACTGAGGCTCTGAGAAGTGCCTACTCAAAGCTGCTGAGGAGCGGGCAGGGAGACTGGAGGAGGCAAGATGGGGATGTGGAAAATTTTAAGGTTTAAGGGTGAGAAGGGCGGCAGGAGAATGTTGCTAATCCTCTGGTAGACTATGACTTCAGACAGACCTGGGTTTGAATCCTAGCCCCACCACTTATTTACCTTGGGTAAATTACTTCAGCTTCCTGGGCCTCAGTTTCCACATCTTTGCAATGGGAATAATGAGAGCATTCATCTCGTGGTGGTGGTGTGCAGATTAAAGGAGATAGTAAGTATGAAATACTGAGCATGGGACAGGGCGTGCTGTAACTACATAGTAAATGACAGCTGTTGTTATTATTATTTTCAGCCTTACCAAGTCTCGTGATCCTGAGGTTAGGCTTTGGATGGGGTGGGGAGACAGCTGCTCAGATTAGCCCCACCAGGCCACACACTGGTGAGACTCCTGCTGTGTTCCCTCTGCCTGCTTAGACAATTGTTTTCTTGCAATTATCGTAGCCTAGCCTTCTGACTTTAGGAAATAGTATTGGAGCCATTATTCCTTGTCCTAAAATGTGACTCAGCTGGAGCTGGACTCACAAGAACCCACAGGGACTCACAAGGACACATCAGCTGGGCCCTGAGGTATAAAGATATTAGCTAGGACAATCTTGAAAAACATCTTTTGGGAAACTTTCACATAAACAACTCGTAAACAGAGCACAAAAGACCCACGTACTTTCCATTCTTATCTTTTTCTATTAGCATTTACTAATAGTAAGATTTGTTGGACCAGCAAGGACCCTCCTGACTATCCTTACTGAAACCTGTACCAGTGATTGTTAAGAAAAACAATTCAAAATGTAGGATCACAGTTTCCAGCTGATCTGTGAAAAGGTGAAGCTTTCAATGGTTTTGTCCATTGGTAATGGTAATATATACTGATGACTCTGTAACATTCCTCAGACTCACAGACATGACTGTAGCAGCACGCTTGTTTGTTTTCCCATTCTTGCCTATTCTGTAATATTTCCTTGAACTTGGACTCAGGCAGACATGGCTCTAGTACCATGCTTGTCTGTTTTCCCACTTTTGCTTATTCTATAATATTCCTTGGATTCAGGCAGACATTAGCCCTGGTAGCATGCTTATCCACTTCCCACTTTTGCCTTTTTGAATATATGTCAAATACAATTTTATTTTTGCTTTACTAAACTTTGTGATGTTTTTACCCTACAACACTTTCCCATCACTCCTGCTTTATAGATTACAAATTCATGCGCTCATTCAGCAGTCACTTAGGGCCTCCTATATAAAGCAGGTGGGGTGCTGGGTTCTCAGTATATCCTGGTGAACAAGGCAGGCACTGTCCCTGCACCCACAGAGCTTACAGACAGGGAGTAATTAACCACACAAATAAACACATAGTTAGGAATTGGGGTAAGGGCTAGAAAAGAAACACAGGGGCCAGGAGAGAGAATCACAATGGGGCCCTTATTTTATCTCAACAAACCTGCACAGCAGCAGCCATGGATTACTCTCAGCCCCATTGCCATGATGGAAACCCTGATACTCAGGGAAGGTCAGGCATTTGCCCAAGGGCACTGAGAAGGTTGGGAGAAGGAACGAGAAGGCCAGCATGCTGCCCCAGGAGTAGGAGAATTCTGTAAAAGGTTTCCCAGGCCTGGAGGTGACACTTGTTGGAAACTCCAGGGAAGGGAGTGGGCTTAGTTCCTTTCACATCTCCCAGGAGTGGGCGGACTGGCTCAGGGCCCTAGGACCAGAAAGGCAAAGTGTACTGTTCCCTCCTATGAGTGCTACCCTAGGCACCTTTGGGCACAGCTGTTCCAAGCTTGGGCTCTAAGGGCCCGGTTGTGAGTAGAGGTTGAGTTGCTCCCTAAGGGAGACTGTGCCAACTGGCTTGGCAGCAAGCCCACCTTGGGATTAGAGCAGGCAAGAGGTTGGGCTGGCTCTGAGTTGAGTCTATTAAGCTACTGTTTGGTAATGATCCCAGAGCCACCAGCTGGTAGGCTTGGTTTTGTCACTTGTAAAGCCTTTGCATGCCCCCATTTTCATCGAAAACGTGGTGGGTGACAAAAGGCACCAGGGTTTGAGTTCCAGCATGTCACCATACCTTTGTCATTCAGTCATTCAACAAACATTCATGGATCATCAAAGTGTGCTTGGCACTAAGTCAAGCTCAGTGAGCAAAAGCAGACCAGACAAGGTCCCTGCTCTCCTGGACAGAAAGGTAGACAGACAGGAATCAAATAATCACAGAAAACCAGGCCTTATCCTTGGGGCATCTCTCTCCTTCATGTCTCAGCTAACCCATAGGCTTGTCATGTCGGCTCCACCTTCTATATCCCGAGTCCAACCTCTTCTCACCACTGACACTGCTCCCCCACCAGGCCCCGCCCCATCTCTCCCAGGATAGTTGCAGGATTATGTGAACCAGGTCCCCAGCTTCCCCACTAGACAGTTTCCCACACGCCAGAGTTAGCTTCCTAAACACTCTCACTCTAAACTCTTCAACCCTTCTCCCCTACTCAGAATAGTAACCGGGCATCCTACCCTCTCCCACCTCACCTCCTGCTACTCTCCCCTTTGCTCAATCCTCTCTGGCCACCTGGCCACCTTGTTTCTCAAGCTCGCAGACACCTTCCCGCCTCAGGGCCCTTTGCACTTGCTCTTCCCTCTGCCTAGAATGTTCCAAGCCCAGATATTTTTTTGGTTCCTTCCTTACTTCACACAGGCCTCTCTTCAAATGTTTCCACCTCAAATTAGCATCTTCCTTCCTTCTATCCCTTACCCTGCTTTACTTTCTTCCAGAGCACTGATCACCACCTCACCTTATATCTTTTTTTATTGTCTGTCTCCCCCTCTAGAGCAGGGATTTTTGTCTTTCTTGTTCAGTCTATCAGTGCCTAGAACAATGCGTGGTACCTAGGAGGTATACAATCAGTATTTATTGAAAAAATGAATGAAAAGAATTACCAAGTGGGGTAAGTGCCATGAACGAAAAAACAGGAAGCCTACAGATGAAGTGACACCAGTGAGTGGGGGTGGAGGGGTCACAATGGTTTTCCTCAGGAGCTGGAATGGCGCCTCAGAGTTAACTCAAACGGAGGCAAGGGGGCTGGGCCTTAGAACCTCCCCATTGACCAGACACAGGCTGCCCCATTGGAGGGGACATGACCTTGTCCCAAGGAAGGGATGTTTGAGCTGAAATTGGAAGGATGCGTAGGAGCTGACGGAAGTGTGGAAGACAGGATCTGGCAGAGGGAACCACATATGTGAAATCTGGGAGGTAGGGAAGAGTTCAGGTAATTGGAGGAGCTTCAAGAAGGCCTTACACAAAGGGAGCCTGGTGGGAGGTGAGCAGGCCAGCTGGGTGTGTAGTCCAGTTTATTCTAAGAACAATGGGAGGTCTTGAAGGGTTTCAAACTGGGAAGTGGCCAGATCAGCTTTGAGTTTCATCAAGATCCTTCTGGATGCCCTGTGGAGAAGGAGTTGGAAGAGGCAAAACAGGAGGGAGGGAAACCACTTAGGAAGATTTCAACCACTTAGGAAGCTTTCGTGATTAAGGCGTGAGATGACGCCTGGCCTCGGGTGGTGGCTGTGGAAATGGAGAGGGTATAAGGAGGAGACTGTAAATCTGATCCTTGGGGACTCTCCCTGGATGCTGAGCTGCAGCTTCAGACGTGACTGGGGTTGTCTCTCAGCGTCAGTCATGTCTGGGCTCGGGTTCCCTGGAAGATTCTCACGCAGGAGGTTTATTGGGGCTGCTCTTGGGACAACTTGGGACGGCTTCTGTCAGGGAGTGAGGGAAGCAGGATAGGGCACAGAGAGGTCGGGCTGTGATGCAGTTGCAACAGAGGCCTCAGCCCACAGGGTGCTCCAGAGCTGGGATGGCCCTTCATTGAGGCAAGGGGGCCAGGCCTTTGAACCCTGTGTTGATCAGTCATTGGATACAGACTGCCCCTGGGGAGGGGACATAACTTTGTTCCAGGTAGCTCCCCTCTGCTGAGGATAATTCCTAGGAAAGGACTCGGCTGTGTGAAGTTGCAGGAAGGGAGGCCTTAGTCTTAAAAAGGAAGTCTGGGTGGTGTACCCAATATCCTCTACCAGTCCCTTCACATGACCCCCAGGGGCCTCTCTCTACCCCCATGGGGGCCCTTCCAATTCCAGGGGGCCTCTTCTTACTCCAGTTTAACTGTGGAAAATCTAGACTTGTTGTAGAGCTCTGCCCACTCCCAGCTTGTATTTGTAAGAACTTGCAGGATGTTCACATATGTCCAGGAACCCACCCTAGTCAGCCTCAACTCTGGGTGCTACTCTGCCTGGTACACAGTAAGCACTCACTAAATATTAGGCGGCTGCGATACAGTGTGGAAGGAGGAGAAAGGGGCAAGTCTAGAGTGACCCCCAGCTTTCTGATGTGGGCCCCTGGCTAAGATGGAGGCCAAACTGGGGAAGGAAGATGTGGTGGGTTTTGGACATGCCGCTGACCCCAGGCCACAGGGTTTAGTAACAGCTCCAAGGAGCCCCACCGTGAAGGGGGAAGAAGAGACCCAGAGAGGGTGGGAAGCCTGGAGGAAGTGGAGCTCCAGAATCCGCAGAGCCAGCAATGATGTCAGACACTGAGGAAGGACAGAGGGGCTGGGGATCAAGACGAGGGGGTGCAGAGAAGGTGACAGGTCCCGGGTGAGGCATGTGGAAGCTTTGGGTGGGGCTTGGTGAGGGGGCTCGAAGGCTCAGGGAGAGAATGAGAGGGCAGCATCCAGTCCTGGAGGGACAGGAAAACAAGCTGCTCTGGACAGCAGCTAACAGGGTTGTTCCCCCCAGAACTCTGGCCCTCCGCAAGTGCCCAGAACACCCTCCTTTCTCCTCTCTCAGAACCCAGGACAAGCCCTTCCCTCCTCCACCACACCTCCTGAGGCCCCTCTCACAAGGTATCCCAGCTGAGGTGGCTCCTCCCTGGGAATTGCTGCCTCAGCCCAAATTCAAGTCAGACAACAGGAAGGACTTCCTGGCTGGGAGGGATGGGAGGCCCTGGACAGGGTGAATGGGGCCATTTCTGTCCCAAGATGAGGAACTGGACACAGTAACTTCTAGAAGCCCCTTTACAAATGCTGAGCAAACAAAGAGAGGCTTTTTTACCCTGAACAGACAGGGAGGGGAGATTTTTCAGAAGGAGGCAGGAGTGAAGGGGAGTACTTGCTGCCAAAGAGCGTGGAGGTCAAGAGCTCAGACTCTAGAACTAGACTCCCCGTGTTAAAATCCCAGCTCCATCACTAACTATCTGTGTCACCTTGGGTAAGCTCCTTAACCTGTCTTGCCTCAGTTTCCTCATCTGTAAAATGGGGACAGTAACTCGTTGGTGTCAAGTCAATTCTGACTCATAGAGACCCTATAGGACAATGTAGAACTGCCCCATAGGGTTCCAGGGCTGTAAATCTTTACGGAAGCAGACTGCCACATCTTTCTCTCACGGAGCGGCTGGTGGGTTCCAAACGCAGACCTTTCAGTTAGCAGCCAAATGCTTAACCACTGCACCACCAAGGCTCCTTAAAATGGGGACAGTAGTAGGACCTATCTCACAGGGTTCTTATGAGGTTTTAATTATTGAGATGAAATTTGTAAACTGTTCAGAACAGTGCCTGGCACAAAGTAAACACTACATAAGGGTTTGATAAGAGAAAAGATATGGTTGTTGTTGTTAGATGCTATCAAGTTGGTTCTGACTCATAGCAACACTATGTACGATAGAACAAAACACTGCCCGGTTCTGCGCCATCCACACAACGGCTGTTATGCTTGAGCTCATTTTTGCAGCCATTGTGTCAATCTATCTCATTGAGGGTCTTCCTCTTTTTCATTGACCCTCTACTTTACCAAGCATAGTGTCCTTCTCCAGGGACTGATCCCTCCTGATAACATGTCCAAAGTATGTGAGGTGTAGTTTCGCCATCGTTGCTCCTAAGGAACATTCTGGTTGTACTTCTTCCGAGACAGAGTTGTTCGTTCTTTTGGCAGTGTTTAATGAGAGAAAAAATATTAGCAGCTTCTGTTTGCAAGCCTCCTATGTGCTGGACACTGTGCCAAATTCTTCATTCACATTACCTCTAATCTCCACTTTACACTATAAGGTAACTCTTTGTATTCCCATTTTACAGATGAAGAAACTGAGGCCCAGAGAGGTGACGTTATTTGTCTTCATTCACCTAGGACTGGCTGACTCCACCATCACTCCTAACTACTACACTACATTGTTTTCTCCACAAAGGCAAAGCATTGAAGCGGTAGGGGGATGGACAAAATGGCCCACAGAGGTCTGTCTTGGACCCTCACACCCACACTTACACCACAGACCCTTCTAGCATATAAACCCTCCCTGGCCTTATCAGAGTCTGGGAAGATTTCCTAGATGCGTAGAGTAACCAATGAGCTCAGAGCTGCAACCATCTCATTAAGCAATTAACTCTGGGAATGCCAAGGCAAGGAAGTGACCTCACTGACCTCTGGAGTGACACCACCCTGCCACTGGGGATGGACATAATGGGCATAATCATGGCTGTGGTGGGAGTGACTTTGGTGGTGTCACTGTCTAGTGATGGGAAAGATGATGGCTGTGCCATCTTAATGCTGGTGGAAAAGGTGACAGGACTGGTCATGACGTGATGTGATTAAGTAATGATGGTGGCAGATCATAGCATGGATGGAGATGTGACAGTAGTAGTGATGATTTGTGGGGCCAACATTGTGGACTGGCTCTCTCTCAGCCTCCATTCCACCATCCTAGATGCCCTCCCTCGCAGCATTTGAATGTGAAACACCCTCCACCAATTAGATTCACTGGATCAAGATTTGGAAGGTTGAAGTGAAGCTAGGATAATGTTGTTGTTGTTGTGAGGTGCCATTGAGTCAGTCCCGACTCATAGCAACCCTATGTACAACAGAACAAAACACTGCCCAGCCCTGCACCACGCTCATGGTTGTTGTTATGCTTGAGCCCATTGTTGCAGCCACGGTGTCAATCCATCTCACTGAGGGTCTTCCTCTTCTTTGCTGACCCTCTACCAAGCATGATGTCCTTCTTCAGGGACCGATCCCTCCTGATAACATGTCCAAAGTATATGAGACGTAGTTTCGCCATCCTTGCTTCTAAGGAACATTCTGGCTGCACTTCTTCCAAAACAGATTTGTTCGTTCTTCTGGCAGTCCATGGTATATTCACTATTCTTCACCAACACCGTAATTCAAAGGCACCAATTCTTCTTTGGTCTTCCTTATTCACTGTACAGCTTCTGCATGCGTATGAGGCAGTTGAAAACACTATGACTTGGGTCAGGCCGACCTTAGTCCTTAAAGTGACATCTTTGCTGTTTAACACTTTAAAGAGGTCTTTTACAGCAGATTTGCCCAATGCATTATGTCTTTTGATTTCTTGACTACTGCTTCCATAGAAGTTGATTATGGATTCAAGTAAAATGAAATCCTTGACAACTTCAATCTTTTCTCCGTTTATCATGATGTTGCTGACTGTCCGGTTGTGAGGACTTTTATCTTCCTTATGTTGAGATGTAATCCATACTGAAGGCTGTAGTCTTTAATCTTCATCAATAAGTGCTTCAAGTCCTCTTCACTTTCAGCACGCAAGGTTGTGTCATCTGTATATTGCAGGTTATTAATGAGTCTTTCTCCAATCCTGATGCCCCATTCTTTACACAGTCCAGCTTCTTGGATTATTTGCTCAGCATACAGATTGAATAAGTATGGTGAAAGGAGACAACCCTGGTGCACACCTTTCCTGATTTTAAACCACCCAGAACAGTGCCTGGGACATAACAAACACATATAAGTGTCGGTTGTTGTTGCTATTGTTATAAATTTTTTTTTTTATATATAATTTTTTGTAATTTCCTACCCCTTTTTGGCTGTTTCCACCAGATGGCAAGGTCATAGTAATACAAGGTTTTTCTGCAGCAACATTCATGTCTGGTCTCCAGCTTCCTGCTTGATCTGGGGTGTTTGCAGTGGTGAAAGTGGTGGTAGCAGCTTCTGAAATCCAGCTTCCTGATCCCTGGATAGAAGATTCAGTGCTCTTGAAATCATAGCTCCAGTGCTGGTGGATTTCTTCATGGGTCAGTTCTGTACAGTTCTGGGAGTCATTCCAGGAGGCTCAGCTCATTCAGTCTCTCCAATGATTGAGTAAGTGCCTAATCCCCTGTATTAAATACCTTCCCACTAAAAATACTGACAGGGGTTTCTGTTTCCTGTACTGAACCATGACAGACATAGTCTGATAGCCTGAGGAAGCGGTTGATGCTTAGGATAACAAAGATGGTGACATGGATGGCGATGATGTATGGTAGGGATTACAGGGCAAGTTTGATGGGTGTTTGAGATGGATGGAGATGGTAACAACGACAGTTGTTGTTGGTGGAGGTAGGTGGCAGTCAGAGTTCTTGGGTACAAGCAGTAGAATCTGACTCTGGCTAAGCTATGAAGAAAAAGAATTTATAGGGAAGATATTGGGAACCTCCCAGAATCTACACTCAATCTGGAGATCCAGGCTTAGATAAAGAGCAGGAACCAAGGAAGTGACAGCAGAGGAGAGACTAGGCTCTACTGCAAGACACCAGGACACTACTACCTCCATCAGATACCACACTGAACACTGTTGCCAAAGGCCACCGTCGTGAGTGAATTCTAAACCCTCCTGTCTTTGCATCACTCACTCAAGATTCAAAGTCCTGAGCCAAAGCATCCTACGGGCAAAGCCCAGGTTATGTGCCCATGCCCTATCTGCCAGGGAGTAGAAAGAGGAGTCTGTGGTCCCCTTCAGCTTTCATAGTAGGTGGCTGAGCCATGGTGCCCATCAAGACTCATGCAGTGTGGGGGGAGGGGTGCTTCCCCCTAAAGAGAAAGGGGTTTGAATGCTGGGCAGCTGTCTTAGTCATTTAGTGCTGCTATAACAGAAATACCACAAGGGGATGGCTTTAACAAAGAGAAGTTTATTTCCTCACAGTAAAGTAGGCTGAAAGTCCAAATTCAGGGTGTCAGCTCTAGGGGAAGGCTTTCTCTCTGTCGGCCTTCTTATCAATCTTCCCCCGGACTAGGAGCTTCTCCGTGCAGGGACCCTGTGTCCAAAGGACGTGCTCTGCTCCAGCACTGCTTTCTTGGTGGTATGAGGTACCCCTGTCTCTCTGCTCACTTCTCTCTTATATTGTAAGAGATTGCCTCAAGACACAATCCAATCTTGTAGATTGAGTCCTGCCTCACTAACACAACTGCCACCCATCCTCTCTCATTAACATCATAGAGGCAGGATTTACAACATACAGGAAAATCACACAATACCAGGAATCATGGCCCAGACAAACTGATACACACATTTTTGGGGGGCATAATTCAATCCATGACAGCAGCCAAGAAACAACAAAAGTCTACACATGAGGAAGCCTGGTGCTTGTGACAGAATAAGGAAGCCGAGAGGGATAGCTGTCTTTTTTATTAAAACCAAACAAGGTTAGAGGCCGCTGGACCTCTCAACCCTAGCAGGACTCAAAGCCCCTTGAGATCACCCACCAATCTTTGTTGGGGCACCATCCATCTTTAACACTCTGGTCCAATTGTGGATGGGACTTCCGAATGCCCTCTCATGTCCCAGCGTACAGCAGAATCCAGGCCTGGACATTCAAACATGTTATCAGTGGCCTAGGGATAACAAAGGGGAAATAGACACAGATATTTATTCATTAATTCCATATCCATTTATTTGACACCAGTCAGGTACCAGGTACTGTGGAGAACAAGGTCCCTACCCTCATGGAGCTTATAATCTAGTGAGAAAGACAGCAAAACAAGGAACACGTAAGTAAACAAGGTAACTACAGATGGAGATTTGTGCTGGGTGGGGAGGTCAGGGAAGGCCTGTTTGTGCTGAGACTGCAAGGATGAGGATCCAGACATGCAAATAGCTAGGAAAAGAGGGTTTCTGGCAGAGGGAATTGGAGGCTCAAAGTTCCTGAGGCAGGAGCAAGCTTGTGTTTGGGAAACACAGAAGTGGCCAGCAGGGTAAGGAATTGGCATTTTGTTCCAGTCGATGGGAAGCCACTAGGGGCTGTCCTTTGATAGGAGCAGGGACTCATCCTCAGTTATAAATCAGGAAGGAGGGGAAGGTGGGCAAAGTACTAAGATACAGATTCCGTCCCAGTGAGTTGAGGTGTTCCCATAGGTCAGGCTCCTGTTTCCTCAGTGACATATGAGACTAGGTCATCACACAAGGGGAGGAGGAGAGTGGCAGGACTGCATAAGTTCATGTCAGGCCTAAGTGTCCTGGATAGAGCAATGATACAGCCCTGAGGAACCCGGGCGCTAATGGGCCTCATGCTCCTGGGCATGAGATTCCTATGGGGCACAGAGGCTCTTCTTTGAGCAGTGGTAGCAACTGAAGCCTCCATCATCACAATCACAGTGTGGACTACAGACGCAGTCATAATCACAGTCACCTTCACACCAACAGGCACAAGGAGAGGATAGGCAATCCTTAAGGGCGCTCTGACCCAGACGCCCAGTAGGACCCCAGCCCCTTCCGGGGCCCCATGGAAGGCAATGGGACTGTCCTGGGGCAGAGCCAGTGACGTGCTGGAGCTGGCTCCTACACCTTACCAGGGCCAGTTCTGTGCATCTCTTCCCAGTTCCACGTTCAGCCATGCTGGAGAGCTTTTGTTCTGTTTATCCAGCCGGCTGGTTTACCAGCATACCTGAGGACAATAGCACCAGAGCTGAGATTAGAAACAGTGGGAGGAGATGGTAAACCAGATCCACCTAGTCCCAGTTGGCAGGTTGCATGGTGGGGGGAGTATGGGCGGAGATAGGAGTTTCACCTCCTCTTTCACCCAGAGTCTCCGCTCCAGCCCAGAGCCTAGGGCCTGTGGGCTCCACACAGGGTGCGTGACTCATCCTCCTGAGCAAGGATCCTGGGCTAGGTCTGTCCTGGGAGGGACCAAGGGCTGCTTCATCCTGTTCCCTGATCCTTGCATGAAAGCTGACCTTGGTCATAACCACACCCAGGCCCACAGAGAACCCCACCCTGCCCCCAAGGTGGGCCCTAATCAGGCACCAGAAAACAGACTCTTACTTCCATCTGAGCCTGACCCAGGCCCCAGACTGTGTTGGGACCCAGCCACAGCTCAATCCCAGGCTCAAGACAAAGCCTGGCCCTTGAGCCCAGGCAGGAGCAGAGCAGGCCCAGAGTGAAGCTGGCTTGCCATCTCTCACCTCTGCAGTAGGAGCCTGTGTCTCCTGCTGCAAAAGCAAAAAGTGAAAAACAAAACCAATGAAAACCCACCAGCATCTCCTCCTTGCTTTAGTGACACATCTTTGTCTTAGGAAATAAAGCCTCCCTCTTTGATTTGGAGGGTTCTTTCCCTAAACCCTCCCTCCCTACTGGTCCTCAGGCAGAAGAGGGAGCTGTGAAATCCCCCAGAAACTTCACCTAAGACCCCTCCCCTCTCTAGGCCTCAGTTTCTCCACCTGTATGGTGATTTTTTGAGGACTATGGTGCATCTATTGGAAACCCTGGTGGCGTAGTGGTTAAGAGCTATAGCTGCTAACCAAAAGGTTGGCAGTTCGAATCTACCAGGTGCTTCTTGGAAACCCTATGGGGCAGTTCTACTCTGTCCTATAGGGTCGCTATGAGTTGGAATCGACTCGACGGCAGTGGGTTTGATTTTTGGTTTTATGGTGTGTCAGAACCAAGCCATGGTATTTTCAATCACCTCATATGCATGTGAAATCTGAACAATGAAAAGGGAAGACTGAAGAGGAATTAATGCCTTTGAATTATAGTGTTGGCAAAGAACATTGAATATACCATGGACTGCCAGAAGAACGAACATATCTGTCTGGGAAGAAGTACAGCGAGAATGCTCCTTAGAAGTGAGGATGGCGAGATTTCGTCTCACATACTTTGGACACGATATCCGGAGAGACCAATCTCTGGAGAAGGATATCATGCTTGGTAAAGTAGAGGGTCAATAAAAAAGAGGAAGACCCTCAAGGAGATGAATTGACACAGTGGCTGCAACAATGGGCTCAGACACAGCAATGATTGTGGTGATGGTGGAGGATAGGGCAAGGTTTCGTTCTGTTATACATGGAGTTGCTATGAGTCAGAACAGACTCGTCCACACCTAACAACAACAGCATAGACAGAGATTTAGTCTTCCAGCTCTAGTATCTAAAGTTAAGGATCCAGATGGAGAGTTAGGGACTCACATTCAAGTGTTGGAAGGGTTGTACATCTGGATAATTCAGATCCAGGAGATCTAGGAAGTTTCTCCAAAAACATTATGAGATACCAGGTTCAAGTCAACTGTGGCACCTTGCGCTAGTGGCTTGGCCTTTCTGAGACTCTGTTTTTCCATCTGTCAAATGGTCTATAACACAGAGTTTGTGAGTGTGGAAAGAGGTGGCTGGAAGAAAATTGCTTTGTAAACTGTAAAGTGCAGGGAGGGAGGGGCAGATAGGTCTGACCTAGCTCTCATGGGTGGGAGACCTTCTCAGAGCCGCCCCAGGACCCACTCTCTCTGTCCTGCCCTGCTCAGAGTCGGCTCTAGCCCCACATAAACCTTCTGCCTGGGCTCCCTGTCTCCTGAGTGGCCCTCCACGCCTCAGGGTTGGGCGAATCTTCCTAAATCCCTCACTCACCACCAGGGACTCATGAGCTCTAGAGTTAGAAAGCTCTTGGAGATCCTCAGATGCCATCCCCACCTCCCTTTTTAAAAAATTTTAGTGTGGTAGAATATACCTACTCCTTATTTACTTATCGACTATCTGATATTTCACATTTATGACAATAGTAAAAAATCTACTCTCCGACTATTTTGCTCATTAAGGACGTATGTCTGGCAGTAACCCTTTCATGACCAGTGGGATTTATAGCTCCCTCCTACCCTTTTCTCTTCTCAGATCCAGAGGGACATACATGTACCACATAGTATTTTGTGATCTGATGTGGTCATCCTCCATTTTTGCATAACACCGATTTTCACATAACAACCTGGTCTTTGGAACCTAACCATGTCAGTAAGTGAGAAGTAGGTGTATATTTAACAAAACATTTGCCATTTCAACCATTTTTACATTACAATTCAGTGACATTAATTACATTCACCATGTGGTGCAACCATCACCACTATCCTTTTCCAAATTTTATCATCACCTTTAACAGAAACTCCGTGCCCCTTAAGCATAACTCCCTATCACCTCCTCCTTCGCTTTTTTATGGTGACCCAGAGAGGAAAGGGGATTGCCCAAGGATGCACAAAGCAGTTAGCGGCAAAGCTGGGCTTCACAACCCAGGCCTCTCCTCACTACAAGACCCTTCCCTCTACTCTAGCCTCGAAAACCAGGTCCATTGGAATCTATATTTTTTGTTCCTCTTGCCAGCAGGCCCTGGTCAGACTGAGGGACCTTGGGAGAGTGGGGCTGTCCAGAGCAACACTCCACTGGGCCTCATGCCCTACTGGCCTCTTACCTCCTCTAGGAAGCCCTCCCTGACTCCCACACACAGGGTTGGAAGGGATGGCCCCCCTACACCTCTCCTTTGACAGGGAACAGGCTTAAAGATTAAAGGTATTTCTTCAGGGACCAGCTGGGTTCAAGCTGGTTTTCTCCTACAGGGGCCTAGCCTGGACTGAAGGCAAAGGAGGTAGGTGGGAGGAAAAGAGAGAAGGAGGGGCAAGTGAATCACTGAGCTAAGGATTTACTGACCCAAGCTCGGGCAAGGAAGACGGTATGGCAGGCAGGGCTAGGAGCAGAGGAGGACTGCCCCCTCAGACGCCCATTCCTGGGGCGGGGCGGGGCGGGGCGGGGCCTTCCTCCCTCCCTCCCTCGCGGCTTATTCTCCAGGGCCAGCTCCTCCCGTGGGAACTGCTGTCTTGGCAGCGGGCACCCAGCCACATGCGTGCCAGGAATGAGGCTGGAGGCAGGGCGGGCGCTTTCCTGGGCAGCAGTAGGGTGGCCTCGATACAGGGCTGCCTTTCGCTGGGGCCTGGAGATGGAGCAGCTCTGGGCAGGGTGCCCCAAGAGAAGCCTGGAGCATCGGCCAGGAGACTGGACGCCCTTTACCCTGGGGTCCCTCAGATCTGGGGCTGCAGTCTTCTTTCTGTACCCTGCGGAGCAGCAGGTGGGCATCACCTGGGAGCTAGCTAACTAAAAGTATAGATTCTTAGGCCCAGCCCCAGAGCTGCTGATTCAGAGTCTGCATTTTAACGAGATCTCCAAGTGACGCTTCTGCACATTCAAATTTGAGCAGTACAGTTCTAGAATAGTTGGCCTAAGTATTTACCACCACCACCCACTGCGGTCAGTCAATTCTGACTCAAAGCGATCCCATAGGGTTTCCAAGGCTGTAAATCTCTTCGGAAGGAGACTGCCACCTCTTTCCCCAAGGAGCTGCTGGTGGTTTCCAACACCCATCTTCCAGTTAGCAGTCCATCACTTTAAGCACTGCACCACCAGGGCTCCTGTTAAGTATTTAAAGCACATTATTATAGAATTGTTGTTGTTGTTAGTTGCCATGGAGTTGGCTCCAACTCCTGATGACCTTATGTATGGCAGAACAAAACGTTGCCAAATCCTGCACCATCTTTACGATCATTGCCATGTTCAAGTCCATTGTTGAAGCTATTGTGTAGTGCCTTCCAATATAGCAGGTTCGTCTTCCAGCACTATATAGGACAATATTCTGTTGTGATTCATAAGATTTTCACTGGCTAATTTTCAGAAGTAGATCACCAGGACTTTCTTCCTAGTCTGGCTTAGTCTGAAAGCTCCACTGAAACCTCTTCACCATAGGTGACCATGCTAGCATTTGAAATACCAGTGGCATAGCTTCCAGAATGATAGCAACATGCAAGCTACCACAATATAACACTGACAGGTGGTGGTTAAGATTACTTTCCTTTTATTTCTTCTTTACATTTTAGTTAAGGCACTATCTTGATTTTTTTCCCCAATATTAAGAGTGTACAGATAGGCTATATTATCTGTGAATTGCACTCCATTACAGGAAAGAAGCATTATAAAATATTTCTTACCAAAGGAGACATGGGGTCTGCTAGGGCTGGGAACCCACTGGTGAGCACTCCCTCTTGTTGTTGGTCAGCAACTTCAACCCTGAAGAGACAGAAATCAGAAGGAGGCAGCCCTTAACCTAAGGAGCTTCCACTCTAGCGAGAAAGCTGAGCCTCAATTTCCTCACACATGAGATTTTTAAAAAATAATATTTTATCGTATTTTATGTGAAAGCTTACACAGCAAAGTCATTTCCCGTTTAACAATTTCTACACAAATTATTTCTTGATATTGGTTGCATTTTTCACAATGTGTCATCATTCTCATTCATTCAGTTCTGGTTGTAGCATTTCCAGTACGCTAGTTTCCCTGTCCCCTTACCTTCTCATCTTTGCTTTAGAGTAATTTTTGACTATTTGGTCTCCTATAGATGATTTTTTCAAAGAAGCTCATTACTCATGGGTGATAGTCTTTATTTTACGAGCCAATCTGTTATTTAGCTAAAAGATGACCCTAAAGGGATAATTTTGGTTTAAGGGCAATAGTCTCGGGGACTCCTCTAGTCTCAACCAGTCCAGTAAGTCTGGACTTTTTTAAGAATTTGAGTTTTGTTCCACATTTTTCTCCCATTCTGTCAGGATGCATCTATTGTGGCCCTGATCAGAACGGTCAGTAGTGGTTGCCAGGCACCATCTAGTTCTTCTGGTTTCAGGGAAGATAAGACCGTGGTTCATGTAGACTGTTAGCCCTGTAGACTACTTTCTTCTCTGAATCTTTGGTTTCCTTCTTTTTCTTTTGTTCTGAACAAGTAGAGACCAATAGTTGTATCCTGAGATGGTTTTAATTATCAGTCAACTCTGCGTTCCTCCTGACAGGGCTGGATGGGATCCAATGAGCTTGTGGGCAGGAAAGCCTTTGTGAACTGCACAAACCTGAGAGAACTGGTCAGAGCCAGTGCCCTGCTCACATCTCATTGCTGAGCAGCTCCATCTTCTGGTACCTCTCCCTGTCCTGCAGAGCCCAGCCTTTTCTGTCCTGGTTTTCTCCCACAGCCTCTTCCTCTTTGGTCTCTCTCTCTCCTCCCTCTTCCCCACCTCCACAAGAAAAACACCTGTCTGAACCTTGCTCCAAATTACAAAATTAGCCCTGTTTCTGGTGAGGGCAAGCATGCATTTAGTACCGACTACGGGCCGGGCCCTGCTCACACATTGGGTCTTTTATGCCAGCCCTGAGATGTAGGTGATAATGCCCCAATGAACAGATGAGGAAACTGAGGCTTAGTGAAAGGGAGTGATTTGCATCTAGGCCACACAGCCCAGTAAGAGGCCAAAATGGGATAAGAACCTGAGCTTTTGGCTCCCACTACACGGGGCTTCCTTGGCTGGGGAAACAGGAACCAACTTTCAGTGACCTTGGTGAAGGCTCAGTTCAAAGTCCTGTCTGAGGACCTGGCTCTGACCACACTCTACCACTTTCTGCAAGGTCTGATCACATAAGAGTGCTCCTTCCTCCTTTCCTCAGGCATCCCTTCATTCATTCAGTGAATACTTATTGAGCATCTACTATGGGTCTGCACAGTTCCAGGTGCTGAGGATACATCGAAAACAAAAACAGACAAAAATCCCTGCCCTATTGGAATTTCTGTTCCAACAGGGAAAAAGATAATAAATAATTATATAAATGTACAGCATGGTGGAGGCAGTGGTGGTCCAGTGGGTAGAATTCTCACCTTCCATGCAGGAGACTCGGGTTCGATTCCTGGCCAGTGCAACTCATGTGCAGTCACCACCTGTCTGTCACAACGATCTAATCCTCAGCTAGTCATGGGGATGGCACAGGACCGGGCAGCATTTGCTTCTGCTGTGTGTAAGGTTGACATGAGTCAGGGGCCAACTCAACAGCAGCTAACAACAACAGCGTGGTAGATGGTGTTAGGTGCTGTGGAGAATAACAAAGCAGAGAAGAGGATGGTCGGAGTGGGGAGGGAGGTTGCCATTCTAACTGGATAGTAAAGGATGGCCTCACTGAGAAGAGGACATGTGAGTAAAGACCTGTTGAGGGAGGAGCCATGTGGGTATCAAGGGGAAGAGCATGGCAGGCAGATGGAAGAGCAACTGCAAAGGCCCTGAGGTGGAAGTGTGCCTCGCATGTTTGAGAAACATCAAGGAGGCCAGTGTGTCTGAAACAGTTGAGTGAGGGGCAGACGGGAAGAGATGGGGATGGGGGCATCATCCTGTAGAGCCTTGTGGTGTGTCATGGATTGAATTGTGTCCCCCAAAAATATCTGTCAACTTGGCTGGGTCCTGATTCCCGGTATTATAAAATTGTGTACCATTTTGTAATCTGATATGATTTCCTTATGTGTTGTACCTTCAATCACTATGATCTAATAAGATGGATTAGAGGCAGTTATACTGATGAGGTATACAAGATTAGATAGTGTCTTAAGCCAATCTCTTTTGAGATATAAAAGAGAGAAGTGAGCAGAGACACATGGGAACCTCATACCACCAAGAAAACAGTGCTGGGAGCAGAGCGTGTCCTTTGGACCTGAGGTTCCTGCGCAGAGAAGCTCCCAGACCAAGGGAAGATTGATGACACGGACCTTCCTCCAGAGCTGACAGAGAAAGCATTCCCCTGGACCTGATGCCCTGAATTTGGACTTGTAGCCTACGGGTCTGTGAGAGAATAAACTTCTCTTTGTTAAAGCCATCCACTTGGGGTATTTCTGTTATAGCAGCACTAGATGACAAAGACATGGTGGCTGGAAGGATCTTGGCTTTTACTCCAAGTGAGATGGAGGCATTAAAATGGCATGCTCTGACTTATGCTTTCAAAGCATCATTCTGGCTGCTAAGTTGAAAACAGATTGGAGGGAGACAAGTGCAACAGCAGGAAAACCAGTAGGGAAGCTCCAATAATCCAGAAGAGAGAGGCAAAGGCTCAGACCATGAAGGTGGCAGTAAACCGGGAGGGTTGATGTGTGTGACTTTTGCCTGTATTCTGAAAGCAAAGCAAATGGAACTTGCTGACAAATTGGATGTGAGGTGTGAGAGAAAAAGGAGTAAAACACAGCTTCAGGTTTTCAGCCTTTCCAAGAATGGAAGTTGCCATTTGCTGTGGGAGGAGCAATTTAGTTGGAGAATTCAGCTCTGAACGTGCAGTTTGAGAAGACTGTAAACTTAAGATGTTGACTATAAGACTACAAACGAAGATGGTGGGTAAAACTGGATAAATGAGTCCTGAGTTTGTGACAGAGCTCTGGGCTGGAATATATAAATTTAGGGTTTGTCAGCACACAGATGGCATTTAAATGCTTGAGACTAGATGAAATCACAGAGAAAGAGTATAGAAAGAAAAGAGAAGAGAACCAGAGAAGAGATATTTCAATGTTTAGAGATTGAAGGGATGAGGAGGAACCCAGAAAAGAGCAGTCAGTGAAACAGGAGGAAAACCAGGACGACGAAATGTCTTAGAAGTCAAGTGAAGAAAGTATTTCAAGGAGGATCAGCTGTGACGGCACCTAACAACAACAACAGCTGTGTCATAGGCAACTTACAGGTCAGGGAAAACATTAGGATTAAGAACGGACAACTGGAATGGGAGAAATATTTGTACATCATATATCTGATAAGGGACTTGTATCTAAAACATACAAAGGATACTTACAACTCAGTTATAAAAAAGATAAATAACCCATTTGAAAATGGATAAAGGATCTGAATAAACATTTCTCCAAAGATACAGAGAGCCAGTTGTCGTTGTTAGCTACTGTCTAATCACCCCTGACTCATGGTGACCCCATGCACAATGCGAGGAAATGTTGCCCAGTCCTGTGCCGTTCTCATGATTGGCTGCAGATCCAATCATTATGATCCATAGGGTTTTCATTGGCTGATTTTCAGAAGCAGATGGCCAAGAAGCACATGAAAAGGTGCTCAACTTCATTAGCCATCAGGGAAATGAAAATCAAAACCACAAGGGAATACCGCTTCACACCCGCTGAGATAGCTATAAGGAGCCCTGGTGGCGCAATGGTTAAGCACTCCACTGTGAATGAACCCACCAGCAGCTCCGTAGGAGAAAAGACCAATTGATGCCTAAAGATTTCAGCCTAGGATGGAGCAGTTCTACTTTGTCCTATAGGGTCACTATGAGCCGGAATCGACTCGATGGCACACAACAACAACACAACAAGATATTTCTAATAAAAAAGACAGATAATAACAAGTGTTAGCAAGGTAATGTAGAAACCAGAACTCTCATACAGTGCTGGTGGGAATGCAGCTGCTTTGGAAAACAGTCCGGCAGTTCATCATAATTATCATATGATCCAGCAATTCTATTCCTAGGCCTATAACTGAGAGAAATGAAAACATATATCCCACAAAAACTTGTACACTAATGTTCATAGCAGCATTATTCATCATAGCCAAAAAGTGGAAACACCTCAAATGTCCATCACCTGACGAATGGATACATAAAATGTGGCGTATCCATATATCCATGGAATATTATTTTGCAATAAAGAAGAATAAAGTACTGATTACGTGCTACAACATGGATGAATCCTGCAAACATTATGCTAAGTGAACGAAACCAGTCACAAAAGAACACATATCATATGATTTCATTTACATGAAATATCCCAGAATTGGCAAATCTATAGAGACAGAAAATAGATTATTGGTTACCTAGGGATGGGGGAACAAGAGGGATAGGGAAAATGGATAGTTACTACTAAAGGTACAAGGTTTCTTTCTGAGATGACAAAAATGTTCTAAAATTGATTGTGGTGCTGGTTACACAACACTGAATATGCTAAAAGCCATTGAATTATACACTTTAAATGAGTGAGCTGTATATTATGCAAATCACATCTCAATAAGGCTGTTACCAATTTAAAAAAAAAAAAAGAATTGACAATTGGATTTAGCAACATGAAGGTCTTTGGTAACCTTGACAAAGGCAGTTTTGGTGGCGTGACAGAGACAAAAGCCAGATTGGAGTGTGTTCAAAAGAGAGCAGAACGGCCGAATGCAGCAAGTGTTAACTTTTCCAGAGTTTTACTATATAGAGAAATGGGGTAGACACCGGGGGAGACATGGACTCAAGAGAAGTTTTTTGGTTTTGTCATGTTGAAATGCAAGAAATTATGTTTTCATGCTGATTGGAAAGATCCAGTAGGGAGGGAAGAATCACTGGGGTGAAGTCTTTGAGCAGGTGAGAGGCATAGGATCCGGTGATGGCCCCAAAGAGGAACAAGGACTGCTCATCCACAGTAGCAGGAGGGAAGGCTGAGAATATGGCACAGACCCAGGGGGATGGGGAGGGGGTGCTGACAGTCTTTGGAAATTCTTTTCTGATTGCTTCTATTTTCTCAGTGAAGTAGGAAGCAAGGTCATCAGCCGAGAGGAGGATGGGGGAAGAGCTGTGGGGTATTGAAAGAGGAGAAGATATAACATGGTCCTACAGGACATTGGGAGAGTGAAAGGGCTGCAATCATATGGTAGAACTGCAACAACTCTAAGGGATCCTGGAGGTTAGGGAACATGATTTTAAAGTATGACAAGCAGCAGGGCTATGTCTTTCTCCAGCTTTGGCCAAATAGAGTTGATTAATCAGGGTATGGTTTTGCCAGGTGAGTACAATTTAGCAAGAGAGGAGCAAAGGAGTTGAGGGTGTATGCAAGGAAACAATTATAATGATGGTCCATGGAATCTAAGCTGGTTAAAGGAGGAAAGTCAGGACATTAGGGAGGTGAGGAACAGTGGAAAAAAAAAAAAAAAAGTGGGAAGATCAATGAATTAAAGGTCCTGGTGGGTCAAGGAACTGTTGGAGTCAGGATTCTAGAGGGAGTGAGCAGGGAAGACAAGAGGTAGTGTTAACCTCCATTGCTGTCGAGTCGATTCCGACTCATAGTGACCCTCTGGGACAGAGTAGAGCTGCCCCATAGGGTTTCCAAGGAGCACCTGGTGGATTTGAACCACCGACCTTTTGATTAGCAGCTATACCTCTTAACCACTACACTACCAGGGTTTCTGGACGTAGTGTTAGGAAGATGGAATACTTGTTTTTGAAATTATGTGGTGAGGAGGTACAATTATGTGGTGGGGGGTAATGACAAGCAGGGCTTTGAACTAGAATGGGTTTGTTCTTGTTCCGACCCCTGCTGAGAGTTTGCATTTCCACCCTAGATATACTGAATCGAAATCTACATTTTAACAAGATCTCCAGGTGATTCTTATGTATAACTTCCTGGGAACTTGTTAGAAATGCAAATTGACATTGACAAGGTCTAGGCAATTACCTTGGCCATGAGGGGCTGAGGTGGGGTGGAAGACAATAATCACAGGAAGAGGGAAAGGTGTAGGGGAGGATTGTGTGTAATCGAACTCACTTCAGAACTCACCTCAAGTCATCCTCAGCGGCAGGACCCTAGATAGGGCATGAGCCTGGGATTCAGCCAGACCTGGGTATGAAGCCGCTTTCCAACTGTGGGCCCCTGCACAAATCACTCAGTGTCTCTGAGCCTCAGTTTCCTCCCTTGCAAAGTGAGAGATCACTCCTGCTTCATTAGATTATGTTCTGAAAAGTGAATGAGAGCCTATGTGGAAAGCACCTAGTTCCAGGCACACAGAGGGTGCTTGGTAATGTGAGCTGATAACACAGCAGCTCCCAGAATGCTCTTGTCTGGGGTTTCAGAGCTGAGGTGGGGCCAATGTAGGGACCAAGACTGTCTGCAGAAATTTCTTCTCCTTCCCAATACCGCACATCATGGAAAGTGTAGGAGGAAGAGCCTGACTCCTATTTCATTCCTATTTTATAGAATAGGAAACTGAGGCCCAGACAGGGAAAGTGACTTACCTATGTCACCAACACTCAATTATCAGAGAGTAAATTCCCCTTCAAGGAGCCCTGGTGGCACAGTGGTTAAGTGCTCGGCTGTTAACTGAAAGGTTGGTGAGGTTCAAACCCACAACAGCTCTGCCGGAGAAAGATGTGGCAGTCTGCTTCACTAAAGATTTACAGCCTTGGAAACCCTATTGGGGTCAGAATTATGATGGGAAATTTGCTGGGGGCTGAGAGTTTCACATATAACATCTGAAAGACAATTGGACTCTTGAGGATGTACCCCATCTACTGCCCTTCCCCTGCATTCCCTGGGACAATTAAAAGCTGGTCTTGGTGAAAGTGAAGGACCCCACTGAGTATGCCCCTGCTCTCTCTCAGGTTCCTACCACCTCCCAACCTCACCCCACTGTCACTATCACAGGGCTCTGCATGTCCTATGATGGGGCAAACATTGGAACAATAGCTTTGGAGTGGAAGCATCGACAGAAGGCTGATTCACAATGTATGAATTTGCTAATTGCTCATCCTAGCCCAGAGAGGAGGCAGAGAGGAAAACACATCTCAGTGTTTCCTTCATTAGAGAACTTGATTCAAGGGTGTGGGGTGGGCACTGAACCAGCCCACCTCCGCTAGGCCCCACCCCCTGTGTAGTTTCCAGCTTTAGCAAGTCCCCTGGGGATAAATCCCTCCTGCTTTCTGGAACCCAGCTTCCCCATTTGTTGTAGATTAAATTGTGTCCCCCAAAAAATATATGTTGTAAATCCTAACCCTCATACCTAAGGTTATAATCCCACTTGGGAATGGACTTTCTTTGTTATGTTAATGTGGCAGTATTAGCGTAGAGTGTATCTTAAATCATTGTCTTTTGGGTATAAAAGAGCAGATTAAGCAAGAAGCAAGGAAGCACAGATGGGGGAAGATAGATGCCACGCACATGATGATCATCAAGGAATAGGAGCTGAAAAGAGACAAGAACCTTCCCCTAGAGCGAAAAAAAAACCAAACTCCAAACCCATTGCTGTGCAGTCGATTCTGACTCATAGCCACCCTATGGGACAGAGTAAAATTGCCCCATAGGGTTTCCAAGGGCCGGCTGGTGGATTCAAACTGCCAACTTTTTGGTTAGCAGCCAAGCTCTTAACTAGTTTGCCACCAGGGCTCCAAGAGCAGACACCCAGAATTCAGATTTCTAGCTTCCTAAATGTAAGAAAATAAATTTCTGTTTGTTAAAGCCACCCACTTGTGGTATTTCTATTATAGCAGTATTAGATAACTAAGGGAGCCCTGGTGGCACAATGGTTAAGAGCTATGGCTGCTAACCTAAAGATTGGTTGTCTGAATCCACCAGGCGCTCCTTGGAAACCCTATGGGGCAGTTCTACTCTGTCTTATAGGGTCACCATGAGTTGGAATCCAGTCAGTGGCAATGGGTAGATAACTAAGACACCATCTATAAAGGAGGAGCGGGCTGAACAAAATGATTGTCAGAGGGTCAGCTCGGGCCTTCAGGGTTCTAGGAATGCTTTGGCCTGGTACCTTCTCTGCTGCCCTAGCTGTCCAGGGACAAACACGGGGAGATGGGGCAGAAGTGGATCCAGCCAAGCCAATGGAAATGTCACTTCCTCAGAGAGGCCTTCCCTGATCACACCACCTAAGGCAATGTATGTCACTTCTCTCTCTTACACACACATAAACACACACACTCACAGACACACACACGCAGTTGCTGTCTCTCCTGTTACCACTTGCCATTGAGTTCACTCTGACTCATGGGAACCTCATGTGTATCAGAGTAGAACTGTCCTCCATAGCTTTCAATGACTTGATTTTTCAGAAGCAGATTGACAGGCCTTTCTTCCGAGGCACCTCTGGGTGGACTTGAACCTCCAACCTTTTGGTTAGCAGCCAAGTACATTAACCATTTGCACTACCCAGGGATTCCCACTCTCCCATTACCCTATTTTATTTTCATCTTAGCACCATCTGAAATCTCTTATTTATTTGCTTGACTATGGTCTTACTGGTATGTCAGCTCTAGGAGGCAGGGCAACTAACAACAAGAACACCCCATACACAGTAGGTACTCAGTATATGTTGGCTGATGAATGAAAGAATGAATGAATGATCTGTGCCAAGCATGAGTCTGTGATATATGCCAACTCTTCCAACAGGAGCAATTGAAAAACAGGGTTGTGGAGTCAAGACACCTGGATTTGAGTCAGCACTGCCACTAACTGGTTGTGTGACCTTGGGCGTGTCACTTAACTTCTCTAAGCCTTGGTTTCTTCATCTGTAAAATAAGGATAGTGATCTCACATCTTGAGTTGTATATTTAAGAATTAGAGGTCATGTATGTAAAGTGATCTGCTGCATGGTAGTTATTCAGTAAATGCTAGTTTCCTTTCTTCTCCATCCTCCTCTGGGTGATGAAGGTGGAGGTAAGAGACAGTACTGAGTTTGAGCCTCAAGCTTTCATCAGTAGCCTCAGGGACACTCGGTAGGTCAAGGGCTTGGAGACTCTGGGCTCAGCTGAAAGAGGTTTCTTATCTACTTCTGAGCTTTCGAAAGAAGGTAAAATAGACTTGCAAGCAATTGGGCTGAGGACATTGTGTTGGATTTACCCAAGGTTACACAGCCAAGAAATGGAGTAAGCAGCAGGGTCTCCTCCCTGGTGGCCAGAGGAAGCCCCTCATCCCAGAGAAGATGGGGCGGGGGGGGAATAAGGGTAGTGTTCGCTTAGGCTGGCCTCCGGAAAGAGGAAGTGGCCACTCTGGTCTGAGAGTCACGCCCTGTCTAGTCTAAGTCTGCCAGAGGCAAGTTGGTGACCCTGGGATGTAGTTTACCATTTCTAGGTCTTGGTTTCACTTTCTGTAAATTGGGCATACTACTCCTTTCCCAGCTTGCCTTACAGGACAATAGGAAAATGTTAAGAGAATGATAGTTAATTTGTTATATTGTTAAACCCAAAATCAAACCCGTTGCCCTTGAGTCGATTCTGACTCATAGTGACCCTATAGGACAGAGTAGAACTGCCCCCAAGGGTTTCCAAGGAGCTGTTGGTGGATTCAAACTGTCAACCTTTTGGTTAGCAGGTGAAACACTTAACTGCTGTGCCACCAGGGCTCCTGATATAGTGTTAGGAGAATAATATTTAATCTAAGAAAAAATATTGCAGTGATAAATCAAACAGACTCAATTTCTGAATTTTTGCCACAAGCACAAATATTTAAAATCAGGGGAAAAAATGAATTTAAAGGTAATAATAAGTCTCATCTCTCTGGGGTCTATAAAGTGGTAGAAAAATATATAAACATATTATTTCAATAGACTATATGAACATGTTTTTGCAAACTTTAAATAACCAAATCAGATTTCAGATAGTTCCCAACTTAGGACATATTTGAGTTATGATGAACCACACTGACAACTGTCTGTGGTTTTTTTTTTGGTACATCTTTCTTTAGTAATATGTACTACATACAGCATGTAATTTACTGATGATATCATTTGCAGATGTTCAAAGATCAGATTTATAAAGATACCAAAAACCAAAACCAAACCCACTGGCGTTAAGTAGATTCGGACTCAGCAACCTTGTAGAGCAGCCTCATAGGATTCCCAAGGCTATAAATCTTGTGGAAGTCGACTGCCACATCTGTCTCCCACTGAGCAGCTGGTGGGTTCCAATTGCCAACCTTTTCGTTAGCAGCCGGGCACTTAGCCACTGCAACACCAGAGCTCCTTTTCATAAAGATACTGATAATAAAAGGCAATAATAATGAAAAGTTAAAAAAAAAAAAAAAAAAAGATGTTCACCTTAAGTCAGAACCGACTTTACAACAGAGTCGTGGGAACAGAACCCTGTCCTAAGTAGAGGACTACCTGTGAAAAAGAAAATGTATTGAGCACGTTTTCTGGGGCAGATGAGGAAATAGTGGCTCAGAGAGTTTAAGTGACTTGCCTAAGGGCACATACCAAAACCAAACCAAACCCGTTACTGTCTTGCTGTCAAGCCGATCCCGACTCATAGTGACCCTATAGGACAGAGTAGAACTGCCCCATTGAGTTTCCAAGGAGCGGCTGGTAGATTCGCACTGCCAACCTTTTGGTCAGCCTCCCAGCTCTTAACCACTGCGGCACCAGGGTTCCAAGGTCACATAGGACCTCAGAAAGCTGAGAAGCGCCTGGCAGGGCAGCTTATATAAGATCTGATGACTAGAATGTTCAGGAAAGGTTTCCCCCAGCCACCCAAGAAGCCCCACGTGCAAGGGGCTGGGAAGGGCCCGAGATACAGGCAGGGGAAAACTAACCTCTAGTCCCCAGCTGCCCTCCATCCTCCAGCTCGGTCTGCGTAGGTGCAGTGGAAAGAGCATGCGCCACAGATTCTGTAGCCTGGTTCGGGACCAGAGCCGGGGCTTACTCGCTGTGTATCCTCAGGGGAGCTATTCCCCCTCTCTGAGCAGGTTTACCATCGCTAAACAGGAACATTAACGCTGCCATGCTGTGGTTTGGAAAGGCCAATAGACACAGCAAGTTAGAAAACATCTACCTGGGTTAGAAACATCTGTCTTTCCTCCACCTCATCCTGTGGAAGACTGCCAGAGGGCACGAGGAGTGCTGTGTGGAGTTGAGCAAGTAGCACAGTCTCCCTGAGCTTCTGAAAATAGCAGATGCCCAAGTGATTTCTAAATTCCTTCTAGCGCCAAATAAATAAATAAATAAATCTGGAATGTGTCACTGGTCGGACTCCGCTAGGAATGCCACAGGTCACTTCCCTCCCCGCTGCCCCTGGATGGCGCTATCCCTTTAAGCCAAGCCCAGTCCGCCCGGGCCAATCACAATGGACAGAAATTCTTTAAAGACCAAAGGAGGGAATTCAGCCCGAGAAGGAGGGCGGGGCGGGGGCGTGCCTTCCAGCCAATCGGAACCACCCTAGCGACCAATGACTCAAGTGCAAAGCCCTGCTGACCAATGTCAGGGGCGTCGAGAGGCTGGGCGGCTCCCGCTGTGTGACGGCTGCCTGACCAATGCGCAAGTGGCCCGCGGCCTATAAGAGCAGGGTGGGCCTCGGGCGGCAAGTTCTATAGGGTCAGTTTGTCGTCGTAGTCGGAGGTGTGCCCTGGGTTTGCCCGACCGTCCCTGCAGCCCCATCCCTACATCCGCGCCCCCCCGCCTTGGCCCCGGCCCAGCCGCTCTCCCTGCCCTCCTCCCCTAAACTACCCCCCGGTTTGTGCCGTCCGGACCTCGGGCCGGGCGGATGATGCCGTCGGAGAGCGGAGCTGAGCGCCGGGACGGGGCGGCCTCGGCAGTGGCCAAGGCCGCCTCGGCAGGCGGCGTCCCCGACCCGGAGGCCTCGTCGGCCTCCCCCGGACAGCACCTTAGCGGGCTAACCTGGCCGCAGGTGAAGCGGCTGGACGCGCTCCTGAGCGAGCCGATTCCCATTCACGGGCGCGGCAACTTCCCCACGCTGAACGTGCAGCCCCGGCAGATCGTGCAGGTGAGAGGGCTCTGAGAGGGGGATGCGGGGCTCTATCCTGAGGCTCTCGTGGCTAGAAGGCACCTGGAGTCTGTTCTACTCGCTGGACAACTAGGGAAACAGGCCCAGAGAGGGGCAGGGTCTATAATAAATCGCACAGCGCGTTAATCGTAGACCAGATCCCTTTCCCCCTGCGCCTCAGAATTCCACCTCACTCAGAATTCCTGCTTCTTGGGGGATCCCCGATTCTCCTCGAACCACTCACCCAGGCCTGGCTGGAAGAGGAGGGAGGGATAGGGAGTGACCCGGCGGAGAGGACAGCCCCGTCTGCAAGGAAGAAAGATGCCAGGAGGCTGAGATGGGTAGGTGTACGTGCCTGGATCCAAAATAGCTCTTTTCATCGCAACCCCGGATCTCAGTGTCCTAGGGGCAGACTCTGCTCTTGTACTCTCACAGCCTGTGGCTCAAGGATCCCCTGCAAGATGGAATGGCTGAGAAATTCTAACAGGGTTGCCCTCTAGCTGGGGTTGTGTCAGGAGGGGATTAAACACCAGTCCAGACCTGATGTCCCCATGCCCGGGGGCAACATCGGGTGTTCAGTTTGTGTTCTCTTCCAGCCCCCCCCCCCCAAGATTGGAAATGAAGGCCCGCCCACGTCAGGCCTCAAGCCCCAAGCCCCAGCTCTCTCTTGAGAAGCCGGCAAATAGAATTCTGGCAGTCCTTCCCCCCTCTTCATACTCCAACTCTTCCTTTTACCTGATCCTCAACGACCCCAAAACTGCTCTTTTATCTCTATCGGTCTGGCATTGCCATGTCTTAAAACACCAGGGTATGGTAATTATTGTGCCCATTTTACAGCTGGAGAAGCTGAGGCTGTTTTGCACCTTTTCCCCAGCTCCCGAGACTCAACTTCCAGGTCTTAGAGGAGTGCACTGATGGAAGAAACCAGAAAATCCGGCCACAATTCCTGCAGATTCATGCCAGCAGATGGACTTTCTTTCTGGGGAGGCAGCCCACCAGCTAGGTGAAGCCAGCCATTCCCCTGCCTCCTGCTGCTTTAGCTTCTAGCAGAGAGGGCAGAATGCTTTCTGGGGGATTACCTCGCCCTCCCTCCCAAGGAATGGGAGGGGGTGTGGGCAGATTCTCCAGAGCTGACTCACCAGAAGTCCCAGCGGTGCTCAGACGCCGAGGCATTCCTGGGCTGCCTGCTGTCATTTGGGTGACTAGGAAACCAATTCAGGCTTTTCTCCCCTGGACGGTCAGGCCAACCACGGAATGTGGCACCCTGGAAGGGAATTTCCTGCCCCTGGAAGTTTGGTCCAAACTGCCTTTACTACAGATGCCTGCTCTGTGCCAGGCTCTGTTCAAGGCACTAACCCATTGCCATTGAGTCGATTCCGACTCATAGAGTCGAACCGCCCCATAGGGTTTCCAAGACTTTAATCTTTTATGGAAGCAGACTGCCACATTTTTCCCCCCCGCAGAGCAGCTGGTGGGTTCGAACTGCTGACCTTTCAGTTACCAGCCAAGCGTTTAACCACTGCATCACCAGGGCTCCTAGTTCAAGGCACTAGGGACACGGATGTGACTGGGACCCAGCCTCCCTGCACTCCAGATGCTACCAGCCAGGTGGGGGAGACTGCAGGCCAAAGAGAGGTGATTTTAAGTCAGGTAGTAGTACAACGTCCTAGAGTAGCATCAGAGATATCACAGAACAGGAAGCTGTTGGCTGTGGGTGGAGGGGTGACAGACTCCTGAGCTGGACTGGGAGGTTCAAGGCCTGGATTGTTGTCAATTTCTTTTGCTGGGCCCAGTGTCCCCATCTGTTCAACGAGGAGATGGGTTGGACTGCTCTCCACTGCCCTTTCTGATTCCAGAATCCAAAGGGAACAGATGCCTTTACCTGGCCTGCACAGCTGCTTCTACAGGGAAAAAAGTCCAGTTTCTGGAGAACCTGGAGCTGGCAGTTTCCAAAGCAGTGAGGATGTGTCCAGGGGGTGATGGTTGTTGACTTTGGGCTTCTCCAGTCTGAGTTGGCTCACAGCTCAAGAATTAGAACTTTTCTCCCTCTCCATTCCCACAAGCCTTCTACAACAGCAACATGAGCAGCTAGAGCTGCTGTTCTGGATTGTAGCTGGGCTGAAAGGACCCACCTCCTGTAGGAGCCCCCCTGCCTGTAGCTTTGGAGACCTGGTATTATTAAGTTCTGCCACAGATTATTTGTGTGATCTTGGACGAGTTCTTTGCCATCTCTGGGTCCAGACGATTGAATTAGACAATCCTAGAGATCCAGCCTCTCCAGTTGCAGCCAGAGGGCCTGCATTAGGCAACTCTAGATGTGAGTTTTGCAAGCCTGCTAGCTGACAACGCCTGTAGTCTCCCTGCAGATCTCAGCAGCTGGCTGGGGAGCAGAGTGGCTCTGGGGAGGGCCTTGGCACAGAAGGGAGGGCACAGACACTGCCTCCTGCATGGCTGGAAAGTTTGATTCAGGAGGTTCCAAGCTGCCCTGCAGTTCCTGGGTGTGGTCGTATCTGGAGACTCTCTGCCAAACTGGCTGTAGTCACACCTGGGAAAGAGACAACAGCCACTGGCTGGCTGACAGCTGGTCCCATGGCCCTGACGCAGGGGATTTAACGAGGGTACTGCTACCTACTCACGAGGCCAGATGCCATGCCCTGGGGTGGGCACCAGTTGGGAGCAGGAGCTGGCACTGAGTCTGACTCAGCCAGCTCTAATGGGACTGTGAGAGGGGGCTGCTCTGCTCTGCAGGTCTAGCAGAGTCCTTGGGCCAAGGTCTTTGTCCCACTTCTCTCCTTAGCTTATGCGGGCATGCTGCCAGCTGGCATGGCATGGGTTAGAAGGACCACAGGCTGGACCACAGCAATTGACCCTTTACCTCAGGCCTCCTCTGTCTATCTGACCAAGGCACCCCCAAATCCCATCTCCCCACTCCCCAACTGCTCTAGCTTTGGGCTTTGGTGACTTGAGGGTTGCCTTCACTTTGAAATTTTGAAAAGGAGGGAGGATTAGAACCCTAGTTTCTAGTCTCTGGCACTTCTGATCCCTGACACTGTAAAGTAGTAGAAAGAGTCAACCATATCTGAGTTTGAAGGCACCTCTGCCTGATCTTAGGCTCCTGTAAGCCTCCGTTTCCCCATCTGTAAAATGAAGATCATAAAGTCTCCCCGACAGGTTCTGGTCCAGTGCCGGTGCCCAGTCAATATTAAGCCCCCACCCCCACCCTGTTCCTGGTGGTCAGTTGCTTCCCCTGTAGCCATGTGGATACCTTCCTGTAGACAAGTTCCTCCTCTCCCTTCCCAGAAGCCTTCTTGGAAGGCGCCACCCGCCTCAGATTGCCCCACTGTGCTTGCCTCCTCAGCACTTTGGTGCATTCTTTGCAGTAATTCCCCATGAGGCGAGGAGGACAGCCTGGCCCGGGCACTGACTTGGCAGCAAGGTGGGGTTGCATTGTTACTGGGGTAGGAATGCTGCCTGGTCACTTTCAGCATGGTGTGTAAAGTACTTTGGGTTGCTGAGAAAACTGAATGTCCAGCCCCAGCGTCACTCTTCTCCTGACTTGGTGCTTCTGGCTAAAGGAAAAGGTTCAAGGTGACTTTGTGGATTTACCTGTCATGTTCCTGTTCCTCAAGCTGAGGGCTATCTGAGGACAGAGACCAAGTCTCTTGGCTCCAGAGGTTTCCTGAGGTCTTCAGCAGTCCTCTCTCCCAAGAGTGGAGAGTGCCTGGGTTTTAACTTCCAGTCCTGCCATTTCTGTGTAGCTTCCACTCTGAGCCTTGGGTGTTTCACTGCTATAAGCCTCAGTTGCCTCATCTGTAAAATGAGTATAAAAGCATTTGCCACGCTGGGTCCTTGTACGGATGAGTATGTCATAGTCAAAAGACCCAGCGTGGCCTTTGAATCCAACTAACCTGGGTGCTAGTCTCAGCCTGGCTACTCTGTGACCTTGGGCACATTTCTTAACCTCTCTGTGCCTCAGGTTCCCCATCTATAAATTGAGATAATACTACTCAAACATAGGATTACTGTAAGGGTATTGTGGTAATGCATGTGACCTGCTAACTATATTCCGAACACATTTAGGTGAATTAGCAGAGTGATTAAAGGAACCCTGGTGGCGCAGTGGTTAAGTGCTCGTCCGCTAACTGGAAGGTTGGCAGTTCAAACCCACCAGCCATTCTGTGGGAGAAAGATGCAGCAGTCAGCTTCCATAAAGATTACAGCCTTGGAAACCCTATGGGGCAGTTCTACTCTGTCCTATAGGGTCACTATGAGTTGGAATCGACATGACAGCAGTGAGTTTTAGCAGAGTGATTAGAACACGGACTCTGTGTTTATTTTGCAGCTCTGCATTCACCAGCCGTGTGACCTTGGGCAAGTTACTTGGCCTCTCTGTGCTTCCATTTCCCCATCAGTAAAGTGGGAATAATAGTACCTTGTAGGTACTATTAGGGTTGTTGTGAAGTTAAGTGGGTCTGTATCTATATCTCAGATCAGTGCCTGGTGCTTAGTTAGTTCTATGTATGTGGTTGCTGTTATTGTTGCTGTTCTTTCTGAGTCATTCTTCCAAATGGACCATTCTCCAGTTCAGGAAATTGAGGCTCAGAGGGATAAATGACTTTCCAAAGGCCTGACAACTGGAAAGTGGTAAACAATGATTGGCTCAACTGTGAGAGTATTACGTGGAAGCCCGTGGCGGACCCCAGGTCCCAGGCCCCTGACGTCTCTTCCTCCCGCGCCCCCTCCCACAGGTCGTCCGCAGCAGCCTGGAGGGACAGGGACTGCGTGTGCACAGCGTGAGACTGCACGGCTCGGCCGCCAGCCACGTGCTGCACCCCGAGAGCGGCCTGGGCTACAAGGACTTGGACCTGGTGTTCCGTGTGGACCTGCACAGCGAGGCGTCCTTCCAGCTGACCAAGGAGGTGGTGCTGGCCTGCCTGCTGGACTTCCTGCCGGCCGGTGTGAGCCGGGCCAAGATCACACCAGTGACCCTCAAGGAGGCCTACGTGCAGAAGCTGGTGAAAGTGTGCATGGACACAGACCGCTGGAGCCTTATCTCACTGTCCAACAAGAGCGGCAAGAACGTGGAGCTCAAGTTTGTAAATTCAGTGAGGCGCCAGTTCGAGTTCAGCGTGGACTCCTTCCAGATCATCCTGGACTCCCTGCTGCTCTTTGGCCAGTGCTCATCCACACCCATGTCTGAGGCCTTCCACCCGACCGTGACAGGTGAGAGCCTGTACGGGGGCTTTGCTGAGGCCTTGAAGCACCTGCGGCACCGTGTCATCGCCACGCGCAACCCTGAGGAGATCCGTGGGGGCGGCCTCCTCAAGTACTGCCACCTCCTGGTGCGGGGCTTTCGGCCTCAGCCCAGCACTGACGTCCGTGCCCTGCAACGTTACATGTGCTCCCGCTTCTTCATCGACTTTCCAGACCTGGGGGAGCAGCAGCGCACTCTGGAGCGCTACCTGGAGGCCCACTTCAGTGAGGCTGACGCTGCCCGGCGCTACGCCTGCCTGGTGATGCTGCACCGGGTGGTCAACGAGAGCGCCGTGTGCCTCATGAACCACGAACGCCGCCAGACACTAGACCTCATTGCCATGCTGGCGCTCCAGGCACTGGCTGAGCAGGGCCCAGCTGCCACCACTGCCCTAGCCTGGCACCCTCCGGGCCCCGATGGGATTGTGCCTGCTACTGTCAATTACTATGTGACCCCCGTGCAGCCTCTGCTGGCTGGGGCCCACTCCTACCCGACCTGGCTGCCCTGTAACTGACTTGGACCCTAGCCAGAAGGGGCTGGACCTCACCAGATTGGGTGGGGTCTCCAGGAGTGTGTGGAGGACATGATCAGAGCCAGGCAGCCTGTGGCAGGTGGCCCAGTACTGCTGCAGGGTAGGGCCTTTGATTGAACAGACCAGACTCCCCAAGGGAGGCCCCTGTGGGCTTGCGGCCAAGCTGGGGTCCTTGGCAGGAGGGTCCTTTGGTTATTGTACCACAGTCTTGGGCCATATGATTATGGACGCTGGGATGATTTGTCTCAGGGGTCGATCACCTTCAGGAGACAAAGCAAATTTGGAATGGTAGCTGCAATGCCCAGCATTTTTGAGTTGATTTCCATGGCCCAGAAAGGGTCTTTTTTGGCTAGGGCCAGCCTGCAGTGATCCCAGCAGCCTCCTCTGAGGGCCTGCAGCCCACACACATAGCTAAAATATGGTACATTATGGGGACTACTCACTTTGGGTCAGGCTGGGTCACTAACAGGGCTGGTGGTCCAACCTGTCTAATCAGTGGGAGGAGAGAAACAGGCATGTGGCAGATAGCTGGGTTTGCGGAAGGGTAGGTTTAGCCCGGTCCCCTAACACTCCCACCCTGAGCTGTGACACCTTTGTCTTGAGGGGTCTAGGTGTGCAGTGGACAGGAGCCAAGCAGCCTGGGGCAGGACCTACCCATGCCCCTTCCAAGGCATTGCTCCCTTCCCCTGTGTTGTAAGGAGCCCTCCTGCCAAGGAGCTTACTCTTTGCAGAGTCAAGTCAAGTGCTCCCTCCCCACTGGCCCGGTTACAGGGTCCTCACTTGGTGGGTGGGAGCCATGCCCCACCTCCTTTTCCATCCCTCTGGATTTGTTAGTATTTTGCACTCTTACACCTGCCAATAAAGATCATCTAAACTGAGCATAGCACCATGCTTTCTCCTGGGGAAGAAGGACTTCCCATAGCTGTGGGGCCTGCTCTGCCTCCTCCAGCCTGAGTCTGGCTCACACTGTGGACATAGGGGATGGTGGGGGTGTCAGACCTGGGCTGTACCTGGGGGATTGCCCCTCCTTCCCTTACTCTCTCCCCAAACCCGGCCCCAGTCTGACAACTGTGGTGGGAGCTCATGTCTACAGGTGTGACCTGCACCTACTCATTACCTCAGCAAGTCTAGGACTCTCCTGTTAAAGAGTAAATATTTCAATGTGTTCTCCTTGGAATCCTAATGGCTCTGGACCTGGCCTTATTTCCAGCTCAGGCTGCTTGACCCCAGCCCTGTCCAGGAGCAGCTAGAGAATGAGCTAGGTGAATCTGGGCTAGAGGCCCCTCCAGGAATGGGGGCTAAGTCTGGGGGACTTCCAGGGTCCCCCAGAGCTAGAGCCTGGGTAGGGCTTCCCTACCTGGAGGGGCTCCCTCAACCCAAGTGCTGATGGGAAACCTGCAGCTCCTCCAAAGCATGCCCTGGCTCTTTAAGAGGGTCCCCTAGAAGGGAAAGATCTCTCTTTCCCAAACGCAGAGGGGCCACATGAGGCTGTCTGGGAGCTAGTGTCAGCCACTTGCTCCTAGGGAGCGATTACCTGAGGGCGTCAGCCAGTCACCAGCCTAGACGCTGCCCACTGTTTACCTAGCCTCTTTGATCCAGGAATTGCAAAGCCCTTAACATATTCAGCCTCATTAGGGGCCTCTGAAGTGGTGACTTCAGTGGTTCCAGGCAAGGTGGTAACAACAAGGCTGCAGAGGAGGCTCCAGGTCACCAGTGTGAGGCAGGTGCCTCGCCTGCCCAGTGGGTCCCTGTGGGTGCCCCCAGCCCCTACCACTGGCCTCAAAACAGCTGGAAGAATGGGTGAAATGACTTTCTTTGCCTAGTGACTAAAAACAGCCCCCAACACCCAGCCAAGCCCACCCAGCTAGAGTCCTGGGAGGAACTAAGTTTGTCCTGCCTGATTTGGCCATTGGAGCCTGGGCATGAAGGGCTGCTCACAGTGTAAACACAGAGGGTGTAGCTTATTGGGGTGGTGTCTTAGTTATCTAGTGCTGCCATAACAGAAATACCACAAGTGGATGGTTTTAACGAAGAGAAGTTTATTTCCTCACAGTCAAAGTAGGCTAAAAGTCCAAAATCAGGGCGTCAGCTCCAGGGGAAGTCTTTCTCTGTCGGCCTTCTCATCAGTGTTCCCCTGGACTAGGAGCTTCTCGGCGCAGGGATCCCGGTCC
>NW_004443984.1:2749193-2757738 GCF_000243295.1 Trichechus manatus latirostris
CCTGCCTTACTAACACAACTGCCACCCATCCTCCCTCATTAACATCATAGAGGCAGGTTTACAACATACAGAAAAATCACACAGCACCAGGAATCGTGGCCCAGCCAAACTGATACACACATTTTTGGGGGGCCATAATTCAAACCATGACAGGTGGGGAGTGGGTTCACTGGATGTGCTTGTTTTAGAGAGTGAGAAAGCCAGAAACCCATGTGGACATGTGCATAGACAATGCATTCCATCCAACATGTGCCAGACACCATTCTAGGCATCAGGAATGCATCAACGAACATAATAGACCAGATTCCCTACCCTCATGGAGTTTACATTGTAATTGGGGCAGACAGAAGATAAGTAAACTATAGTACATAGTCTTAGAAGATCAGTGATGCTTTAAAAACTATGTATTTAGAGAGTAGCGTAAGGGATTGAAAGTGCTGGGGTTTGCAATTTTAAAAAGTCAGGCTAGGCCTCATTGAGAGGTGATATTTGATTGAGCAAAGACTTCGTAAAGGTAGTGGGAAGCGAGCCACACGGATGTCTGGGGAAAGAACAGTCTGGTCAGAAGGAACTTGTCTGTGAATGCACACATGCTCCTGACAGGCGTGTGTGGCGGAGGGCACATGAGCTGCTCAGATGGGTGTGTGCATCCAAGGGTGCCTGGCTGGCCTGTGTAGGTGTGTGTGCTCACTGGTACTGATCCGAATAAATGCATAGGGGTGCGGATGTAGGAGAATGTGAGACGGCAATTCACAGCAACAGCTACCATTTCTGGAGTGTCTTACTCTAGGCCAGGCACCGTGCTAAGGTCTTTGTTGTTGTAGAGAATATACACAGCAAAACACGCCAATTCAACCGTTTCTCCATGTACAATTCAGTGACATTGATTACATTCTTCAAGTTGTGCTAAGGTCTTCTTAATCATTATTTCATTTCATCCTCAAAATTCCATGAGGAAAGAGCAAGTATTGTCATCCCTATTTTAGAGACGAGGAAACTGAGGCCAGAAAGGTCAAGCAGACTTGTCTGACTCAAGGGCCATTGCTGCTAACCTGTTCACTAACCTGCTCCTACACTGATTTCACATGGATGATTGTGACAGAGTATGTCAGCATGTTTGACATGTGACAGTGAAATAGTTTGTATTACTGTGCCATTTGTCATTTTATGTATGACTATGGCAGAGTGTAGCAGTGTGCCAAGATGTATTATTTTCTTGATGTACATATGACTCTAGCCATGGCTGTGGTGACCATGTCAGGGGCCTGTGGCCGCAACAGGCGTGCCTGTGGGTTTGTTTGGGAGTGGTGCAGTGTTTCCGGGTGTGAGAAAAAACACTGACTTAGTGGCTGACATTGCTCCTCTCGTGGACAATTTCTGCAACCATCTGAGATGCCAGGACAGGCAGGAATCAGGAAGTGGGAAGTGGGAATCAGAGCCAATGAGGGGAGGGCTGATAGGAGGGGAGAGCCTTGTCCCTCCCCACAACCCCAGAGTGCTCTCCAAGCAGCAATCCACCCACCCCTTCGGGCCCAAGGAGAAGAGAGGAAGTCCCAGAGGGGGAAGAAGTATTACTGTGAACTTTGGGGAACAGAAGATACACCCCCCAGGCCGTTAGTGATATGCTGGTCCCTCCACCCTTCTCCCTACCAGTGTCCTGGGGAGGCTGACCCCTGTGGACTGCATCAATGACTCCCTTGTTCCCTGGCTTCCTGGTGGGTTTGGCCAATGAGAATCCCTAGCAGGAGACTGAGGGGAGGGAGGAGAGGGGGATGCTTATTCCCCCTTCTTCCTCCCCACCAGGTTACCATGGCTGGCTGCATCCTTCAACCAAAGTCCAGTGCTCCTATCAGCTACACTCTCAGCTTCCTATGGCCTCCCCTCCCTCATCCCTTGCGGTTTAGGAGTTGTAAAGGCTCCCACTGTTGCTAGCCCCAGGGTACTGCACCACCCTTTGTAAGTTTCCTAACCGTCCACAATTTTGGAAATGTTGGGTGCAGTTGAATGGTTTTGGACTCATAGCAACCCCAAGTGACAGAGTAGAATGGCCCCATAGGGTTTTCTTGGCTGTAATCTTTACAGAAGGTCACCAGGTCTTTCATCTGTGGAGCCGCTGGGTGGGTTCAAACTGCCACCCTTTCAGTTAGCAGTCGAGCACTTAACCGTCTGCACCACCAGGGCTCCCTCCTTTGGAGATAGTCCCTTTTAAAAACTCTTCCCAGTTTGAGTGTGCCCTGTCTCCTGCTGGAACCCTGGCTGATAAAACAGATTCATACAGTCACCAACACTCACATGCAATCCCACATGGGTCATCATGCTGCCACATTGTCACAAACATGCACAACCTCCCTCAGTGTCACCCAGCCTCACACATGCATCCCCATCCCCAACCTTCCTCATCACATCCTTCATCAAGGAAGACTTCCTGGAGAGGGTCGGCTCTGAGCCAGTTCAAGGGAGAAATCAGTCTGCAAATCAGTGGAGGTGCCCAGATTGGCAAACGTAACCAAACTGAAGCTGCTCAAGGAACTGCCAACTTAAAGAACCATGGCAGATACGCACAAAGGAAAGTGGACATGGACACCTGCAAAGTAAACCTTGTAGCTACGCACATTTGCCCCAAATTACTGAAATTTATTCTTCCGGCATGTATAAATCAGGGGACTGCTTTGATATACATTCACTTTGCAGAATTCTACAAGTTCTGCGCTGTGTGTGAGTAAAGTGCCCCCTTCCGCTCTGTGTTGAGGAAATTTGGATAACTGTGATTCCTTTTTACATTTAAAACTTTGCTTAGAATTTTTATGTTGCCACCACCTCTTCCTGAGAGAGTTGTGTCCTCCCTAGAAACCAGCAGCTGATTGTCTTTCTGAGGGGCCACATGCATGCTCCCACGCAGGGAGAGCAAGTTCAGTGGATGAGGGACGCTGAGGGAATTCTCAGACCAATGGTCCTTCAAACAGGCCTCCCAGAGCGGTTAGACCGAGAAGCAATGACATCTACCAAGATGGAGACCCAGCTGCGCTGTAACTTGTTTAAGAAAGACGTTTTAAAAAGAAACCCTTTTCCTCTTCACATCGGAAATGTCTGCTGCACTCTTAAATAATCTGATTACATCTCAGGGACCTGTTGTAACATCTCCAATTGTACAGTGTAAGCCAAAGTCAAATGTGGCTTATACAAAGAAATTCTTAGTATAAGCAACTTCCCCAGAATCAAGCCCCTTGCCACTATAAAGGGAAGGGCTCCTGTGAAGACAGGAGGGCGCTGAGGTTGTGTAGGGTCAATTCGAGAAGTCTTCCTGAAGGAGGTGCCCAGGGAAAGAGCAGAATCCAGGAGTTCAGATCCACAGAATAGAGGCTTGGAGGAGCTGGGAAGAATAATTTCAAGAGCTTTAATTACCTCTTTCCCACAGCCACCCAGCCCCACCCAAGTCCTTCAACATCCACCTCCTTAAGAGAGGCAACTGTAGAGAGAAGGTGCAGGGGGTGATATTATGAAATGGGGCTCCATTGGCTCTCACCCTGGAAGGGGTGGGCCCCTGGGGGAAGCAGAGGTTCCCTTGGGTCTTTGTCCTTGGCTGGCATCCCCACTGGTCTGAGCAGCTAGAATGGAATGTTCCTGGGATGGAAAGCCTGCCCCCTCCTCCACCTCTCCCCTTATGGAGTTCCCTAGGCCTAGGGTGGGGCGGTTGGGAGGAGGACCGTTCTAAAGATTCCTGATATGGTGATACTCTGGAGAAGCGAGGCCCACACTGCCTGGGGGCTCTGTCCTGGTCACCTCTCCTGGACTGAGCAGCTTTGTTCCATTAAACGTTTATAGATTCCTACTATGTACTAAGCACTTAATGCAACCTCTCACTTAATACTCTGAAGTTATTTCCTTCCTAGCTGCCCACCCCCTGAAGAAGACAAAAAGAAGAGGGGGAGGAGGAGGAAGAAGAAATGGCTCAGAGAAGAGAAGTGACTTGTCTAAGGTAGCCCAGCTGAGAAGTTCCAGGCCAGGACTGAATCCCAGGTCTGTCTTGTTCCAGATCTGGGCACTTTCTGCCCCACCATGGAGCCTGTCACCCTCCTTCTCTGCCAGCCATAGTGTCAGCCTAGGGCCGGGCTCTTTGCTCTCCTCTGCACCAAACATTCCGGCCCAGGTCTGCAGAGTGAGGAGGCAGCCCTCCAAGGTAAGCCCAGGCCCTGCCCCCAGCCCTCATCATCCTGGGCCCACCCCTGTCAGAAGCCAGGTGTGCTGACTTAGTCTGACTCGCCTCTCCCTGGCCCCCCCCCACCCCACGCCCAGGCAACCAGGCTGGAGGTGTGCCCAGGGCTTGGCAGGATTGGGCACCTTCTGCCACCCTTCCAGAGTCCCATCACTTCCCTTCCCAGAACCAAGGACCAGGGGTCACTGTATCCAGCCTTAAAGGTGAAAGCCCAGAAACCCTCCCCTCCAAATGGCACCCTCATCAGCCTAACGAACGAAAGACTACGTAGCCTAAGGTTTAACGGATCCCTACTTACGGGCTTCTTGACCCTCAGTGTCCTCACTCTGGAAATGGGGATAATAACCGCTACTTTGCAGAGTGGTTATGAGAACTGAAACAGATAATGGGTGTAATGTGCTCAGCACAGAGCCTGGCATAGAGGAGATGGCTAATATATTATTATAGCAAGGGTTCCCTTCCGGGGTGCAGCTAAGGCCTAATGGGGGAAGAAGGCGGCCGGCTGGCAGGGTTTCCAATCGGCTCATTCTGGTTCAACCCCTGCTGACAATTTGCTTTTCCAGCCCAGATATACTGAATCAGAATCTACATTTTAACAAGATCCCCGGGTGATTCTTATGTTAAAATGTAGATTCTGATTCAATATAGTATGGGGCGGGGGGGACGCAAATTCTCAGCAGGGGGTCGAACCAGAAAAAGGAAGAACCGGTTCAAAGCTGGGCATTTCCAAGCTTTTCGAAATACCTCCTCTCTGGCTGGCTATAAAGCAAGGAGCCTCTCCTTCAGCTCTGGGAAGCCTGGGCGCCCAGATTTTTCTTGAGGGACCCGGCTGTCAGTATAGGGATCCGCCTAGAACTGGGCCCCGTTCCGTAGCTTCAGCCTAATCTCTAGGAGGCCGCTTCGGTTTCCGCGCGGCAGGAGAGCAGGGTGTCCTGGTCAATTTTCAGTGTAATAAATTTGCGTGGAGCGAAATGCCGCTGGGCTTTTGCTCAGACGATAAGTTCCACCAGGGACAAGCCCTCTTTCTAGGAAGCCTTTCCTGATAGATTCCCTTCCCGAGGACCGGGACTCCACCCAGCCGGAGGGTCTCTGCACCGCATCTCCCAGTGAGCTCCCGCCCCCAGGAAGCTGGTGATGGGTGCAGCTCCAGCCTCCAAACCCGCCCAGCCCAGTAAGCTATCACTGGAACTACACCCCTACCTTCGGGCCGCACCAACCACCACTATCCGCTCCCTCCGCCAAAACTACCCTCATTGCGAACGCTCTAGGCCAAGGAAGCCTCGGTACCGCCGAGAAGGGGACAGTTGGGGCCGGGGACGCTGGGGATCAGACCTGCTCTAAGCCACGCCCCACGGCCTGCGAAGCAGCCCCACACTGCTCTCTGGTGGCGTTGCCCGGAGACACCCTCATAACAGCTCCGGCCTAGACCAGACCTTACACGGATGTGACAAGCGGATCGAGGCGAGGGGTTACCCAGGTGAGGGGCAGGGCCCAGAGGAATCCTGAACTGGCCTCCCAGCTTCGGGCACCCGCCTGATGAAAGGCTCCTGTTGCCCTCATTTCCTTTTACTGAGGTCCCAGGTTCACTGGTGGCTACTAATGTCCTCACAGCCAGCACAGCTCCCCCAAGATCCCTGCACTCAGTCCAGCCCCCAGGGCTGGGACCATCAAGAAAAGTGTTCACGAAGTCACGAGGGTGAGGTAGAGCCAATCTCCTGCCCAGGGGCAGGGTTGTAGCCCTCCAACAAAGCAAACTGTTCAGCCGCCTGGGGGTCCCCTGGGATGGTGACCACCAGGGAAGAAGGCTGCCTGACGGAGGGCTGGGAGACATAATCTCTTAAAAGCGAGACCCTCTGGTTCAGTTCTGCTTCTTGAGCCCCTGGCACTGAGTAGATATCAAGGTCTGCTGATTGAGGAACTAATGGAGCCAAGCTGGGGAGCTCCTAGAGGGGGTCCTAGGTAGCCCAGGAGGGTGGGGGGGGAGGTGACTTTTGTTCCCCGGGTGAGAGGTAGTGGACAGACCACTGAACCAGGAGCCAGAGTTCAAGTCACTGAGTACTGTGTGGCCTGGCCAAGCCCCTTGATGAGGAACAGTGGGGCAGCTGGAAGTAGAGGGACGGGACAGAAGTTGCCTTTGACACAGGACCAATCTCCATTACCCCTCACAGATACACCATTGTCTCCAGCAACAATCATCTCTAATTCCCTATCCTCTCCCCCTCCAAACTGAGCCTATGCTGATTATCAATAAATCCCGGACAAAGGCAAAATTGCTGTGGCTGATGAGCACTTTACACCATTAGCTAAAAGCTTCTCCAGGCCAAGTGACCCTCTCCTCCTCCCCCCTCCCCCCAGCCAGAAAACAGTTCTGGCTGCAGCCCAGCACTGTGGCCAGAACACCCTCACTGTGTCACCTCCAGCAAGTCCCTGTCCTCACTGGGCCTCTAGACCTCAAAGGACCCAAGTGGCTTTGGAAGGTTCTCCCTCCCTGGGGAGGCCAAAGGATGCCAATGCCTCCCACTGCTCTCCTGGTCTCCAACCTGTCTCAGGGGCTCTAAGACCTCCTCCTGGGCCTCTCTTCCCCAGCTAAGGATGGGTTCAGGAAGGCCTGGCTATTTTCCAAGAAACCAGCCCAAGTTTGGTACCCAGGGAGAGGAAGAGCTGATAAGGGAAGGTCAGGTGTGGTTCCCAGGGACTCAGCCTGTCAGAGTAGTGTACCTGACCTGAGCAGGATTAGACCAGAGTCCTGTGACTCTGATGTTATCATCCTCCTCCTTCTCCCCATTCCCAAACCCGGACATGGGGGAGGAACAGTTATGGTCAGAGAGGGAACTGGCCCAGAGAGGGGGCTGTGTTGTTCTAGGTCACAGAGCAGACAGGGACCAGACACTAGCCCTCCCCAGCCCCTGCCCCTGGGCAGGGGAAGACACACCATGGGAAGGGCACACACAGGCCTGGGACTGGCTCTGTCCCTCACTGGTATGTGACCTTGAGAAGTCCCCTCTCCTCTCTGTAAAAAGAGAACTCCTTTAAATTAGCTCCTACCACCATCGGTAAAAGCAGAGCATGTTTCTAGAGCTAAACATGAGATCTAAAAGAATAAAATCTTATTGCATGACTTGTGGGGGAAGAAGAAAGACCTCTGCCCCATGTTAACCTCACCACAGCCCTTGCGGGAGATGATGATACCCACTTCCCAGACTGACAAGTGAGGCTACAGTGAGCAGCAAGACAGCAGCAACCAGACCATTCACAGCTGAGTACGGACAGGGGATGGGGGGCCGAGAGGCATCTGGATAGGAAGAGAAGATTTCATTTCAGGTCTGGCCCTTTAAGGCCCCCCTTTCTGGCAGCTGATGCCATACCTGTCCCCTGGGGCCTGTTAAAGAATATCACCTGGCTCCATCCCTGGCAGAGCCATCTCAGAGACTAGGTTGGGGTAAGGGGTTCCCTAGGTCCTGCCATGTTAGGGCCCCAAGGAGGGCAAATGACGCTTTAGGCAGCTGCCAAACACCAGGCTCTGGTTTTCTGAGGGCTGTAGTCTTATCGAGGCTGCATGAGGGCATGAGAAGAGATCCATCTCCTAGAGGCGGGAGGGCCTAAGTATAACTATGATGGGAACAAATCCTCAATCCCTCTGTGATTCCATCACCCCAGATGGGAAACAGGGGTTTACGAGAGGAGAACTCAGTCGTACATCCCTGTGCCAGCTCCCACCCGGTCTTTGGACCTCATTATTCTGCCCTCCCGAAGATGTGGAGCAGGGCACTGTCAGAAAGCAGCAACTTCAAGGGCAAGACTCTTGTTACAACCCCGCGGGACCTAGGAAAGGCAACGCGGGTGGAGGTGAGGGTGGGGGGCATCAGGGCAGCAGGCTCAAACTGGTAAAAGTTTGCTGCCAGACCCCTCCTGGGATCTGAGCACCTTCAATGTGTCCAACTCCGTACTGCGGCCTTAGTGCTACCACCTCACTCCTCCAGGTGGTCTGGGAGAGGCGGCAACAAAAGTGGACAGCTTTATTAGGGACCCAACAGACTCCATAAATCCCAGGGAAGAGAGGTCGAGGGAGCCCTGTATCACCCACCGAGCCCCCTAGATGCACCAGCCGCTAATACTGCACCTCGGCCTCCATTACTGGGCCCCCGGCCCCCTGACTGTCTCTTCTTGCGGTCAGTCTGTCTGTCCATCCGCGTCGGTGACGCCGTCCATCCAACGGGCAGTCCACAATTCTTCGGTCGGTATCTCAGCGATAGCCAGTCTGGGGTGGCCGGGGGGTCCGGCGCGGAGGTCAGCGCTGGGGGGAGGCGGGGCCGCGGGGCGGGCTGCGGCGGA
>NW_004443984.1:2758351-2905181 GCF_000243295.1 Trichechus manatus latirostris
GCCGTCCCTTCCTGGGTCCCCGGGCCGCAGGCGCTGATGCGGCAGCCCGGCATCCCCCGCCCCCCGGCGATCTGCGGCTGTGGGTCAGCGGGCCTGGCCGGCTGCCCCCGCGCGGGGGAGGATGGACGATATGCACGCGAGGAGCAAGATACGGCCGCCGCAACCACGCCAGCGCCGCCGGTGCGTCTTATAGAAAAAGGGACGGAGCGATTGACAGCACAGCCAATCAGAGACTGACACACCCTGGACCCGCCCTGCCCGTTCAGGCCGTTCCCCAAACCCAACAAGTTCGTTGTCCTTCGCCCGGCTGTGCCATTCTAAGGCATCCAAACTTTGAGTGGAAAGGGGGCCCTGTCTTTCCTAGTCTGACCCCTCAAAATCATAAGCTCTGGTAGCTGGTGCTTAGCAATCATGAAATCCAGTCCTCACCTGTGGAGGGTGAGGCCCTGGACTAGAACTCAGGAAGTCTAACTTTCCGCAGTGCTGGTCCCTGTACCACACGCTGCCCCTGGCCGAATCCGTTCTGCCTGGTCTCCTGGGCCACAGGCTCGTCAGGACCCCTTTCTCCCATCTCACTGGGGCAGTGGAGGAATAAACGCAGAGGAACGACTGGAGTCCCGGTGGGATGAAATGGGGATCCGACAGAGTTTGGTGTCCTCCAGGCACACCCTTCGCTTGCAGAACAACCACCTCAGTGCTGCCGCTGAGCCTGGGGCCCTCCAGAGAAGCCTGGAACTCCACAGACTCTTTCACTGTCCCTATTCGCTCATCTCAGCAGGTGTCCCTGACACCTTTTACGCAGGGGGGAATCAGATCCAGAAGGAGCAGTGTGATGCCTTGCCGAAAGTCATACTGCGGGTCAGAGGCTGCATCTGGACAGGAATGGAACCAGCTCAGCCACTGATGCCCTCTGGGGCCTCAGATGCATGGGTCTCCACCCTGCTGTGGAGAGGCCCTCCTCATCTGGGACTTTGGTCATCCAGGCAAAATGCCTGCCCACCTTCCCTGCAGTAGAAGTGACCCTGCCATACCCCCTCCCAACACTGGTGCAGATACTGTGGCCCTGCCTGTTTGTTTCTGCTCAAAGGTGCCATCAGAGCTGGGGTGGGTGGGAGCAGGGGCGGCAGGGCCAGAATCCAGGTTTGAGATGACTGGAAAACTCTGCAACAGACCCTGGGCTCAGGAGGACCTGCTGAAGGTGTGGCCACTGTGGCTACTGTCTGTCCCAGCCTGAAGAGGAGGCTGATGGGGGAGTTGAACTTCTTCCATGTAGAGGAGATAAGAACAGAGCGCCGCACTCCCCCATGTTCTCTAAGTGCTTTCAGGTGCTTTAGACTGAGTGATGAGGACTCCTGGGCATGGGCCAGGCAGCTCGGTTCCTAAGAGGCAGCTCAGAAGGGGCTGGGTGCTATGAGGAGGTGCCAGCCTCAGTGAAGAGGAAGGGAGGAGGCTTAGTTAAAAGGAGAGAGGGGGCAAGTAAGAGGGAAGGGTCCTGAGAGGCTCAGTGGAGGGGAAGGAGGGATTCATTGACTGAGAATGGCTCAGTGAGGGAATGGGGCTCAGTGAGGGGGATGGGACTTAATGAGGGGGAGGGGCTTATGGGCACAGAGGTGTGGAAGAAGGCCATAGTGGGAGACGGGTGGTTCTGTGAGGGAGGAGGGGTACTCAGGGAGTCAGAGAGGCTCAGTGAGGATGAAGGAGGCTCAGAGGTTCCCAGCAAGGAGGAATCCCGGCTGAATGGTGTCATCCCTTTGAAGGTCTCCTTTGTGTCATCAAACCTCATGTCTTTCTTGGTACAGAAGCCCTCCTCCCCATCATAGTGGGGAAACTGACAGGTGTTTGTGTGCCCCAGGCAGATTACTGCTCCCAACTCCTGGAGGATGAATCACAGAGAACAAGACCAGGATTTACCCTCCAGCCAGATTCAGAGAGCCAGCCAGGCCTGGGTTCAAATCCCACACACACTGCCCATCTAGGTGACCTTGGACAGGTCATTTCTCTGAGTGATAGGAGATGCTCAATATAGATTTATTGAATGAATGAAAGTACATCATCCCTAGGAGAGGAGGATCAGCAGCCTTTTCTTCCTGGTGAGAAACCAAAGCTCAGAGAAGTAAAGAGGCTTGTTTGAGGTCACACAGCAGGTAAGTGGCCAAGCAAGGATTCAAACATAGGTCTGACCCACTCCAAAGTCATCCCTGACCTCCCTATTATTCTCTGACAGTGTTCCCTGTTTCTATCCTCCATGGCATCTCCTGCAAGTCACAGGTATATACGTATTTGTTTATTGTTTAGTTATTTAACAATCTCTCCCCCTAGACTGGTTTTGCTTATCATTAGAATTCCTTGGAGTTAAGTAGAGTGCCTGTGCACGCCGGCATCAATAAAGGTTTGTTTGAACTGAAAAATAACACAAGGGTAGAGCTGATTGAGAATGGAGAGGGCCCCTTTTCCATCCACTTACATATTCATCTTTCACTCATTCAACAAATTTGACCATTACCTCTTCTGCTGGGCTGGCTGCTGGAGGTACTGCAGTGATAAGACGGGGCCCTATCCATGGGGAGCACACAGTTCAGGGTTGATACAGACAGGAGATGGCAGTTCAGAGAGGTACCTACTGGGATGGGGGAAGTACAGGGGCTGAGAACTGAAGGATGAATCAAAAGTGAGAGATGCACTTCCTGTCTGGAGCGAGGGAGAGTGAAGGAGACCAAAGACTCAAGGGAGCAATTTGTCCAAGGGCTAATGGATCACATAAACCACAGCCTATACAACTCTGAGACCAGAAGAAGTAGATGGTGCCCGGCTACCACTACCAACTTCTCTGACTGAGATCACAATAGAGGGTCCTGGACAGAGCGGGAGAAAATTGAAGAACAAAAAATCAAATTCACAAAATAGACCAGGCTTGCTGGTCTGACAGAGACTGGAGGAACCCCCTGAGACTATGGCCCTAAGACACCCTTCTGACCTGGAACTGAAGCCATTCCTAGAGACCACCTCCCTGCCAAACAACAGATAAGTACATAAGATAAACAGTAACACTCAAGAGGAACATACTCCTTAGAACAATCAATTATACGACATCAAAAGGGCATTATCTTCCCAAAAGCATAGATGAGAAGGCAGGAAGGGGTAGAAAATCAGGATGAAAGAAAATGGGGAAACCAGGGCAGAAATGGGGAGAGTGCTGACACATTGTGGGGAATGAAACCAAGGTCATGAAACACTTTCTGTACAAATTATCGAATGGGAAACTAATTTGCTCTGTAAACTTTCACCTAAAGCACAATTAAAAAAAAAAAAGTGATGCAGAGATGGTGGGGAACAGGGAGGGAGAAGGTTTCAGGAAGGAAATAGCACATGCAAAGGACCAGAGATGAGACAGGTATGGCATCTGTCAGCTTTCTTTCTTTTTTTTTTTTTATTGTACTTTTAGGTGAAGGTTTACAGAACAAATAGTTTCTCACCAAACAGTCAGTACGCATATTGTTTGATAACATTGGTTAACAACCCCACCACATGTCAACCCTCTCCCATCTCGACCTTTTTTTTTTTTTTTTGGTGAAAATATTCATAGCCAAAGACAAACCATTTCAAAAATTTCTACATGCACAATTCAGTGACATCGATTATGTTCTTCCAGTTGTGCTGCTATTCTCACTTTAGATGAAGGTTTACGGAACAAAATAGTTTCTCATTAAATAATTAGTACACATGTTGCCCTATGACAATCGTTAACAACCCCACTACATGTCAACACTGTCCTTATTCAACCTTGGGTTCCCTATTCTGTCAGCTTTCTTAATTGGCCTGAGCTCCATACACCCGGGAGTGGTCAGGGGCCACAGCCAACCACTGATTGCAGCCAGCCTGGCATTTCAAATACATTTTTAAACTATAATGATTACTGTGTTTTTCTAATCTTTATAAAAGTTATACATTACTGTTGTAGAAGAGGAATAAAGAACATTCTAAATAAAGAACATACTAAAATATAAAAGAGAATAGAGAAAGAAAAGGGGTCTGGAATCAGAGAAACTTGGATTTGAGTTGAAGTTTAGTCCCTTCCTAGCTGTGCAACCCCCTGAAAGGCACTTTCCCTCTGAACCTCAGGGCCCTCATCCGAGAAATGGAACTGCTAATACCTGTGACATACAAATAGATACAGGGTCTTGCCCAAATCTCACAAGTTGGACATGGGGTTGAACCATATCTGCCTGATTCAAAGCCTATGCTCTGAGTCAGAGACCCTGAAAAGAGAGGAGGCAGCTAGACAGATCAGGGTCCAGAGTCCGGCCCACCATATATCTATCCCTCCTTCCCAGGACAGCAGCCAGCAGAGACAACCCACAGAGCGGATGGTGAGTGTGGCTGTGTCTCCAAGCAGGATCCCCCCATGGGCTGAGAGTGAGGTGGGCCAGGAGGTCAAGGCCCGAGGAGTCCTCTTCCATCCCAGCCTGGAAGATTTGAGGCCTCTGCTAAGCAATCCAGCCCCTCCCTTTCAGTCTCTTCTTGGCAACCTGGCCTGGCGCCTTCTAGGATGTGATCTCAGTTTAACAATTTAGCAGATGCAGACAAAGATAGCAGCTCTGAAAATAACCCAGCCAGGCCCCAACCTCCATCTCCCTTTTTCCCAACAGACTCTTCTGCCCACCCCTCTCAACATCTCTGGTTGTCCCACACACCTGTCAGTGCCCCTGCCTGCCACCAGCACCTGATTTTACACCTCCTTGTCTTCCTCCTTCTCACCTTCCTCCCCTCTCAGCTTCTCTTTCGCTCCATTCTCTATTAAAAGGTTTTACCTCAATGAAGGCTTAAAGGAACTTCGCCCTAGAAGCCAGAAGACTTGGGTTTAATTCACTGCGTGGCCTGAGCAAGTCCCTGCCCTCTCTGAGCCTCTGTTCCCACATTTGTAAAAGAAGGCCTTGGGATTCCTAAGTGTGGCATGAACAAAATATTGAGGGTGGGGGCAACTACTTAGACAGGGGCCTGGATGGCTTCCCCAGGAGGGCACAACTGCCCTGTCAATGTCCTCATCTCAGTCAACAGTACTACAATCCTTCCTGCTGCTCCAGCCTAAGAGCTCACTGCTTTTCTTTGCTTTCAATTTCCCTTGTGATGATAATTTTGCCCTGGTTATTATTCCTAGAATAAAACAGGCTGTGATTTGTGTTCACAATGGATGTAGCAGGTTTCTACGTGCTTTTGATGCTGTATCATGTTTCTGACAAGGAGAAGTTTTTCTTCCCTCTGGAAGGTTGGAAAGAGCAATTAGCCCTTCTTCCTTAAAGCATGGCTCAAATCACTCCACCTTTAGGGGTCTGTTTCCACATCTCTAAAATGACCAGGTATTGAAGGGTAAGTCGGACGAAAGTAGACGACATGGTCTTTAGACTGGAAGCTCCCTAAGGGCTGAGACTGTCTATTTTCATGCATCCATTCAACAATGTAATTAAGCACCAACTATATACCAGCCTGGAGCCCTGGTGGTGCAGTGGTTAAAGCACTCAGCTGCAAACCAAAAAGTTAGCAGTTCAAACCACTAGCCACTCCACGAGAGAAAGATGTGGCAGTCTGCCTCCGTAAAGATTACAGCCCTGGAAACCCTATGGGGCAGTTCTACTTGTTATTAGTGGGAATCGACTGGATGGCAATTTTTTTTTTTTAAATGCACCAGCCATTGTACTAGGTGCAACGGGCACAGCGATCAATCAGAGAGGCACAATCCCTGTTTCCATGAAGTGTACATGTCTGCAATCAAAATCATTAAATCCTGAGGAATGTGGCATGCAAGAATAATAAAGTACTTGCTACTACTTACTTAGTGCTTACTCGGTGCCAGATTCTGATTCTGTAAGGTTCCATTCGTTATTAGCATACCCATTTTATAGACCAGTAAATGGAAGGACAGAGCGATGAAGAAAGTTGGCCAAGGTCACGTGATCAATGAGTGGCCGAGCTAGGATTCAACACCCTGGCAGTCTGTGTCCAGAGCGTGTTTTCAACCGCAATCCATAGTGCTTCCTGTTGTTGGTGTTAGGTGCCACCGAGTCGGTCCCAACTCATAGCAACCCTATGTACAACAGAACGAAAAACTGCCTGGTCCCGCGCCATCCTCACATACGTTGCTATGTTTGAGCCCATTGTTGCAGCCTCTGTGTCAATCCATCTCATTGAGGGTCTTCCTCTTTTTCGATGACCCTCTACTTTACCAGCATGATGTCCTTGTCCAGGGACTGGTCCCTCCTGATAACATATCCAAAGTACGTGAGACAAAGTCTCACCATCCTTGCTTCTAAGGAGCATTCTGGCTGTACTTCTTCCTAGAAATCACAAATAAGGAATAAACTGGATCACATGATAGAAAGGAGAGTCAGGGAGGGCTTCTGTTGAGGAGGTAATATTTATGCTGAGACCTGAAAGATGAACAGGAGCTGGTCATGTGGAACTGGGGAGAGAGACTTCCCAGCAAAGAAAATAGCAAGTGCAAAGGCCCTGAGACAGAAAGGTCAGTGTGTTCAGCACATGGTAAACCAGCAGGAGAATGGGGAAAGCTGAGGTCAGAGCTGCTGTCTGGACCTGGAGGTCAGGGCGAGGATTTCTGATTCTACTCTAAATGCAAGGGAAGCCTTTGAAAGGCTTCAGTTGAGGATTGACATGATCTGATTTGTTTTTAAAAGATCACACTGTTTGCTGTGTAGAGAATGGACTGAAAGGGAGCAGAACAGGAATGCGGGAGGCCAGTGAGGAGATTACTGCAGTAATCCAGCTGAAAGAGGATGAGGACTTGGCCAAGGGGTAATGCAGCAAGTGGGGGTGGGGGATGGATTTGAGGTTTATTTGGAGGTTTTGTGAATAAATTTGTGGATAAGAATCAGCATGACTCCAGCCTCCAAAATGTGACGATTGATCCAGTCCCCACCTTCCCACTTCTCAATCATTTCTGACACCAGTTGACCACACGGCACAGTCTCTCTCTGACTCTGGCCACCCTCAGGTAGGGCAGATCTCAGAAGTTAGAATGACACCATCCTTTAGACTGCCAAATAGGCAGTTGCCAGTTGCAAGTTTAGGAGTCCACACCACACCCTCACTTTCACCTGCTGGCTCTCTCTTCTCCTTTGGGTTTGATAATTCGCTGGAACAACTCACAGAACTTCACAGAAAGTATTGTAACAAACTGAACTGAATCTGTTGCCATTCAGTTGACTCCCACTCGTAGCGACCCTGTAGGACAGGGTAGAACTGCCCCATAGGGTGTCCAAGGCTGTAAGTCTTTACGGAAGTAGACTGCTGCATCTTTGTCCCAACTGTACTTAACTATTATAGATTTATTGTAACAAAAGGATACAAGTCAGAATCATCATAAGAGATGCACAAGTGAAGTCTGGGAGGGTCCCTAATGCAGAGCTTCTTTGTCTCACAGAGAGCATGTCACCTGCCCCTGGCCTGCCAGGAAGCTCTGAGCCTTTATGTTCCAGGCTTTTATTGGCCGTGACAAGCTAAAACAGGCCTCCTGAGGCTAGTTGGTATCGTCCTCCCAGGTGAGTCTTTTCTGGTCTGGCCAGCCGCCACCCGCCAGCACAAATCCTCAGGTGTGGTCTGGAAGTCCCAGACCAAGGCACCCCAACTGCTGCAAGGGTTATTTCTCTGGAGCCTAGGACAAAGGCCACCTTACTTAGGGTAAAACTAGGTCTTTTACCCCACAGAAGTGAACCGAGAGGACTCGTGGATGGTTTAGTGTGGGCAGTGAGGGAAAGGGAGGAATCAAGAACGCCCTCTGGATTTGTGGATGGCGCAGCAGAGCAGATCACAGAGCCATTGACGGAGGTGGGGAAGACGGAGGAAGGAACAGGTTTGGTGAAGAAATCAAGGTCAAGAGTTTTTTTTTTTTTTTTTCCCTAAATGATAATTATTGTATTACAAAAATAAGAATAAAGAGGGACTACAGTAACAGCTCATAGTATCTTCCTATTTTCAGTCTCACTAAAGAAATATTATAGCTTGCAGGGGGTGTACATTCAGTTTCAAAAGTGGAAAGATGATTTAAAATAACTGGCATTAACATACATTTCAGATAACATGGCTTGAATTATCCTGCACTGCAAAATGAAAATCTAACTTGTAGAATCATGTTCTTTACGTTATCAGTATAATGTGGAAAGGTGAAACCAAACAAAAAAAAAGAGAGAGAGGAAAAATGTTTCTGGTAAAGGTCTACACACATAGGGAGTAGATTAGCTTTTGGAAGGAATTTTGTTTTGGATGCTGCAAGTTGGACATGCATGATAATCAGGTGATCTGGAGGTCAGAGCTGGAGAGTCAGGGCTGGAGATTTAAACTTGAGGAGTCATCGATGGATACCAGTTGCTATCGAGTCGATTCTAACTCATGGCAACCCCATGTGTGTCAGAGTAGAATTGTGTTCTATAGGGTTTTCAATGGCTGATTTTTGGTAGCAGATCACCATGCCTTTCTTCCAAGGAACCTCTAAGCGGACTTGAACCTCCAATTTTTTTGTTAGCAGTGAGTGCATTACCTGTTTGCACCACCCAGGGACTCCTATCAATGTATAAACCAAAAGAACTCGTTACCATCAAGCCGGACTCATAATGACCCTATACGACAGAGTAGAACTGCCCCATAGGGTTTCCAAGGCTATATACAGTCTTTATGGAAGCGGAGCGCTACATCGTTCTTCTGCAGAGTGGCTGGTGGGTTCAAACTGCCAACCTATAGGTTAGCAGCCGAGCTCTCAACCACTGCGCCACTAGGGCTCCTCATCAATGTATAGTTGATATTTAAAGCCACAGGACAGGATAAATCACTTTGGGAGAAAGTGTTGCTAGGAAAAAGAAGTGGACAGAGGACAGAGACCTGAGGCAGTACCACGTTTAGAAGTCAGGCTGATAGGAAGGAACCAGCAGGAGCCCGAGCAGGAGTGTTGGAGGTAAAGGAGGAAAACAGGAAAGTGGGCTGCACAAGGAATTGAAAGTAAGGACGAGATCAATGTAAATGTAGACCACTCTTCTGTGAAGTTTTATTTTGAAGAGGAACACAGAAATGGGGAGATAGCTGGCAGGAAAGTGGGATCAAAACAAGGATTTTGGAAGATGGGTATTACTAGGAGCACCTTTGTATGCTGATGGGATTGAACCAGTACAGGGGAGATTTTGCTGCCTGGCGTGAAATAATAACCTCAGGTGGGACATTCTTAAGAAAGCAAGAGAGGATGGGTTTTCCAACCAGTTCATTCCTGCAGCAAGCCTTTATTAAGTGCTTCCTGTGTGCCAGACACTGTTCCAAGTGCTAGGAATACAGCAGGGATCAAGATAGGCAAGGGTCCTGCCCTCTTAGCACCTGCAACCTAGGAGGAGAGAGGAAGACCAACAAAAGCCAACCCACAAATGAGATCATTTCAGATTGTGTTTACGTCCTGTGACGGAAGTAAATAGGATGATGTGATAGGGGATAACCAAGGAGACCTACTTTAGATAGGGAAGGTCAGGAGGATGGAGGGGGCAACTGTTGCTTTTGCCTTCCCAACATCCAGTTGTCCCACTTTTGATGACAGTGCCTTTATATTTTAGGGGAACCAACCCTCCTACACTCAGTGCATGTTTTTGGTGGGGCTAACCCCAGCCTGTCTCCAGGAATGGGCCTGTACCCTGGCCTGGCCAGTGAAGTTCAATACTAGGATGTTTGCTGGAACAATTGGGAAAGAGAAGCTCATTGCCAGGAAGTGCTGACCAGGTAGTTTATAAGTCTTGAGCTCCGGGCAGTCATCATACAACCACAAAAGAAGTGCCTATCTGAGGACAAGCGCTACCTAGCAGAAGAGAGAGTGCAGAAACAAAGCGATCTGATGAGTGGTAAAATCACTTGAGCACCTGATTCGAGGTGTACCTGAAGGTAGGTCTATTTTTGGGCTTTTCAGTTAAATCAGCCAATAAATTCTCCCTTTTTCTTAAGCTGTTTTGAGTTTACTGTCACTTATAATCGAAAAATCCTACTTGATGCAGAAGGCGTCAAGGATGCAAAGGACCAGCCTGGGAAGTCCCAGAGAGAGGCAGTCCAGGTGGAAAGAACAGAAAGTGCAGATTCTGAGTCAGGGGAGAATTTGGCATGTTTGCCATGAGAGGAGGCAAGAGAAGCTGGAAAATAATGAGTTGTGGTGGTAGAATGGAGATGAGATGTTGTCTTAGGCTGGGTTCTCTAGAGGAGCAAAACAAATGAAGCATATATATAAATATATAGAGAGAGATTTGTTTCAAGGAAGTGGCTCACGCAATTGTGGAGGCTGGCAATTCCCAAATCCATGGGTCAGGTGGCAGGCTGGAGGCTTCTCCTGACTCCTGTGGTTGCAGGGGCTGACAAACCAAAAATCTTCAGGTCAGGCAACAAGCTGAAGGCTTCTCATGTCCCAAGAACCGGAGGTCAGAGGATGATGAGACAGATGCAAGATCAAGAGAGAGAGAGAACCTTGCCAGAACATCCATTTATACCATGGATGCAGGCCACACTCTCAAGGAAATTCCTCTTCCAACTGACTAGCTGCTCACCTCAGATCACAAAATGGGAAGTGCTTACATAGTGTCTGCCAAACCACTAAGAATCATAGCCTAGCCAAGTTGACACATAATATTAACCATCACAGATGGAACCATAAGAAGGGAGTTCCATTTCCAGCAAAATGACAAAAGAGGTATAGAAAAATATCTTTTGGAAAGCATTGGTGAGCTAACTGCCAAAAACCAAAACCAAACCCATTGCTGTTGAGTTGATTCCAACTCATGGCGACTCCATGTGTTATAGAGTTGAACTGCTCCATAGGGTTTTCTGGGTTGTAATCTTTATGGAAACGGATCACCAGTCCTTTCTTCTTCAGTGCTGCTAGGTGGGTTTGAACCACCAGCCTTTTGGCTAGTAGTCGAGCACAACCCGTTTGCACCACCCAGGGACTTGGCGCTGACTACAAAGTAAAGGAAATAAACAGAAGTCAGAAATGACCAAAAAAGGCAATTCCTTGGGACATGAGCCTTATAGCTGGCATTAGCCCTGAGGGCATCTGTTGCGCACACCTCCTCCTCCCCAAGCTCTAGCCCAGTCAAATTTTCTTACTTCAACCTTTGGTAAGACAAATATTTTACAACAGGACCCAGTACACAGTCAAAAGTTTCACAAGCAACACTTACCCTAATTATGTGTGATTCGTGCTGACACTTTGCATTCTAACCTACTCTATGCTGTTCTGTTTAATTTTTTTAAAATGCTAGTTGAGATCCATTAACTGATAGAATGTCAGGAATTAGAGTGTTCTAGTTGCTGTATTCCAGCTGGGAGGGGAAGTCAAGTGGCAATCAAGTTGAAAGTTGCAATCAGGAAACATTCAGAAGAAAAGAACCATGCAGGGCTCCAGCATTTTGTTAGATTCCTTTTCCTTTCTAGTAAATTCGATCTTGGATGTCTTCAGTTTGAAATGCCTATTATTAGATATTCAAGCAGAGACTTTGAGTGGGCAGTTGAGTATGTTTCCGGAGCACAGGAAAGAGAACAGTGCTGCAGCTATGATTCTGGAGTCATCAGCAAAGGGACAGTATTTAATGTCCAGGGACCGGATGAGATTACTTCAAGATGAGTAGTGGTAGAGAAAAGGAGAGGACTGAGCCTTGGGCACGCCAGTATTAAAGCGGTCAGGTGAAAGAGGTATCGAGTCCCTGGGTGGTGCAAACGGTTAATGGGCTAACCCACTCTGCTGCTAACCAAAAGATGGGAGGTTCAAGTCCACCCAGAGGTGCCTTGAAAGAAAAGCCTGGCGATCTACTTCTGAAAATATCAGCTATTAAAAACCCTATGGAGGACAGTTCTACTCTGACACTCAAGGGGGCACCCTGAGGCAGCTGTTAGAAGAGGTATCCTTTGCCCTTTACTTTCTCCTTTCCTCCATCCTGCGGTTGGAAACTCGGATGTGATGTGTACACCAAGTCCCTTAAGGACAAGGGCCTCCTTCTAGGATGGTGGGACAGTGAGCTATTATGCTCACTGGGTGTCTGTTGCTTCCAGCTGATCTATTTCCTAACTAATAATGCAGTAATAAAACTGACAAACCTGACAAGATTGATCAAGGAAAAAAAAAAAAAAAAGGGAGGTGGCACAAATAAACAAGGTTAGATTTGAAGAAAAGGACATAACCACAGCTGTAGCAGAGATTTAAAAGATAATGTTATTAGTTTCCTAGGGCGTCTGCTGGAACAGAGTACCACAAACTTGGTGGTTTAAAAGAACAGAAATTTATTCTCTCACGGTTCTAAAAGCCAGCATTTGAAGTCAAGGTGGTGGCAGGGCCATGAACTCTCTGGAGGCTCTAGGTGCAGGTTCTTCCTTGCCTCTTTCTAGCTTCTGATGGTTGCCCGCAATCCTTGGCTTTCCTTGGTTTGTAGACACATCACCTTAATCTCTGCCTCTGTTGTCACACGACCAAATCGAGTTTATTCTAGGAAGGCTGATTCAATATTAGAACATCTATTAGTGTAATTTATCATATTAACATGTTAGAGTAAAAAAATCAGGTAAATATTTCAATGTATACAGAAAACACATCAGACATAAAATGATACTTGTGAAGAGTGTGCTTCTTAGCTCAAGTAGATACATGAGACTAAATAGGCAGCTCCCGTCCGGAGGCGAGATGAGAAGGCAGAGAGGGTCCGGAGCTGGTTGATCGGACACAGGAAATCAGGGGTGGAAATGAGGAGTGTGCTGACACAGCATACGGAGAGCAATTAGGGTCACATAATAATGTGTGTATAAATTTTTGTATGGGAGACTAACTTGAATTGTAAACTTTCACTTAAAGTACAATAAAATAAAATAAAATAAAAAATAAAACATGTCAGATAAAATTCAACAACATTCTTAGCAAATGAGGTATAAGACACCCTTAACATGATAAAGCGCCTCCTCCTGGAAGAAGTAATATCTACATGCATTATTTGGAATTCTTCCCTAAGGAAAATATGTCTCTTCTCCCCTATTTATTTATTTATTCAATCATCTTCTGATTTTAAAAGAAGTTAAAGCATTTATGTGGGCCCCTAAAAGTATTGAGGGTCCTGGGTACAGTGTCTACTGTGCCTAATGGATAAGTCAGCAGGAAAACAAGGCATGATTTCCACCATTTTCAGGTTGGCGTTTTCCTGGGGGAGGGTGAGGAAAAGGCAGGCCACAAGGGAGGGCCATATAGAAGGCTTCAAAGGTACTGGAATGTCCCATTAAGCTAGGGGTGGGTGCCTGGATGTTTCTATTATTTTTACTGCTTAAATGATATGTATACTTTTACATAGATATATGTATAAAACTTTGTCTCACATACTTTGAACATGTTACCAGGAGGGACCAGTCCCTGGAGAGGGACATCACACTTGGCAAAGTAGAGGGGTTAGCGAAAAAGAGGAAGACCTTCAACGAGATGGGTTGACACAGTGGCTGCAACAATGGGCTCAAACACAGCAATGATTGTGAGGATGGCACAGGACCAGGCAGTGTTTTGTTCTGTTGTACATAGGATCGCTATGAGTCGGAACTGACTTGAGGGCACCTAACAACAACGTGTATAAATAAGTATATTCTTTCACATGGATATGTGTATATGTATATATATTTATAAACACATATACACATTCCTCTATATGTATGAGCTATTTCACAATCAATTTTGAAGAACCACAGGGGTTGCTGGTGAAGGTTCTGGGGACCTTCCCCCAGGTTCTCTGGCTGGGACTGAAGCCTCCAGGCCTCAGCGGGGCTGCTGGTCTGCTCCCAGCTGCTCAGCTTAGGATACTAAGGGACAAGAACTCTACTGAGGGACAGATCTCCATACCTAGGGGCCAGAGCTTTGCAGAGGTATGGCTTCTGGGACAAACAACTACCTGGGGCTTCTTGGACAAGGAGCAGCGCTTCCCCAACCTCTTAGATGGTGTGTGTGTGTGTGTGTGTGTGTGTGTGTGTGTGTGTGTGTGTGTGTGTATGTTGCAGTTCAGGCTTCCCAATCCCAGGGAATAGATGGATCTAGGACCTGGGCTGAAGGGGACAAGTTACACTCGGAAGGCTGGACCCCAAACAAGCAGCTCCCAGGTTCACCATAGACTCCAGACCATACACATAGTTGGCAGGGAAATAGCACAGTCCCTGACATGAAGTGGTCATACCAGGCAGGTGACCAGAGTGACCTGGACCAGAGTGACCTGGTGACCAGAGAGGAAGGGCTTTGTCCACGTCTGCTTCTGTAACACCTCTAGAACTGCGCCCAACTCCAGGGGCTGCTGGGGCTGAGAGACTCAACAATAATGGAGACTGGATTTCCCACCAGCCAGGTGGAATGAGGGCTCTGAGTGGGTGTCTTAGTCATCTAGTGCTGCTATAACAGAAATACCAAAGTGGACAGCTTTAACAAACAGAAATTTATTCTCTTACAGTCTAGGAGGCTAAAAGTCCAAAATCAGTGCACCAGCTCAAGGGAAAGGCTTTCTCTCTCTGTTGGCTCTGGAGGAAGGTCCTTGTCATCAATCTTCCCAGGTCAAGGAGTTTCTCAGCGCAGGGACCTCAGGTCCAAAGGACACCGTATGCTCCTGGTGCTCCTTTCTTTGTGGTATGAGGTCCTGATGTCTTTCTGCTCGCTTGTCTCTTTTATATGGCAAAAGAGACTGGCTAAAGACACAACTAATCTTGTAGATTGAGTCCTGCCTCATTAACATAACTGCCTCTAATCCTGCCTCATTAACATCATAGAGGCAGGATTTACAACACATAGGAAAATCACATCAGATGACAAAACGGTAGACAATCACACAATACTGGGAATCACGGCCTAGCGAAATTGACATACATTTTTCGGGGACACAATTCAATTCATGACAGTGGGTTTAAAAAATAAATAGTTCATTTCTTGCCTACCTGTTTGTGCACCAGTATTCGTGCCTTTTTGCCTCCATTCCATCTCTTTCGGACTTTCTAGGTCTCTGTCTCCACTGCCCTCTCCAAGTTTTTTTCGGATTCGGCCTTCCACTCTACCTCCGACCCCTCCTCCTCCCCACCCTGCCCCCAGTCGCTCTCAGGGCTGACTTCCAGACCACCGCGAAGCGCTCTGATTCCAAGGAAAAGAGGCTTTAGTTGCAAGTGCACCAGATGTCAGAACCTTCCTTCCCTCTCCTTTCCTCCTCATCCATCCTCCTCCTCCTCCTCCTCAAACTCAGCAGCTGCCCCTCACTCCCACCCTGGCCCCAGACAAGCTGGGAGGAGGGGCAGCAGGGCTCTGGCTGCGGCCGGTTGCGAAGGAGCTTGGCTGGCTCATGTATTATTGAGCCCCTGTGCCGAGTACACCATTGCCAAGCACTGGGGAGCCCTGGAAACCAGCCCAGAAGAGCAGGACAAACTCAAGGTCACTCAGGTTGAGGCTATCAGCTCCCCTTCTATCCCCCCACCCAAGTCCCTAGGACTAAACCGGGCCACCACCTATACCCTTCTTAACCTGACAGAGAATGCTGCTCAGACCAGCTAGAGGTACCCCCTGACATCCACACAGTTTTCCTCCATCTTTCATCCCTTTAAACTGGGGACCCCTGAAATCACACCTGTGTACCCCCCACCCTTTCAAAGACTTTTCAGATTCCCTGCCTCATTTGTTACCCCTGCCCCATTCCCGCTCCATCCTATCCCAGCCTCACTGTAACTGCCAGGGACTTTGTGTCCCCACTGCTGCTGGCTCTACCAACCCTAGTGTCCTCCTCAGTGTCTAACCTGGGGCAGGGAAGTCCTGGGGCAAGACACTGTGCGCACACACACACACACACACACACATGCACACACACACACACACACACACACACGCACACAAACACATACCCATGTCCTTTAGAAAACCCCATCCCTTCCTTCCAAATAAACTCAAACCCGTTGCCACCAGAGCAGCTGGTGGGTTCTAATCACCAACCTTTCGGTTAGCAGCCGAGTGCTTTAACCACTGTGCTACCAGGGCTCCTTATCCCTTCCAAGTACCCTTGAATTTCATCCATTTCCTCAGGCCAAAAAACCGAGAGGGTTGAGGTAGACTTACATCAGTGACTTCCAGTGAACCAGGTCCCCTGCCCTTGTGTGGTCCCCTCCCACACCTGCTCTGGGCTTGGCTGTGTGACTTGCCTCAGCCAATGGGATATCAGGAAGTGTGAAGCAAGCAGAGGTTCAAGAAACAATTGCACATTGGGGCTTGTCACATTGGAAGCCAACCACCATGCTGTAAAGAATGCTGGTGTGGTAGGCTGAATAATGGCCCCCAGAGATATCCAGGTCCTAACCCCAGGACCTGTAAATGTTACCTTATATGTCAGGAAATACTTTGCATATGTGATTAAGTTAAGGATCTTAAAATGGGAAAATTATCCTGAATTATCTGAATGGGCCCTAAATATAATCACATGTGTCCTCATGAGAGAGACTCAGAGGGAGATTTGACACAAAAGAAGGTAATGTAACCACTGAAGCTACATTGCTAGCTTTGAAGTTGGAAGAAAAGGCCATGAGCCAAGGAATTCAGGCAAGGAAAGGAATTCTCACCTAGAACCTCCAGAGGGAGCAAGGCCCTATAAACACCAACACCTTGATTTTCAGTCCAGCAAAGCTGATCTCAGACGTTTAACTTCCAGAACTGTAAGAGAATAAAATGTATGTTGTTTTAAGACACCAAGTGTATGGTAATTTGTTACAGAAATGGTGGGAAACTGATACAGTCAGCTAGACTTCTGAATGATGAGAGGTCATATGACAATCTAGTCCCAACTGAGCTCCCAGTTGAATGCAGCCACAATGAGTGAGACCGGGTAAAACCAGCAGAAGAACCACCCAGCTTGAGCCCCAGCTATACATCATTGTTTGGAAATAATGATAATTATTTTTATAAGTAATACATTTTTTATTGTTTTAAGCCACTATGTTTTGGGGCACTTTATTTCTCAGCAATAGGTAAATGAAACAAGGGCTATCCTTAAGTCCTCTCTTCCCCTTTCCTCCACATCTAGTAATGTGGGTTCCACCTCCAGAATATATCATGTATCTGACCACTTCTCACCACTTCCACAGGCTCCATCCTAGATCAGGCCACCATTGACTCTCACCTGCATCATTGCAACAGCTTCCTCACTGGGCTTTCTGTTTCCAGTCTTACCCCACTGCAGTCATCATACAGCAACCAGAGTGAAGCTTTTGAAATACAGTTCAGATCAAGTCACCTTCCTGCTTATGACTCTTCAGTCACCTTAAAAACATCATGATGAGTGAAATAATTCAATCACAAAAGGACAAATATTGCATATCCCACCTATATGAAATATCTAGAATAGGTAAGTGTATAGAGACCAAAATTTATTCGTGTTTACCACGGGCAGATGGAAGAGAAGGGGAGGGTAAGGAAGACACAATGCTTAGAGGATACTGAGCTTCTGTTAAGGGTGATGGAAAAATTTGGGAACGGTTATGGGTGATGGTTGAACAACATGTTGAACGTAATTAATGTCACTGAATTGTACATGTGAAGATTGTTGAAACGGCAAAGGTTTTGTTACCTTTATATGTACCACACATACACAAAAAAGACTCTCCTGTCAGTTCCCATCTCACTTAGACTAAAAACAGAGTCCTCAGTGGCCTGCAAAGCCCCGTGGGATCCCATGCGGCTCATCCCTCCATTGCCTTTTCCAGGCTCTCTCCTCCTGTCCCCTGCACTCACCTGTACACTGATTTTCTCTCTATTTCTTGAACTTCCAGACTCCCCTGGTTCCCCCTAGCCTCAGGACACACTATCCTTTGGCCAATGAAAGGAAAAGGGAGAGGCAACTCTGAATGGCCATTGGTCCAATCCCTGCCCTGCAATGACAGCTTGACTGCAGGAGCCAAGACAGCCTCAACTGCCGCATTCTAATTCTGCTTCATCCTTCACATTCCAATTCTGCCTCATCCCACACCATTGTGCTCCCTTTTCACCCCACTGGGCTCACTTCTTATTGATTCCATTCCACTTATTCCATTCAGAATTCCAAAAATTCTGTCTGGGGAAGGATGATGATGGCAGGCAGGATTGAAGTTGATTATATAAAGGGAATTCTTGAGGAGAGAACTGCCCCCCCCCATTCTGCTGTGGCATGGGGTGGCCCCAAGGGTTCAGTCTCCAGAGTACCCAGAGGGGACATGACCAAGTGCTCCGCCTCTGGACCAGAAAGGCCTAGGCTCAGCTCTGGGCTCTGCCATTACCAGCTGGGCAAGTGGCTAAAAATCTCTAAGCATCTGTTTTCTCGGCTATAAAAGGGGGGTTTAGATCTAGTCACTGAATTATTGTGAAGATTAAAGCGAATGAGGGACCTAATATACCTAGCACATAGTAGGTGGTCAATGAGAGTACTTTGTTTCCCTGCTTACTCTCAAAGGCAGCAGGTGGTCTTGCCTCAGAGAGTCCTAGCCCCAAAACTACTGGGGATGTGGGAAGGTTAAAATAAAATAGATAACATGTGCTGGTCTCTGTTGGAATCACCACCGCCCTATGAGGCGGAAACTATTATTATCCCCACTTTACAGACGGAGCCCTGGTGGTGTAGTGGTTAAGAGCTGGGCTGCTAACCAAAAGGTAAGCTAGTTCAAATCCACCAGCTGCTCCTTGGAAATCTTACGGGTTAGTTCTACTCAGTGCTACAGGGTCGCTATGAGTCGGAACCAACTCAACGGCACCTAACAACAACAACAACTTTACAGACAAGGAGTCAGAGGCACAAAGAGGTTCAATAACTTGGTCAAGGTCACACAGTCTAGTAAGTGGTAGAACCAAAAAAAAAAAAACCCACTGCCATCGAGTTGGTTCAGACTCATAGCAACTCTATAGGACAGAGTAGAACTGCCCTATAGGGTTTCCAAGGCTGTAAATCTTTACGGAAGCAGTCTGCCACATCTTTCTCTTGCGGAGCAGCTGGTGGGTTCAAACCGCTAACCTTTTGGTTAGCAGCAGAGCACTTTAACCACTGTGCCACCAGGGGTCCTGTAAGTGGTAGAGCTAGGGCACAAATCCAGGCTCTCTGGCTCCAGAGTCTACATTCTAAACCACTGTTGCTATCCTACCGCGCGTTAAACCCATTTTTGGATTGAAAAATGCTGAGGTTCAAAGAGGTTAAGTTCACACTGCAGCTGAACCAGGGCACATCTAGGATTCCAACTCAGTGACTACAAAGTTCTGGCAATTTCCACTACTGTGTGCTGCCACCTAGTGTCCCCTGTGGGCAAAGCACACCAGAGGTGAGCTGCAGGCATCCCTGGGAGGGAGGGAGGGAGGCAACCCGACTCGGAGGCTGGCTCTGCACCCTGCAGACCACATTCCTCTGATCCGCCGCTGCCCCTCCCCAAGAATTTACTTCTGCAGGAACTTACTTCTCCCACCTGAGAGTCAGGGCCCATAACAGCCAATGCCATGACAATGACAATTAGCATCTTGCTGTGGTGGGGGCCGCATTTCTTTCCCTCCCGCTCCTTCCACCAGCCATTTGGTGTTGGGTTCTTTTCAGACTTAGCTGTATTTCTTTACTCTTCCTTGTCTTCAAATGGTCCCTTCTCTCTCTGCTTTCAAGATCTTGCTCTCTCCCAAGTCTCCTCCTGTTTATTGACCAGTGCCTCTCAGCCTCCTTCTTCCACTCACCCAAATAGATGTTAGCTACTTCATTCACTATCACAGGGTTGTGGAGAGGAGACATTTCCTTCAAAAAAATACTTACTGTGCACTACCATGTGCCAAATTTGAACAAGAAAGATAAGGAGCTTAGAGTCTAATGGGAAAGTTAAGGAGCTTAGAGTCTAACGGGGAAGTTAAGGAGCTTAGAGTCTAATGGGGAAGTTGGATAATATACAGGTAAATAAGATAAGTTCGCTGAATTCAAGATGGCACAAACAGCTAAGTGCTCATTTGCTAATCAAGAGGTTGGAGGTTCCAGTCAGTGAAAAAGAGAAAGGCCCTCAATCAGATGGATTGACACAGTGGCTGCAACAATGGGCTCAAACATAGCAATGATTATGAGGACGGTGCAGGACCAGGCAACATTTCGTTCTGTTATACATAAGATTATTGTAAGTCGAAGCCGACTTGACAGCACCTAACAAGAACAAGATAATTTAAGTGGGAGATAAATGCTGCAAAGAAGCTAAAGATTATTAGTGCAGGATTTTCCTGTAGAGAGAATAGGCACTTGCTAGAGAATAAGACCACCACCTGTATTACGGTGGCTTGCGTGTTGCTGTGATGCTAGAAGCTATGCCACCAGTATTTCAAATGCCAGCAGGGTCACCAATGACGGATAAGTTTCAGCAGAGCTTCCAGACTAAGACAGGCTAGGAAGAAAGGCCTGGCAGCCTACTTCTGAAAATTAGCCAATGAAAACCTTATGGACCACAACAGAACATTGTCTGACTCACTTGCTTTGGACATGTCAACAGGACGGATCAATTGCTAGAGAAGGACATCATGTTTGGTAAAGCAGAGGGCCAACAAGAGCGTGGGAGACCCTCAGTGAGATGGATTGGCACAACACCTGAAGTGATGAACTCAAACAAGCTGACAATTGTGAGGATGACTCAGGAGCAGGCAGTGTTTTATCCTGTTGTGTATAAGATCACCAGGTGTCAGAGTCAACTGACTGGCAGCTAACAACAAGAGAATAACAATCTCCACCACCCTTCCCGAACCCAGCCCAGCAAAAAAAAAAAAAAAAAATGAAAGAGGGGCAGTAAGATATATGTTTAACTTCGAGTGAATTTGTCCAGACTTTTGCAATAAAGAAACATAGAAAGAAACTGTTTTCATTGCATCATACCTGTTAGTTCTGTGTTTTACATTATGTATATAAGGGGAAGCATCATAACTTTTTCAGGTCTTGCAGCTTCTAAATATCACCCCAAATGTCATCCATACATACAATCATGATATTTCTTGACTATCTCACAAATCCTCAAATTCAACATGTCTAACACCAAGTTTACACTCTTATACCCCGAACTTACCCTCCCCAGTTGTCTTCATCCATCCACTAGCACAAGTCAGGAACCCAGTGTCATCCTTGACACCTCCCTATTCCCCTCAATCTGTCACCATCTTAGGAGCCTGAAGGGTGGCTGAGGAAGGTGACTAGAAAAGCAAAAATCAAACAGAACAGAGCAACAATTGTGGATGGAGAGGATCAGGACAATGGCCCCAGGTCATGGCCAAAAGGCAAAACCATGCTCATATGGTCTGGTTATAAAGACAGATCCTCTAATCAATTTGGAAAGATACCCATTCAGGAAGCCCAAACACAGCTTTAAGGGCATGGAGGAGGGCCCAGCAAGGAGCACTATGCCAGATGCCAGAGGGGCTGGGTTCCCACCACACTCCACTACTCATTCACAAATGGCCTAACCATGTGCCTCAGTTTCCCTATCTGTAAAATGGATATGACAATGCCTACCTCAAAGGGCTGTTGTAAGGATCAAATAACAAACCAAAAGTGTTTGCTCTGTAAACTATAAAGGGAAGTGCATAGGACAAGTGTGTTGTTATCTGGAAAATTCACCCCAGTAGACCTCTCTTTCCTTTGTCATGCTGAATATTGAACCTATAAGGTACCTTCAGTCTTCTTTGAGAAAGACTGAAGAAGAATTGATGCATTTAAATTATTGAAGAACATTGTTGAAGAACATTCAATATACCATGGACTGCTAGAAGAACAAACAAATCTGTCTTGGAAGAAGTGCAGCCAGAATATTCCTTAGAAGCAAGGATGGTGAGACTTTGTCTCACATACTTTGGACATGTTACAAGGAGGGACCGGTCCCTGGAAAAGGACCTCGTGCTTGGTAAAGTAGAGGGTCAGTGAAAAAGAGGGAGTTCCTCAATGAGACGGATTGACACAGAGGCTGCGACAATGGACTCAAGCATAACAATGATTGTGCGGATGGCACAGGACCGGGCAGTGTTTCGTTCTGTTGTACATAAGGTCGCTATGAGTCAGAAGTGACTCGAGGGCACCTAACAACAACAGCAACAAGATACCTTGTTTTGTCTTCAAAGAGTGTCATAGGTTGTTTTGGTTTTGGTTTTTGTCCAGCCTCACTGGCTTATGTGTGTGTTGAAATACATATACCATAAAATTTGCCATTTTAGCCATTTCTAAGTGTACAATCCAGTGGCATTATTTACATTCACAACGTTGTGCAACCATCACCACTATCTATTTCCAAAACTTTTTCATGTCATTGGTTTTCGACAGAGTTATTGAACATGGACTACGGCAGATCCTGGGCAGATCCAGTGTCTTCCAGTGCCGGAGGGGGAGGGGCAGCCAAGCAGAGAGGTTTCAGTGGGCTAGTAATTAGAATAGTAACAGCTAACTTGTGCCTGTTGCAAAATAGTCCATAAAACACTCTAGAGGGGAAAGTATTATCAACTCCATTTTACAGATGAGGAGAAGGGAAGTGCTTGCCCAAGACCACACAGCTGGTGAGAGGCAGGGATGGGGCTCCAGAGAAAGCTTCCCTCACACGCCAGAAGGTGCAGGCAGGACTTCCGATATCATAGCTCCTTTCTTTCTTTCTTCCTTCGTTTCTTTCTCTTTCTCTCCCTTCCTCCTTCCCTCCCTTCTTTCCTTTCTTTTTCTTTCTAGGTAAAGAAAGTAACTCTGAGCTACTTCAGTCATTATATTAATTTTATTTTATAATGGCATATGTAAAATATACATTATATATAATATAATAAGTATTATTATATATTATTAACCTACAGTATATTAGATACCACAGAATTAGAAATTTGAAGTGCAACTCTGACCCAAGCAAAACTACAGAGCCAGAAATAAGATCAGTACTTGCCAAGGGCTGGGGTTGAGGGGAGGGACTGACTACAAAGGGGTCTGGGAGAATTTTTTTGAGTGATGGAACTATTCTATCTCTTCATTGTGGTGGTGGTTATGCAACTGTATTTTCAAAACTCACAGAACTCTACACTAAAAAGAGTAAATTTTACTGTGTATAAGCTATACCTTAATTTTTTTTAATGAATGGAGAAAAAAATAAAACTCTAGACTCAATCACATGTTTGCATACTTTGGGAACTTTGCAATTATTTAGAGTTAGACCTTCAATTTCTATTTTCTCATTCATTCATGATAAAATGAAAGCCTTTGGATCCACCCCCAACCTAAGAACCAGAACATTACTAAAAATTAAATACATTTGTGGGTTCCTCCCTTATCCCTGCCTCTCCCCAGGAGGTAACCACTATTCTGAATTATGTGTTCCTTATTCCCTTGCTTTTTTTTTTTTTTTTTGTAGTTTTTCACATATAAATTAGGCTGAACCATATGAATTGCCATTTTTTGTAGGTCAAAACAGGTTGAATAACTGCAATTTCATATGGTTCAACCTAATATGTGCAAAGACCTAGAGTTAGAAAACCAAAAGAGAAGAACATGTTCTGCATTTCTCAAGCTGAAGGAACTGAAGAGAAAATTCAAGCCTCAAGTTGCAATATTGAAGGATTCTATGGGGAAAATATTGAATGACACAAGAAGCATCAAAAGAAGATGGAAGGGAATACACATTGTCATTGTACCAAAAGAACTGGTTGACATTCAACCATTTCAGGAGGTAACATGTGATCAAGAACCTATGGTACTGAAGACGTCCAAGCTGCACTGAAGACACTGGCAAAAAACAAGGCTCTAGGAATTGACAGAATACCAGCTGAGATGTTTCAACAAACACATACGGTGCTGGAAGCACTCACTCATCTCTGCCAAGAAATCTGGAAGATAGCTACCTGGCCAACCGACTGGAAGAGATCCATATTTGTGCCCATTTAAAAGAAAGGTGATCCAACAGAATGCAGAAATTATCAAACAATATCATTAATATCACATGCAAGTAAAATTTTGCTGAAGATCATTCAAAAGTGGTTGCAGCAGTACATCAACAGGGAACTGCCAGAAATTCAAGCCTGATTCAGAAGAGGATGTGGAACAAGGGATATCACTATAGATGTCAGATGGATCTTGGCTGAAAGCAGAGAATACCAGAAAGATGTTTACTTGTGTTTTATTGACTATGCAAAGGCATTCGACTGTGTGGATCATAACAAATTATGGATAACATTGTGAAGAATGGGAATTCCACAACACTTAATTGTGCTCATGAGGAACCTGTGCATAGATCAAGAGGCAGTCGCTCCAACAGAACAAGGGGATATTGCGTGGTTTAAAATCAGGAAAGATGTGGGTCAAGGTTGTATCCACACTTATTCAGTCTGTATGCTGAGCAAATAATCTGAGCAACTGGGCTAAATGAAGAAGAACAGGACATCAGGATTGGAGGAAGACTCATTAACAACCTGCGTTATGCAGATGACACAACCTTGCTTGCTGAAAGTGAAGAGGACTTGAAGCACTTACTGATGAAGATCAAAGACCACAGCCTTCAGTATGGATTACACTCAACATAAAGAAAACAAAAATCCTCACAACTGGATCAATGAGCAACATCATGATAAACGGAGAAAAGACTGAAGTTGTCGAAGATTTCATTTTACTTGGCTCCACAATCAACACCCATGGGAGCAGCAGTCAAAGCAATCAAAGACATAATGCATTGGGCAAATCTGCTGCAAACGACCTCTGTAAAGTTAAAAAGCAAAGATGTCACTTTAAGGACTAAGATGCCCCTGACCCAAGCCATAATGTTTTCAATTGTCTCATATGCATGCAAAAGCTGGATAATGAATAAGGAAGACTGAAGAAGAATTGATGCCTTTAAATTACGGTGTTAGTAAAGAATAGTGAATTTACCATGGACTGCCAGAACAAAGAAATCTGTTTCGGAAGAAGTACAGCTATAATGCTCCTTAGAAGCAAAGATGGCAAGACTTTGTGTCACATACTTTGGACATGTTATCAAGAGGGACCAGTCCCTGGAGAAGGACATTATGCTTCGCAGAGGGTCAGTGAAAAAGAAGAAGACCCTCAATGAGATGGATTGACACAGTGGCTGCAACGATGGGCTCAAGCATAATAAGGATTGTGAGGATGGCGCAGGACCGGGCAGTGTTTTCTTCTGCTGTACATAGGGTTGCTGTCATGGTTTGAATTATGTCCCCCAAAAAATGTGTGTATCAATTTGGCTGGGCCATGATTTCCAGAATTGTGTGGTTGGCCTTTATTTTGTGATTGTATTTTTATGTTAAAGAGGATTAGGGTGGGATTGTAACGCCACACTTACCTAGGTCACATCCCTGATCCAGTGTAAAGGGAGTTTCCCTAGAGTGTGGCCTGCACCACCTTTTACCTTACAAGAGATAAAAGGAAAGGGAAGCAAGCAGAGAACGGGGGACCTCATACCATCACGAAAGAAACACCAGGAGCAGAGTGCGTCCTTTGGACCCAAGGTTCCTGCACAGAGAAGCTCCTAGTCCAGGAAAAGACTGATGACAATGAGGACCTTCCTCCAGAGCCGACAGAGAAAGCCTTCCCCTGGAGCTGACACCCTGAATTTGGACTCCTAGCCTACTGGACCAGGAGAGAATAAACTTCTCTTTGTTAAAGCCGTCTACTTGTGGTACTTCTGTTAGAGCAGCACTAGATGACCGAGGCAGTCGCTATCAGTCAGAACTGGCCTGATGGCACCTAACAGCAACAACAATATTAAGCCTAGTAGTAGTTCTAGTCTTTTTTTTGAACTTTGTAAAAAGGATATCATTCTGCATGTCATCTTCTGGGACTTGCTTTTTTTTTTCACCCAATTTATTACCAAGATCCAGCCATGTTGCTGTGTTTCATTCATTTTTTTTTTTTGTTATTGTTAGTTGCCATCAAGCCAGTTCCAACTCACTGCGATCCCATGTACAACAGAATGAAACATTGCCCAGACTTGTGCCATCCTCATGATTTTTGGTATGGACAATATTCTGTTGTGATCCATAGGGTTTTCACTCGCTAATTTTCAGAAGTAGATCTTCAGGCCTTTCTTCCTAATCTGTCTTAGCTGGAAGCTCCTCTGAAACCTGTCTACCGTGGGTGACAATGCTGGTATTTGAAATACCAGTAGCATAGCTTCCAGCATCATAACAACACACAAGCCACCACAGTGCAACGAACTGACAGATGGGTGGTAGTTCATTTTCCACTGCTCTGTAAGTATTCCTTTGCATGAGTATTCCACATTTCTTTATCCATTCTCCTGTCAATGGCATTTGGGTGTCTTTAGCTTGGGACTATTGTGAACAATGTTTCTACTAACATTCTTGTATATGTCTCCTGGTGTACCTGTGCAAGAGCTTCTTGTGGCAGTACCCTAGTGTCTTAGTTATCTAGTGCTGCTATAACAGAAATTTATTTTCTCACAGTTTAGGAGGCTAGAAATCCAAATTCAGGGTACTGCCACCAGGGGAAGGATTTCTTTCGCTGTCGGCTCTGAAGAAAGGTCCTTGTTTCTTTAGCTTCTGCTTCCTGGTTCCTTGGAGATCTCCATGTGTCTTGGCATGTATCTTACCCCATCTCTTCTCTGCCTGCTTGTTTAATCTTTTTTCTATTTCAGAAGAGATTGACTCAACATACACCTGCAATGCAATGAATTACTTAATATGGCCCTTCTAGCCGTAGTCTTTGTGACTTACACACAACGATTGAGTGAAACTACGCAAATCAGTCAGGTATGTGGAACCGTAACGAAGGGATTGGTCAGTTTTGCCATCCTGCTAGGCTTAAAATGAGCATCTCAGAGGTGGAAAGGAGGATCTCACTATCACCAAGAAAGAAGAGCCAGGAGTAGTGTGTGTCCCTTGGACCCGGTTTCCCTGGGCTGAGAAGCTCCTGGAACCAGGAGACAGGGAGAGAGCTGTAACACTGAAGACGGAGAGAATCGGCAGCAGAGAAAGGACGGCAGCAGAAGAAGGAAACCGCAGGAGACTGCAGTGAGCTTCCTGGTCCACAGAGTGACAAAGCTGAGCACCTTCAGGCCCAGGCTTACTGGAGGAGGGGGGTGCCTCTGGGCATTTAGCAGCAGAGCTAAAAGATCTTTGTAACACTTGCCTGAGCAGGACAGAGGCCAGGCCAAGGAGCCGAGGGTCCAAGGGTCAGGGAGAGACCTGCCTGCAGGCACGGCTGAGAAGAGACTATCCTGATAGAAGAACTGTATCCTGAGCATTCCTGAACCAGAATTGTAACCTGTTAAACCAAAAAAAAAAACCAAACCCATTGCAGTCAAGTTGATACCGACTCACGGCAACTCTGTAGGACAGAGTAGAACAGCCCCATAGGGTTTCCTAGGAGCAGCTGGTGGATTTGCACTGCTGACCTTTTGGTTAGCAGCCAAACTCATAACCATTGTGCCACCAGGGCTCCTGCAACCTGTTACTTCCCTAATAAACTCCACAATCATGAGTATTGTTTGTGAGTTCTGTGTGGCCATTGCAATGAATTATCAAACTGAGCAGAGAAGTAGAGTATGCCATGGGAAGGACAGAGGTGTCAGAATGGATAAAAAGGGCTGGCGAGAGGAGGTATGTCTGACCTCTGACTCATAGGAATCAGCCTTGGTCTGTTGATCTTGATTCTCCCTCCCCCTGTGAAGTTAGAGGAGGTCAGATGCCACCCCCAAGGCATTTTTAGAATACCCTATACTAATCCTGCCTCATTAACATAACAAAGGCAACCCATTCCCAAATGAGATTATAACCACAGGATTTCTAACACGTTTTGGGGGGATATAATTCAACCCACAACACCTAGAAATAGACTTACTGGGTCTTAGGGTACAGGAATGCTCACTGTGTGCGGTAAGTGAGTCACTTTCTGAGCTCCAAATGAGAATAAAAGGAGCCACTTGCCCTGAGTGGAAACATGAAGCAGATGTGATGGAGGGGCAGCCACGGAAGCTCTCTGATGGCAACTGAACACCTACCGTGTGCACATGGGGGAGCAACTATGGGATGACACGAATCATCCTTCAAGAAGTCTCCCACCCTGGCCAGGCAAGGGGAGGGCTTGGCAACCCAAAAGGGACAAAGGGTTTGTCCTAATCAGCAGTACCTCCATTTTGGGAAGGGTAAAAGGAGGCCCAGGGGTGGGAGGTCAAGTGTCTTTGTTACAGCTTGGAGGGGAACGGGGCTAGGGAGCACTGAATTCCTCCCACTTACCAATCCTTGAAATCGACTCAACAGTACCTAACAACAACAACCAATCCTTGGGTGGTGCAAAGAGTTTACGTGCTCAGCTGCTAACCGAAAGGCTGGAGGTTCGAGTCCACCCAGAGTTGCCTAGGAAGAAAGGTTTGGCTACCTATTGCTGAAAAATCAGCTACTGAAAACTCTATGGAGCACAGTTCTACTCTGACACACATGGTGCCCATCATGAGTTTGGAATTCACTCAAGGGGCAACTGGTTAACCAATCTTTACCTCAGTTACTTTTTCTACATCCTTTATCTCCCTTTACATCCATTATCTGTTTAATCCTCTCAGCTGGAGAGAGGCAGTATTATCTCCACAGATAAGGAAGCCAAGTTCGTGCCAACTGCCTGAGCAAATAATTTCCCCTCCCTAAGCCTCGGTTTCCTCATCTGTAAAATGGGAATGACAATACCTGACCTACCTCTCAGATTAGCAGGAAGATTAAATAATACCACACAGATACAGTTTAGCATGGATCCCAGAGGTGCTCCCTAAAAGTCGTTTTTTATTGGCACTGATGTTTTTGTAGGAAACCCTGGTGGTGTAGTGGTTAAATGCTACCGCTGCTAACCAAACTATCGCAGTTCGTAAACCCCCAGGCGCTTCTTGGAAACTCTTTGGGGCAGTTTTGCTTTGTCCTTCAGGGTTGCTATGAGTAGGAAACTACTCGACGGCAATGTTTTTTGTTTTTTTCCTTAATTGTTGTCGTTAAATAGGGGAGCAGGAACTCAGGATAGTCTGAGCCCCGACTTCTAGCCACCCGACGGTGTTGCCTCTTGCAGAGACCCGCGTGGGTTGCGGATGGTGACCACAGCGTTTTGGCTGCCTTGGTGGATCTGTCTGCGATGTGTCTCTCAGGGCTGCAAGCCCCGCCCCTCCTCCACCCTGCTCAAGCCCAGAGCGGCGGAATGTGTATTCAACATCTGCAGATTTTCCGAACAGAGAAGGGGAACTGACCAACAAGTAGAGGACCCAGGCCCCCAGTTTGGCCTCAGGGCGAAGGAAGAAACCAGAGCCCAGCCCAGTCATTCATTCAGTCGAGAATGTTTGCTGAGAACCTCTGTGCCAGGCCCTGTGCTCGGCACCGGGAACATAGCGGAACAAGACCAGATTCTGTCTCCAAGGTCAGAGGCTAAAGGAGGAGACAGACGACAAAAAAACAACGGTGTGGTGAGTACTCTGACAAAGAAGTACAGAGAATGGTTCTGTATAACAGAAAACCAGACTCGGTCAGGGAAAGCTTCCCAGGAGACATGCCCTTTGAGCCTGGGCCTTTAAGGCCTGGCAAGCGCTCCCTAGGCGCTCAGAGACTGCTAGGACCACCTGCCCATTAAACAGAAGAGGAGACTGAGGCTCAGCTTCTGACCGCCCAGCTGCGCAAGGCCTTCCCCGGAGTGGGCCGGGTTGGGCTCTCAGTCGACAGGCCCAGCTCTCAAGCCCGGGGGCGGGGCCTCGGCCCAGGTGCGCGGCGGCCGAGGCGGCACTTCGCGGAGGCAGGAAGTGTGTCCCCAGCGGCGGCCCGTGCAGCGCTCCCGCGAGACGCTCACCTGGGACCCAGGTGAGCGGCGAGGGGGGCGGGGGGAGGGGGCCCGAGCCGGAGGCGGCTCACCTGGCGGGATAGGTAAGCCCTGCGCGGGGCCGAGGGGGCGCGTACCAGGGCTGGGCCGGTGTGGGGAGACCCCCGAGGTTGCGCTCGGGCCGGGGAGAGTCCACAGCCCCGTTCCTCGCGGGCCACCCTCCCACTTCCGGGGTGCGCCAGCTGGGCCGGGCAGCGGCCTGAGCGGGCGCCCGGGCTGGACGGGCAGAGCTGGGTGAGGGGGCCGGGATCGGCCTGAGGGCGGCGCTGGCTTGGGGCGGGATGCGTGTCCGCCTAGGGGGCAGTGTCTAGATAAGGGAGGGGGCCGTACTCACCCTGAAGAACAGTGTCGGGCTAGAGAGAGCGGGGTCCGCCCGCGCGCTGAGGCCCTTGCAGCTGGAAGGGGTGGTGCTCTTCCAAGGGCAGTGTTGGTGCAGCGGCTTTGCTCGCCCTGAGGCATTACTGGGGTCTGTTCTCCCTTGTCGCCAGGACTAGGTGCCCGCGGATGGGAGAGTCGCGGGCTGCGCTTTTGGGGGCAGGAGACCGAGGGTGTACGGATGCCCGGTGCCATACCCGACAGCAGTTTCGTGAGCAGGGCTGGGGACCCTGGGAAGAGAGGACGGTGTGGAGACAGACCCCTGAGTGTGTGCGTGCTCACAGGTACTGAGGGAGGGGGTGGAGGAGCATGCATCAATGAGAAGTCCGGGCAGGGCGGACCCGGGACCGGCTGACTTCTGGGAAGATCTGTACAGTGCCTTAGGGCGATCGGTGACTGAGCCCCTCTCCGGTGCCGGGCACCGAGCTAAGGCCCTGCACGCAGTGTGGCCCATGAAGATACTTTCCTTTTTACAGATGAGGAAATTGAGGCTAAGAGTCTTGCACCAGGCCCCTTAGCAGGGACACCCCGCCCCCCTTACTAAGCCAAGTGACCAGTGTACCTAGGATTTTGAGGGTTGGGACAGCAGCAGGGAGGGGAAGATGTAGCCTGGAAGCAGTAGGCTGGGTTTGACTTCAGGAGGGTTCAGGGCCTAGAGGAGAGGGGGAAACTGAGGCTTGGCCCTGTCCTTATCCCCGGCCTTGACCCCATCCTCCCACCCCCGTGCCACCCCCCACTCCAGATGTACAGTACAGAGCAGGACAAATCCTGCTCCTTTCCAGCTAGATGTCTCTGGGCAAGTCACTTTGTCTCTCTGAGCTTCAGATTCCTGATCTGTAAAGTGAGGATGCTAATACTTAACAGGGCAATTGTGAGGCTTAAATAAGACAAAAGTCGTCTTGGGCTGGAGCCTGTTTCTGGCCCATTAGCTACTGTTTCCCTAACATTTAGCACAGTATTGGGCACATAGTAGTAGGTGCTCAACAACTATTTATCAGATGAATTTGATAAATAATAGTGAGTCTTCCAGCCTTGGGAATGAGGGAGGAGCGGATGACCCAGCCCAACGTTAGTAACCCTTTGATGCTCTTACCAACCCCTGGTTCCCCAGAGCTCAATGTGATGGAAACAGTATAGATGCCCCCACCTTCCTCATCCAGACCTGCGCCCAAAAGTGGGCCCTGCTGGGCACAGGCTTTCCATGAAGCTGGCAGCTGGCTGCCTCCCTAACACCTCATCGTCTGTCCTCCTTTGAGAGATGGAATGGAGGAGTGGATAAAAGTCTGGAGCCAGGCTGCTTGGGTATAAATAGATGTGTGGCTTTGGGCAAGTTATTTAGCCTTTCTGTGCCAATACAAAAAAAAAAAGAAAAAGAAACCAAACTCGTTGCCATCAAGTTGATTCTGACTATAGCAACCCTGTAGGACACAGTAGAACTGCTCCATAGGGTTTCCAAGGAGCAGCTAGTGAGTTTGAACTGCCGACCTTTTGGTTAGCAGCTGAGCTCTTAGCCACTGTGCCACCAGGGCTCCAATAATAATAATAAATATCTACAAATAGGGTTGTTACTATATCTAAATCACTCAGAACAATGTAAACAATCAATAATTAACTCTTTCGCTAGAATGGAAGTTCCTGGGAGTAGGAAATTCTGTTTTACCACTGTACCCACAGAATTTAGAACAGTTTCTGACACATAGCAGACCCTCAGTAAATATTTGTTAGTTGAGTAGATGAATGAATGCCCACCCATCCCCACATTGCTCAAACCAAGGCAAAAGTTTTTAACCACCGCCTCTCTGGGTTGTGAAGGCCTTTAAAGTCATCTGTTACAATTTCAGGGGCCCTGGTGGCGCAGTGGTTAAGAGTTCGGCTGCTAACCAAAAGGTCGGCCCTTCAAATCCACCAGCTGCTCCTTGGAAATCCTATGGGGCAGTTCTACTCTGTCCTATGGGGTCGCTATGAGACAGAATTGACTCGACGGCAACAGGTTTGGTGTTTTTGGTGTTACAGTTTCAGTTTGCATACCTTTGGAGATGGGCTGTCACCCTTACCCCTACCCCCTGTACTGATGATTCCCATTCTGGTCAACCTAGAGTCTAAGTCCTTTTTCTTTCCCCCTAATTGTCCTGATTCTAGCCCTTAAGTCACACAGACCGTGTCAGTCCCTTAAAGCACCTGCTGTACCCAACCTGTTCCAGGCATTGAGGCAGAAAGGAATTAGATATAGTCCCCACCCCTTGGGGTCGTGGTCCTTGGAGATATAGCCTTATCCTCAAACCATGGGTATAAGGCTGACCCAGCTAACAGCCCAGCGGAAGGCTGGGGTGGGAGGCAAGGGGGGTGCTCCCATCTAACTAGGGAATCTGGAAGGTCCTTGGAGAAGGAGTGCTGAATAGGGGCTTGCAGAGTGGGTTGAAAAATTGCAAGTATAGTTAAAGAACTCCTGTATCCTCATCATCCCAATTCACCAATGGTTAGTATTCCCTCCATCTTCTCTTTTTCTCTGTACATATACCTTATTATTTTTCAATCATTTGAGATTAGGATGCAGAGATCGTACCTTTTTACCTCGAAATGCTTCAATCTATATTTCCTAAGAATAAGAACATTATCTTATGTAAACACAGTAATCAAATTCAGGAAAGTTAACATTGGTATATTATGGTCTCTGTTTTCAAATTTCATCAATTATACAAATGACTCCATTTCCATTTTCTCCCCCAGTACAGGATCCAATCCAGGATCACACATTTCATTTAATTGTTAAGTCCTTCAACTTGTCTGATGTTTCCTTATGGTTATATTCAGGTAATACATTTTTGGCAGGAGTATTTCATAGTGTTTCTTTCTTAGTGCATTGTATCAGGAGGCTCATGATGTCAGTTTGTCCCATTGTTGGTGATGTTAACTTTGATTAAAGTGGTGTCTGTCAGGTTTCTCTAGATTTGTGTGTATGTTTTAAGTTTTCACTGGCTGCAGCAAGTAGAAGGGAATGGAGGTGGCCAGAATGGGGCTTAGACAGTATTTGGGTGAGAGAGAGTGGTGACCTGGTTTAGAGAGGTAGCATTGATTTGCTGAAGACACATAGCCTATTAGTGCCAGAGCTGGAACTGTTGTTGTCATGTGCCGTTGAGTCAGTTCCGACCCATAGCGACCCTGCGTACAACAGAACAAAACACTGCCTGGTCCTGCACCATCCTCACAATCACTGCTGTGTTTGAGCCCATAGTTGCAGCCACTATGTCAGTCCATCTAGTTGAAGATCTTCCTCTTTTTCACTGACCCTATACTCTACCAAGCATGATGTCCTTCTCCAGGGACTGATCCTTCCTGATAACTTGTTCAAAGAACGTGAAATGAAGTCTCACCATCCTTGCTTCTAAGGAGCATTCCAGCTGCACTTCTTCCAAGACAGACTTATTCATTCTTCTGGCAGTTCATGGTATATTCAGTATTCTTTACCAACACCATAATTCAAAGGCATCAATTCTTCTTTGGTCTTCCTCACTCACCATCCAGCTTTCACATGCATATGAGGCGATCGAAAATACCATGGTTTGGGTCAAGTGCACTTTAGTCCTTAAAGTGCTTTGCTTTTAACACTTTAAAGAGGTCTTTTGCAGCAGATTTACCCAATGCAATGCATTGTTGGATTTCTTGACTGCTGCTTCCATGAAGTTGATTGTGGATCAAATAAAATGAAATCCTTGACTACTTCAATCTTTTCTCCATTTATTATGATGCTGCTTATTGGTCCAGTTGTGAGGATTTTAGTTTTCTTTATGTTGAGCTGTAATCCATACTGAAGGCTGTGGTCTTTGATCTTCATCAGAAAGCACTTCAAGCCCTATTCACTTTCAGCAAGGAAGGTTATGTCACCTGCATATCGCAGGTTGTTGAGTCTTCCACCAATCCTGATGCCGTGTTCTTCATATAGTCCAGCTTCTCAGATTATTGCTCAGCATACAGATTGAGTTAAGTATGGTGAAAGGATACAACCTGACGCACACCTTTTCTGATCTTAAACCACTCAGTATTCCATTGTTCTGTTTGAACCACTGCCTCTTGGTCTATGTACAGGTTCTGCATGAACACAATTATGTGTTCTGGAATTCCCATTCTTTGCAATGTTATCCATAATTTTTTATGATCCACACAGTTAAATGCCTTTGCATAGTCAATAAAACACAGGTAAACATCTTTCTGGTATCCTCTGCTTTTAGCCAAGATCCATCTGACACCAGCAAATGATATCCCTCTTTCCAAGTCCTCTTCTGAATCAGGCTTGAATTTCTGGCAGTTCCCTGTTGATGTACTGCTACAACTGCTTTTGAAAGATCTTCAGCAAAATTTTACTTGTGTGTGATATTAATATTGTTTGATAATTTCCGCATTCTGTTGGATCACCTTTCTTTGGAATGGGCATGTATATGGATCTCTTCCAGTCAGTTGGCCAGGTAGCTGTCTTCCTAATTTCTTGGCTTAGACAAGTGAGCGCTCCCAGCGTTGCATCCATTTGTTGAAACATCTGAACTGGTATTCCGTCAATTCCTGGAGCCTTGTTTTTTGCTAATGTCTTCAGTGCAGCTTGGACCGCTTCCTTCAGTACCATCGGTTCTTGATCATCTGCTACCTCCTGAAATGGTTGAACATTGACCAATTCTTTTTTGTACAGTGACTCTGTGTATTCCTTCCATCTTCTTTTGATGCTTCCTGCGTCATTCAATATTTTGCCCATAGAGTCCTTCAGTATTGTAACTTGAGCCTTGAATTTTCTCTTTAGTTCTTTCAGCCTGAGAAATGCCGAGCGTGATCTTCCCTTATGGTTTTCTAACTCCAGGTCTTTGCACATTTCATTATAGTGCTTTGTCTTCTCGAGCTGCCCTTTGAAATCTTCTGTTCAGCTCTTTTACATGATCATTCCTTCCCTTCACTTTAGCTACTCTGTGTTGAAGAGCAAGTTTCAGAGTCTCTTCTGGCATCCATTTTGGACTTTTCTTTCTTTCCTGTCTTTTTAATGACCTCTTGCTTTCTTCATGTATGGTGTCCTTGATGTCATTCCACAACTCATCTGGTCTTTGGTCATTAGTATTTAGTGCATCAAGTCTTATCTTGAGATGGTCTCTAAATTCAGGTGTGATATACTCAAGGTCACTCTTTGGCTCTCAGGGACTTGTTTTAATTTTCTTCATCTTCAATTGAACTTGCATACGAGCAATTGATGCTCTGTTCCGCAGTTGTCCCCTGGCCTTGTTCTGACTGATGACATTGAGCTTCTCCATCGTCTCTTCCCACAGATGTAGTCAATTTGATTACTGTGTAATTCCATTTGTTGAGGTCCACGTGTATAGTTGCCATTTATGTTGATGAAAAAAGGTATTTGCAATGAACAAGTTGTTGGTTTTGCAAAATTCTATCATGTGATACCCAGTGTCATTTCTGTCACCAAGACCGTGTTTTCTAACTACCAATCCTTTGTTTCCAACTTTCGTACTCCAATCACCAGTAATTATCAATACATCTTGATTGCATGTTTGATCAATTTCAGACTGCAGAAGTTGGTAAAATTCTTTAATTTCCTCATCTTTGGCATTAGTGGTTGATGTGTAAATTTGAATCATAGTCATATTAACTGGTCTTTCTTTTAGGCATGTGGATATTATCCTATCACTGACAGGATTGTACTTCCGGATAGATCTTGAAATTTCTTTTTGATGATGAATGCGATGCCATTCCTCTTCAATTTGTCATTCCTGGCATAGTAGACCATACGATTGTCCTGTTCAAAATGGCCAATGCCAGACCATTTCAGCTCACCAATGCCTAGGATATTGATCTTTAAGTGTCCCATTTCATTTTTGACGACTTCCAGTTTTCCTAGATTCATGCTTCGTACATTGCACGTTCCAATTATTAATGGATATTTGAGGCTGTTTCTTCTCATTGTACGCCGTGCCACATCAGCAAATGAGGGTCCTGAAAGCTTGATTTCATCCACGTCATTAAGCTTGACTCTGCTTTGAGGAGGCAGCTCTTCCTCAGTTGTATTTTGAGTGCCTTCCATCCTGAGGGGCTCATCTTCCAGCACTATACCAGACTGTCCCACTGCTATTCATAAGGTTTTCACTGGCCAGTTTTTTTAGAAGTAGATCACCAGGTCCTTCTTCCTATTTGTCTGAGTCTGGAAGCTCCACTGAAAAACTGTCCACCCTGGGTAACCCTGCTGGTATATGAAATACTGGTGGCATAGCTTTCAGCATCTCAGCAACATGCAAACCACCACAGTACGACAAACTAACAGACAAGTGGCAGATAGCTGGAATTAGAACCCAGATATCCTGACTCCCAGTCCCAGGTTCTTTACACATCACCAGCCCCAGGACCCCAGTGCCATTAAATTAGGGATAAAAAGATAAGGGATTTATGTCTCAGAAAATTCAGGCTAAGAATAGTTACTGCCTGACAAACATGTATTCAAGCCCTCTCCCAAATACATAGCTGCATAATCTTCCCTGACTCCCTCAGGTAGATTTATTTACTCACATAGTGTCTCACATAGCCTACATTTTCCATTTTATCAGTTTTCCCTACAAAGCCATGTGTGAATCATCAAGAGCTGGGTCTGTAGTTCATTCATCTTTCATTCTTCAGACCCAAAACAGTGCCAGGCTTAGTGTTTATGGAATGATAGAAGTTTCAACTCTGAGCTTCCTAGCAACCATGTCAAAAAAGGAAAGAAGATGTATTTTGTGACTCAGCTTATCAAAGGAAGCAAAATAGTGCTTGTTGTTAAATGTTGATAGGAGGGCAAGTCTGAGCCAGACGGAAATACTGACAGGGGGCCTGTTACATTGCATGCCTGATTTGAAAGAGGAGGGGAAGGAAGGGAAGGTAGTAATGATCAGGGTCCATAACAAGTCATATGGAATGGCACTTGTTGAGCTGCCTCAGAGGCTTTGCACTGGGCTCACCAACAGTGGGAAGGAAGTGGGGAAGACCATACCCCAGAAAATAGGATCCCAGGAGATTTTGAAATCTGGGTTAGACCACAGAGAAGACTTTCACTTTGGGGAGGGAGGAGCACAATAGTTTGGGGTTTATGGTTATATTGGACCCATCTCTATCCCAGGCCTCTCAGAAACCAGAAGTCTGAAGCTTTTCAGGTCAGCCTGGGAGCTTGCCCCTGACCTCTGATCTTGACCCCTTCCTGGTCTCTCCCCTACAGGTGCCTGGTTGCAGCAAACCATGCAGTGAGCAATGCCCCGCCCCAGACACCCTCGCCCAGTATCTGGGCCAGCCCGTTTGGGACCCTGGGAGCTGCCAACAGAGCAATGCCTGGAGGCGTATGATGAGCCACCTCAACCCCCACCAAGCCGTCACACCCGCAGGCCAGACCCCAGGGACCCTGGCTGCTATGGGCCTGAGAGTCTCACCTTCATATCTGGCTCTGCTGAGGCAGCCGCTGAGCCCTCTGCCTGCTGTCAGCTCTGGCGCCCCTGGGTGTGGGACTGGTGCCGGGCTGCCTTCTGCTTCCGCCGCTGCTGGGATTGCCTCCAGCGCTGCGGAGCCTGTGTGCAGGGCTGCAGCCCATGCTTGTCCACCAGGGACTCTACTGAGGGGGCTGCTGACGCCAGCTGGGCCAAGGAGCACAATGGGGTGCCCCCCAGTCCTGACCGTGCACCCCCTAGCCGGCGGGATGGCCAGCGGCTCAAGTCAACCATGGGCAGTAGCTTCAGCTACCCTGATGTCAAGCTCAAAGGCATCCCTGTATATCCCTACCGTAACACCACCTCCTCAGCCCCTGATGCGGACTCCTGCTGCAAGGAGCCACTGGCCCAGCCCCCACCCACAAGGCACAGCCTACCTAGCACCCTTGCCAGCAGTCCCCGGGGCTCGGAGGAGTACTACTCCTTCCACGAGTCGGACCTGGACCTGCCAGATATGTGTAGTGGCTCCATGTCGAGCCGAGAGATCGACGTGCTCATTTTCAAGAAGCTGACAGAGCTGTTCAGCGTACACCAGATTGATGAGCTGGCCAAATGCACGTCAGACACCGTGTTCCTGGAGAAGACCAGTAAGATTTCGGACCTTATCAGCAGCATCACACAGGACTACCACCTGGACGAGCAGGATGCTGAGGGCCGCCTGGTCCGTGGCATCATTCGCATCAGTACACGCAAGAGCCGTGCTCGCTCACAGCCCACAGAGGGACGCTCAACCCGGGCTGCTACCTCCGCTGCTGCTGCCCCTGACAGTGGCCATGAGACCATGGTGGGCTCAGGCATCAGCCAGGATGGTACGTGGGGACCAGGGGCGCAGAGCGGGAGGTTCTGGCCAAGGGAGAGTTGGACTGGGGTCTTTGGCCACTGTGATCCCAGTCCCCTCCCAGTCCCTGCTCTGCCTCCTCCTCTTCCTCTTCTCTCAACTCCTCTGCATCCCACCCCTCACTCCTGCCCTGGCCCTTCACAACTCAGCCATTCTGGGAAAAACTGAGAGGAGCATCCAGAACCTGGGAGATCTGTTGTCCCCAGAAAGGACAAGGCTCTCTCCCCACCAAGCTCATCTATAGGATCCTTCTATCCACCTGCCAAAGTAGCTTCCAGGCCTAGCCTGGTTAACAAGGCCCAGGGACCTGTATGAATTTGGATCTCTGATCTGCCCTGGCCTAACCAAAACCCCCATATAGCCACTACTTCATGCAGCGTGCACGCACACACATTATCTATGTGTCTCTGTTTTAAACATTCTCTCTCCAGCCCTGCCCAGGTTGAGTGGCCCCTCCCTCATTGGGTTGGGAACAGAGCGAGGGTGGGGTTGAAAGGAGACGATAATGACCTCTGCCCCCATGTTCCCTCCCTAGAACTGACAGTGCAGATCTCCCAGGAGACAACCGCCGACGCCATCGCCAGGAAGCTGAGGCCTTATGGAGCCCCAGGTCTGGTCCTGGCCTAATGAGGAATATGGAGAGGAGTAGGGACTGCCCTCGGGGCCCCCCACATGCCCCTCTCCCAGCTTCCTTCTGGGGTGGGTGAGGATGGGAACAGAAAGGGACAAGGGGGCTGAGCATCCACAGATTCCCTTCCGATCCTGCAGGCTGGCTTAAAGCGGTTCAGTTGGAAAGGATTCAGAGGGCTGGCCCTAAGCTAGCAGTGGCCAGGTGCCCAGGACTGGCAAACTGGAAAAGATTCAACCCCAAACCCTAAGCCCAGATTGCTGGGGGTGGAAAGCCAAGGGTCTCGTGCTCAAAAGGCACCCTGTGTGGTTTGCACTGCCATGGCCTTCACAATAACCCCCTGGGTGTGGGGTCATTACCCTTTTATAGAGGAGGCTGGGGCTCAGAGAGATCAAGAAGCTGAGTGGGTCACACAGCCAGGATCAGACTGACCCAGGCTCAAATCCTGCTCTCCTCCTCAGCAGGCTTATCCCTGGCTATGGACCTCGATGAGCTCTTTCCCCTCTCTGAGCCTGTTTCCTCCTCTCCCTTTCCCCCCAGGGTACCCAGCCAGCCACGACTCGTCCTTCCAGGGCACGGACACAGACTCCTCAGGGGCACCCCTGCTCCAGGTGTACTGCTAACCCCTGCCGGGCCCAGCAGCCACAGCCCCTTCTGAGAGAAGGCACAGCCTACAGAATGAAAAGGGAGACCAGGACCCCCTCTGAGCGAGTCTGGGCCATGAGCCTAGGAGCGGTGCCCACTCTGGCTCCTCCTCCCTTGGCTGACTGGTTCCTGGACCACGTGCATTTCACTGGGCCATGGTGTCCACATTCCCCTTGCATCACCAGCTGGCCTGAACCCTGCCTGGCTTGTTCCTTCCTGCCTATGGCCTTCTGGTGGCCTGGGTCATGGAAAAAGAGTTACCTTCTGGGATTGAATCCCGACTCCACTCCTATACAGGACTTTGAACCGGTTCATTCCGGTTTGAACCCCTGCTGAGAATTTGCATTTCCACCTCAGATATACTGAATTAGAATCACAGTTTAACAAGATCCCCGGGTGATTCTTATGTATAATAAAATTTTGAGAACCACTGCTCTACTAGTAGTTCTCAGAATTGGTCCCTAACCAGCAGTGTTGGCATTGCCTGGGAACTTGTTAGAAACACAAATTCTCAGCAGGGGCTCGAATCTGAATGAACAGGTTTGAAGCCCTGCCCCTGTAAAATGCCACCCTAACCAATCATGCAAACTTCTCCCTCCCTGGGGGACCCCAGCAGCTAAAAGAAGCTTGTCTTACATGGATTGGGTTAGGGGATGAACAGGGCTTCTAGGGAATCCTGTGGGCAGTGCCCACTTATGAGATGACCTACTTGAACATTGTGCCTGGTTCTTTGCTGATGATCTGCATGCTAACATGACTAGTTGCAACTACAAAGGTAATAGACATATATCCTTGGTCATTTCAACTGTGACACTGTCCTATTTGCCTGACTCCTGCCCCAAGCAGAAGACTGGATAGAACCCAGCCGGGCTATGTTGTGGGGTTGAAGTCAGAGGAGCTCCACTCAGCCACTTTGAGTTTCCTCATCAGTACGACGGCAGCGATAATGCCCACCTCTCAAGGTCACTGAGTTCCAGATGAAAGGCTGAGTGTCTGTACCTGAAAAGGCTTAGCAAGTGGTTTGTCACTGTTGAGAAGTTCTTGGCAGGCCTATCTGGACTCCTCCTGCTACCCCGCCAAGCCCACTGCCCACAGGCTGGCCTGCCTCTGGCCATCCCTTCAACTCCCCCAAATCCCTGCACGTTCGCCAGCCCCTGCCCAGTCCTGTTGCTCCTCTACATTCCTCCTGGTGCTGACCAAGTTCTCTTCTTGGCCTTCCCAACAACTATGGAGTGGGATGGAGTCACTGTCCTTTCACAGAGGAGATTCAGAGGCCAAGCAACTCAGTGGGTCACACAGCCTAACTGTGGCTCTAGGCTTGGAAGCTGGGAACTCTGGAACCTGGTGATTTTGCCCCAAAGCTGGCAAGCTGACCTCCTGGGGGCAGCACCAGGACCCCCTCGTTTGGGCACTGGAGCCCAGCTGGCCTCAGGAGGATTCTACTTAGCTGTTCCGTGCACAGACTATGTAGTTAAGTCCTCTTTTGGCAGGGAGGCCAGGACAGGCCCATAGGCTCATTCTTGACAACAAGCTGGCAAGTGTTTAGGATCCCTCATCCCCACTTCACCTACAGCCCTTTTTGTTGTCCCCAAGGGAACCCTTTGGAACGTGACTGGACGAACTGTACCTATCCAATTGCTATCATACACAGGATGGTCCCTCGGGGCTGTGATCACAGGGCCCAGCTGTAACTCCAGCTCCGGCATTAAGCCAGCCCCTTTCCTTAGGCTCTTCGGTCTCATCCATATCAAGGCCTCTCCACAAGACTGCATGACCACAGGCTGCTGGCTGGAGCCCAGGGCTGTGGCTGCAGAGTAGAAGCACTTCACCCCAGCCACGGCCCTAGAGCAGCATTTTCTAAACAGCCTTGGGAACCATTATTGGCATTTTCAGAAAACAAGGCTTTATCAAGTTTGGAAAACAGACAAGGCTAGGTATCACACCACCTCTCTGAAGTCCTCAATAAACTATTCTGAAATTCCAAAAGGAAGGACATGCTGTGTTCCAGAAATTCACGGGTCACCCAGGGCCCACAGAGCAGAGCACTCTGGGAAGGTCAACCTTGACATTCTTGCTATGGCCTCTGTTGCCCCTTGCACTCAGTGACCCTCACCCTCTGGCCAAAGTAGGGCAGGATCCAGGCAGAGGTGCGCACCTCAGCCTGGCCGAGGAGGCCTGCCCCAATGGCTGGTTCTGAGGCCTAAAATCTATAGAGGTCCAGGTCAGAGACACAAACAATGGGGCCCATGGACTTTACCCTGTTCGCTGGGCCAGGTCCCTGTGCCACACAGAGCAGATCCAAGGCCTAGGCAATCCCCTCACCCCACCTCCCAGCTAGGCAGGGACCCCTAGCCCTTGCTGCTCTTCCACCCCTGAGAAACAATGGTGCGAAATTGATCCAGGGCTGGAGCACAGACCAACTGCAGTGGAAGTTCTCTTAGAGATGAAAATCTAATCAAAAGTCTATAGTTGGTCTTAAACTTTGCTGGGTCACGGGGCCCTTTGAGAATCTGACGTATGTTCCAATCCTTGTAGGCAGAAAAACTCACTTTTGCTCAGAATCATACACAGACTAAGTCTTGTTTTAATACTCCCTTTAATGAGGAGAAACTGAGGCCCAGAGAGGGGCAAGTCACATGGCAGAATCTGGGCTGGAAGCCAAGCATTCAGCTCCTAAGAGCAACTCAAGAGGCCTGTGCCCCAGGGAAAGGCCAGAGAGAGACAAGGACATAGATGGAGTTGGGTAAACAGCTTTAATGTGTAACAGTAGGCCAACTGGGGAGGACAAGACCCCCAAGGCCCCAGCCCTTTTCCCATGATGCCCTGGGACCCATATGTCTGGGCCAGTCCCATGCCTACCCAAGCCCTGAGGCCCCCAAATCCCAGGGAAGGGTGGGAAAGAAAGCTGGATGGCTGGGATCTGAGTTCTGAAAGTTCAGGGTTGAAAACAGGTTAGTTGAATTTGGCCTTGGAAAAATCCATCTCCGGATGCTGATCCATGAACCTGGGAAGAAGGAGGAAAAGGGTAAAAAGGACACCTTCCTCTCCCCCAAAGCCAGTCCCTTTCTCCCAGCCCCTCAAGTCAGGTTAATCTCTTAAGGACCCTGAGCAACCTGGAAGGCAACCAGCCCAGGCTCGGCAGGGATGGGGCTCCAGGATCTCCAAGGCTGGAAGATGGGGTGCCAACACTGGCCCTGTTTTCCTGGGTGGCAATGACTGCCTGTTACCCTGAGTTGGCCTTGCCCTCAAGATGACCTCAGCAAGTGATTAGGGGAGGCAGGCCAGGGCCATAAAGCCATAAACGTGACTGACTCACCCTGGAAGGGGGGAGAGTAGCTCCTGCGCCTGCCTGTGCAGTGCCTGCCCACTCAGTGATTTCAGTCCCTGCTATCATCCACCTCTATCTCTGAAATGCTTACTTCTTCAGAATCTCCTGTTTCTTCTGCTCATCAGAGGTAGGCAGCCCCATGGATTTCTGTCTCTGATCATACATCATCTTCTCCACCATGCTGCGGGTCTCACTGTCCAGGTCTGACAGCTGGGAACAGGCAGTTACAGGGACGGGTGAAGCTCTGGGGCCGCCCCAGGCCCTTCACCTCTCTCCTAAAGCTCTCCCAATCAGTCAGGGCTCACCTTGGAGTTCTCAGGATTGATCTTCTTGGTATTGATCTCAGGGTCACTGGACACCAAGCGGCTCCACCACTCCATCTTGTTGATCTGCGAGGAAGGGGAGGAGAACCACCGGGGGATGGGAGGCAGCTCACTCTATGCCCTGGGAACCACCCCCAGCCCTTCCAGAACCAAACTTTCTCCCCCCACCCACATCCTGCACCCGATATCCATGGAGGCCTGTTCTGGGCACCAGGGGTCCAGATGAGTGAGATCCAGTCCCTGCCCTCTCCAGTGGCTGGGGGAGATAGACATGGAGACAAACAGTGAACAATCAGCATGATAAGTGGAAGAATGAAGTACAGAAGGAGATACTCATCCAGGGTAGAGGGAGAGAAGGACCTTAACAGACAAGCAGTATACCAGATAAAAAAAGTAGAGGACATTCCGGTTAGGAACAACAAGTGCAAGGGTGAGGAAGGGCAAGTGAGGGCAGCAAAGGCCAGGTGGGCTAGGAGAGGGCCTCAGGTGCTATGGAGGCTTTCCTTGGACCCTTGACTCTTTACAGAGATACTTTTATTTACTGGTATCCGTGTCCCCTCTCCCTGTGAAGGAAGTGGGGCAGGGAATGTACGTCCCCTGAGGGCAGGGATTTTTCTGTTTTGTTCACTGTTCTCTCTCCAACACTTAGAACAGTGCCTGGCACACAGGTATTCAAATGTTTGCTGAACTGAACGTATGTACCTAATGAAAAGAGAGAGGCTTTGGTACCAAAGAATATGTTTCAGCCCTGACTCCACCACTTCTTAGAGGTAGGTGCTTGGGCAAATCTCTGAGCGGCCCCTTTCTTGACTGTAAAGTGGGGACAGACCTACTTTAAAAGTCCTACTGTGAGGATTAAATGAGCTATGTCAACAGCACCCAGCACAGTGAATAAGCAGATATCCTCCCCTCCTGCTCTATCAACATCCCAGGTAGGAGTGCTGGGCCCCAGGCTGGGCCCCTCGCACCTTCTCCAGATGCACCGTCACCACCTTGCCATCCTCGATGAGCCATGAGCTCTCCTCCACCTTCACCTCGTTGTAGAGCTCCCCGTCAATGATCGCCGGCTGCCCCTTCAGCCCCACCCGGAGGTGCCGCCGCTGGATGTCCACCACCAAGTCCTTCCCCTTCAGCCGGAAGTTCACGTGGAAGGGCACCACCAGCTGCATGGGGCAGGGGAAGTCAGGAGAAGCCACTGGGGGCTGCCAGGACCCCAGACGGGCTCCCTAACCTCCATCCCTGGCCCTGCCACTCACATCCAGCTCCGATAAGGTCTGGGTCCAGCGGTAATTGGGCAGGTCTGCCCCGTTGCCTAGGTTGGGCTTCAGTTTCCCTTTGTCTTTCTCGTCTTCCTCCTCATCCTCGTCCTCCTCAGTCTCCTGCTCACAGTCAGGGGTGCTTAGTGACTTGACAGATAAAAACTGAGCCCCTACCTGGGCAGGCCCAGGGCTGGCACTGGGCAAACAGCCACAAAATGAAAGAGACCTGATCCCTGCCCACTCCAGGTTCCGATCTCTGCCTGAGAGGAGCTCAGACTGTTACACCATGTGATACAGGCCATGATTAGGGAACAGTGACAGTCAGAGATAGACCTAGAGGACCCAGCTATTCCAAGCTGAGGCAGTTGGGAAAAGAGCCTAGCACGGACTGGAATAGACGGCACCACCGCTGAGGTGGCCTTGAGCAGGGTTATTCTAAAATAAAACCAGGCTGCAAAATTAGCAATTTCTTCTTCTGTTTCAGAGACCCCCTAGTCTCAGCCCAGAACCTCTGGAAAGCCAAATGAATATCCTAAGGACTGCCTGGGAAGCTGGACTCAAGAGTCAGAAGAGGGGGGAAAAAAGAAAAAAAAAAAAGTAGTGGGAGGGGCCCTGAGGAGCACATCCTCGAGATCTGTTCTGAGTGGCCCACCACGAAGGGCCAGTCCAGCCCATAGAAACTTGACGGTACCTGTGCAGGCACTGTCCTCTCTGGCTCTTTGGCTTTCTTGCTCAAACTTAAGGTCAGTAGGTTTTGTTTTGTTTTTTAATCCAGATCCTGAAGTATGGGGAAGATTCCGGAACCCAAGGAGGAGAGGGAAGGCATTCCAGAAAGAGGGGAAGGCTGGCGAGTCACCCCCAGCTAGTCCTGAGCCCCTCTAGCCCATCTCACCTGCTTCCCTGGTGAGCCAAGGCTGCCATTCTTGAGCTGGTTCTCATGATTCTCTGTGTCCTTTTTCTGTGGCAAAGGGCAGAGCAGTTGGCAAGAGGGTCCCTCACTTCCCAGTGTCAATGGGGGCCTGGGAGGTGGGGGGAGGGAAGCCCAGTCTCACCTGGTCAATCTCCAGCTGCAGCCTCTCTGCCTCCTCATCAGTCAGCTCCTTGATCTGGGGCCCAGAGGCCTCTGACTTGGCTTCCTTGGCCAGCCGGGCAGCCCGCTCTGCCTTCTCCCGCCGCTCAGTCTCCTGTCGGGCTCTCTTTTCCCGCCGGGCTGTCTGTGCCAGCTGGTTATGGTGGTTGAAGGTCTGTGTGATGAGCTAGAGAAGGAAGAGAAGGTACTAGGGCAGGAGACCACGTCCCAAGGCCTGGAGTCTAATCCCATCTCTATCAGCTGCGTGCATGGCCAAGGCACTTCACCCAGAACCTCAGTTTCCTCATCTGTAAAACAGGGGTAATACATCTAGCTCACAGTTACTGAGAATACCTGCAAAGAAAACCATCAAGAGCTTGCACAGTCCTTGCCACACCATAGCCACATATAAAGTGCTGGCACCTTTGCCTGGCCTTTTTTTTTTTTTTTTTTTTTAAAAAATACAGCCTAGTAACCAAGCGCATAGACAGTGAAGGTGGACAAATTCTAATCTTTGTCACAACCTAGCTAGTGGCAAATTGCTTAACTTCTAAGCGCTTCAGATTCCTCATCTGTGAAGGAGAATCCTCACCTCACAGGGCTGTCAAACCAAAATGGTAAGTGCTCCGAAACTTTGGGTATTGAGTGAAGCTGTTACAAGCTATACGCAAGCCCCAAGCGCTATGAGAAGCCTCCCTTGAGCTCTCAGGCCCACACCGACCTGCTCCGCTGAATGATCTCTTACCTGCATGTACCCTATCTCCCTTCCATGCAGCACCACTCCCAGAACCACCACATTAGCAGGAAGCCAGAGATCTTTCTTGAAGGAAGAGGCTAGTCTCTTCTTCGTGCCAGCAAGCTATCAATTCCAAACCCTTTCTCTCCCACTGAGCCTCCCCGGAATGTCTCTCCACATCCTGCTACCTGGCCTCCCTGCCGCCAAGTGCTACCTGTCACTACCTGGCTGTGGCCTTGGACAAGTAAGCAACTTTTTTTTTCCTTTTTTTTTTTTTTTAAAAAAATTGTGCTTTAAGTGAAAGTTTACAATTCAAGTTAGCTTCTCATACAAAAATTTATAGACACTGTTATGTAACCCTAGTTGCTCTCCCTATACTATGACAGCACACTCCTCCTTTCCACCCCTGATTTCCTGGGTCCATTCAACCAGCTCCTGACGCTCTCTGCTTTCTCATCTCACCTCTGGACAGGAGCTGCCCATTTAGTCTCATGTACCTACTTGAGCTAAGAAGCACACTCTTCACGAGTATCATTTTATGTCCCACAGTCCAGTCTAATCCTTGTCTAAAGACTTGGCCTCGGGAATGGTTTTAGTTTTGGGCTAACAGACCATGTCCAGAGGCCATGTCTTCCAGGGTCTCTCCAGTTTCAGTCAAACCGTTAAGTCTGGTCTTTTTACTAGAATTTGAGTTCTGCACCCTACCTTTCTCTTGCTCCATCAGGGACTCTCTGTTGTGTCCCGTCAGGGTGGTCATTGGTGGTTGCCCGGCACCATCTAGTTCTTTTGGTCTCAGGCTGATGAAGTTTCTGGTTTATGTGGCCCTTTCTGTCTCTTGGGCTAATATTTTCCTTGGGTCTTTGGTGTTCTTCGTTCTCCTTTGCTCCAGGTGGGTTGGGAACCAATTGATGCATCTTAGATGGCTGCCAAGTGAGCAACTTTGACTCTTTCTAAGCCTCAATTTCCTCATCTGTCATGAGGATCAAATGTGACAGCACCCATCAAGAGCCTGGTACAGTTCTTGCCACATCAAAGCCACATAAAGTATTGGCACCCTTTGCCTGGTTGGGGCTAGCCAAATGTCAGCTGATAAGGAATGGCGACAAATACTCTCTCTGCCATAAAAATAAAATGGGAGACAGCTCCACCTTGCTGTTTACACCAGTAGCCCTCCTGGCCAATCCTCATGCACCCCTGAGAGTCACACCTAGGTTTGAGTTCCTGGTCTACTCTTTCTACCTGTGTGATCCTAAGGGTACCTCTCCGTGCCTCTATTTTATTATTTCTAAAAGCAGTCTTGGCATATGCTGTTCTTTGCCTAGAATGCCCTCATCCCCACTCCCAGGTCACCTGGCAGACTTCTACTCCCTCTCCAGAACTAGCTCAAGTGTCTCTTCAGTCTCTGGCACATACAGGCCCACATACACACACACATATCCCTGGAAGAACCCTCACAGAGTGCCTGCCATGTGATCAGTGGTCAATAAACCATCTTTCAAGCATCTTTCTAAACCAGAGCTGAAAGGAGGGAGGAATCTGCAAGAGCTGTGGGCCCATGTGGGGCCTAGGGTGACAGGAGCTGCCCATGGGCTCCCAGACCTAGTGTTCTGCTAAATGCCCTATGCATCATTCATCTGACGCCAATTCCTCCCGCCACCCCCAACCCCCCAGCCTCATGCCTCACTGAGTAGCTCCACACTCTGCAGGGTTAAAGGGCACTAAAAGCACTCCCCAAACCAAATGGGTTAGCAAAACGAAGGGTGAGAGGAAGGAGCCTCCTGCAGGCCATTCGGCTGTGAATACAAAGAATCAGTCACAAGATAATCATGCCACTGGGGGCTGCTCCACCACACAGCCTTGGTTCCAAGTCCCTAATCGGAGAGACCTTGAACTCAAGCCATGTGCCAGCCATTGGCCCAGGAGAGGCAGAAGCAGGGCCCTCCTCTCTCCCAGCTTTAGTGAACCATGTCACATCCCATCTGTCCTGTCCCTTCCTAGCTCCTGGAAGTTAGCTAAGGGGTTAGGCGAGGGCAAAGTTGAGCCGCCAGGCAGTCAGGGCCAATCACAGCAGCCTTTGCCTCCTCCTCCCAGTCTCCTCCCAAGCCCCCTCCGCTAGCTTCACCTAGGCCCAGCTCCAGCTGGAGACCCTGGTGGTATGGCAGCCCATTCAAAGGTGCCAATCAGCAGTGTGTCACGAAGTCAAGTGTTTGTGACTGGACACATCTTTGGGAACCACAGCCCAGCTGGGTGGGGAAGCGAGGAAAAGGCCTTCTCTAGAAGACAGGCTTGAATGCCAGTGAGAATACCTAAGCACAGGCTTTCCCTGACCCATGCTGGGATGATGGGGGAATAAAGCGTGGCTCCCACCAGCCTGGCCAGTGAAGACCTTGCTGAGGAGAAGTATTTCAGTGGAATCTGAAGGGGTGAGAGCAGGAGTTAGCTGATCCAGACAGAGGTCCTGAACCTGACCACCTCGGGGCGGGGGGTTCCCCCAACAAATCTGACCCACTCCAAACAGTAAATAACAGTGGCTAATTTTGGCAGGGATTCTCCTCCCTACACGAGGAATTCTCATATTCCCCCACCCTGAGAAACCAGTGCGCTGGAGTAATGCACACGGACCCCAACTCTCTCTTCACTTCCCAAGCTTCCCCGACACAAGGCCCTGGGGAAGACGAACTGACAGGCCATCAGCTGAGGGGATGCCTATGGTGGGCTGGAGTGAAGAGTAGGCAGGCTCGCCTCTAAGGCACAGATCCAAAAGGTCCCGGTGCTGCAACTACCCAGAACATCACTGGGAATCACTGCTATGAGCCCCAGAACCAACTTAGGTTCTGCTTACACACACCCACAAGCCAGCCCCCTCGGCAACTTTCTCCTCTTCCTGTGGCTCCCATCTCAAGGAGTAACATCACGTACCTCCATCCAGGTGCCTAAGGAGATACCGCAGTCATCGGTGAACACCCACCTGGTACCAGTCCTACCAGAGACACCACTCCACTATCCTCACCATCTCAGGCCAGACCTGTCCCTCTTCCCTAGAGTCTGGGCCTCCAGCAAAACCATCAGTAGCCCCTGCTTAAAACTGACCACAGCTCCCTCTGGCCTGCACTGCAGAGCCTGAGCTCCTCGGCCTCTCTCCACATGGATCCTTCTGCCTGGACTGCTCCTCACTGAGCTTGATCTCCTGGGAGTGCCTCCTCAGCCCTCAAATCAGCACAGCCATACTTTCTCCCAGGCAGATTTAGGCTCCTCGTCCGTAATCCTATTGCTACCACCGTAGACGTTCCCTACACCTAGAAACACCCTTCTGCCCATCTTCACCTGTCCAAATCCTACTTCATCTTTCAAGGCCAGATCAAATTCCACATCCTCCCCCAAACCTTTCCTGAGTCTCACCAAATAAGTGCCCTCTCTCCTTCTTGTGAACGCCACAGAATTTTATCTCAACTCCTCTTACCAGCACTTTCTTCCTTGAGTTATAATTATCTGGGGCCATGCCTTATTGCCCCTTGAAAGCAGGATCCTTGCCTCGTTTATCTTTGCAGCATCCAAAGTACCTCATTTTTTTGAAGGGGGGAATTTTATGGAACTGTTTTTATGAAAATGTAACCCACTAGGGAACTCTATCTCTACAAAACAGGAAATCTAAATACTCTGCTGAAATGATGCTGCATTTCAATGACACATGAGCAGAAAGAACCCTCAAGTATCCTCTACTGAAAGTTAGAAAACAGAGGAAGCAGATTTACCTACGCAGTGCGATTAATTACTTTTGTGTGTAGCCCTTCTAGCCATGGGCTTGTTAATTCCCACCCAGGTGACTGTGTGATAGGGTAATTGTGGCCTATCAAGGGGATTGGTCAGTTTTGCCTTAAAAGAGAGCCAATTCCAGAGCAGAGAGGAGGAGCCCACCACCACCAAGGAAGGAGAGACCAGCAGGAGGAGATGGTGCAGTAGGCTTCTCAGCCCATGGAGAGAGAAAGCTGAGTGCCTTTGGGCAGAGGCCTAGGGCCAGGGAGAGGTGTGCCTGTGAGCATGGCTGGGGAGAGGCTGTCCGGATGGAAAAACTGTATCTTGAGTGTTCCTGAGCTTGAACTGCAACTGTTAATTCCCTAATAAACCCCATAATTGTCAGTATGGTCTGTAAGTTCTGTGTGGCCACTGCAATGAATTACGGAACCCAGTAGAGTGCTGTGGGAAGGACAGTTGGTGTCAGAATTGGTAGAGATGGTGGAGACAGGAGGTGTGTCTGACTTCCACCTGATAGGAATCAGCCCTGATCTTGGTTCTCCTTCCCCCTTGTGGGGTTGAAGGAGGTCAGATACCTCCCCCATGCCATTTTTACAACCTAAAAGTAGGAAGAGGGGATCTGGGAAGTGCAGTAAGGCATACAAAACACAGACAACCTCGTGATGCAGACGGCTTTGTGAAAGTTGAGGGAGCACGCACAAGAAATAGGGGCAGGGCTTTACACTGGTGGCACTGATGCTGGTATGGCATCCCATGTCAGTATCTGGTGCCAAAATAGACTATGTCCTTCGACGTGAATTTCCACTTTGACTGACTCACTAGGGATCACAGATGGCATGCCACTGCATCAATAAAAATAACTGTAATGGAATGAAACACAGGGTATTTAAATCCATGGGTTTATGATGACACTAAGAAAAAAACTCACCTCATCGGTCACCTTTGGAAGATGCTAGGGAACCCAGTAATTATGCCCAAAACACTAAATAAGTAAATACACTGTATGCTCTCAGGTAACCAGTTAACAAGGGAAAGTTTCTTTAGAAGAATTATAGCTAATAAAGGCGAACAGAATGATAGAATATTAGCATTTTACAAACCTATCATAACGAAACAACAGATTTAGGCAACATCACATGAGAAACAACCAAGCATTATGAGCTTCCTGATGGGGTACACAAGACCATCTATGAAGTAATCTTGGGGAACAAAAAAACCCACAACTGAATCAGATCAAGCTTCTAGATCTAACTATCAACACGCAGAAAATGAAAAAGACAGAGGTTAAACGACATCACATATATGCAATACGCAAAATCCAGATTGTGCGAAACTTGCCAGGACAAAAAACCAGGTCTCTTGAACAAATAAACTGCAAGGGAAAAAAAAAGATGTCCCTTAATCCATAGGTTCCTCCTATCAATCAAAGAAATGTGTGGACCTTGTCTGGAACCTGAATCAAAGAAAAAACAGTAAGAAAGCATTGGGGCTGCAGTGAATCTGAAAATGAAATTAAGGAAACAATTCCATTCACAATAGCATCAAAAAGAATAAAATACTTAAGAATAAATTTAACAAAAGAGTACAAAACTTATACTTTGAGAATTATAAAAACATTGTTGAAAAAAATTAATGAACACCTAAATAAATGGAAAACATTCCATGTTCATGGGCTAGAAAATTAGCATTAAGACGGCAATACTCCTCTAACTGATCTACAGATTCAACACAATCCTGATTAAAATCCAAGGCGACTTCTTGGTACAAATTGACAAGCTGATTATAAAATTCATATGGAATTGCAAGGGAACCAGAATAGCCAAAAGAACCCTGAAAAAAGAACAAAGTAGGAAGACTAACATATCCTAATTTCAAAACATACTACAAAGTAATGGTAATCAAGACAGTATGCTAGTGGCACAAAGATTAATGAATAGAACTGGGAGTCCAGAAACAAACCCATACATCTATGGTCAACTGATTCTGAACAACAGTGTAAAGTCTATTCGATGGAGAAATAACAAAAACATAGTACAGAGATGAATGGTACTGAGACTGGATATTCACATGCAAAAGAATTAACTTGGACCCCTACCTCATACCACATACAAAAATTAACTCAAAGTGCATCAAAGACCTAAATATAAGAGCAAAAACTACAAAACTCTAAGAAGAAAACTTAGCAGTAAATCTTTAGGACTTTGGATTTGGCAAAGGATTCTTAGATATGACACCAAAAACATGAGCAACAAAAGAAAACAGATAAACTGGACTTCATCAAAATTAAAAACATTTGTGCTTTAAAGGATACCATTGAGAAAGTGAAAAGATAATCCAAAGAATGAGAGAAAATATTTGCAAATCATACGTCTGATAAGGGACGTCTATCTAGAATATACAAAGAACGCTCACAACTCAATAATAAAAAGACAAATAACCCAATTAAAAAATGGACAAAGGATCTGAACAGACATTTCTCCAAAGAAGATATACAAATGGTCACAAATATCTATAGCATCATTAGTTATAATAGCCAAACAGTGCAAACAACCCAAATGCCCATCAATGAACAAATGAATAAACAAAATGTGATATATCCATACAATGGAATATTATTCAGCCATAAAAAGTAATGAATTACTGATACATGAACGAACCTTGAAAACATACTAAGTGAAAGAAGCCAGTCACAAACAACCAGAGTATATGATTCCATTCATATGAAAGTCCAGAATAGAGAAATCTGAGACAGAAAGTAGATCAGTGAGTGGTTGCTTAAGGGTTAGGAAAGGAGCCCTGGTGGTACAGTGGTTAAGCACTCGGCTGCTAACCAAAAAGTCAGAGGTTCGAACTCACCAGCCACTCCATGTGAGAAACATGCGGCAATCTGCTTCCATAAAGATTACAGCCTTGAAAAATATTAGCCCAAGAGAGAAAAAGGACCACATAAACCAGAGACTCCATCAGCCTGAGACCAGAAGACCTAGATGGTGCCCAGCTACCACCAGTGACCGCCCTGACAGGGAACACAACAGAGTCCCTGATGGAGCAGGAGAAAAGTGGGATGCAGAACTGAATTCTAGTAAAAAGACCAGACTTAATGGTCTGACTGAGGCTGGCGGGACCCCAGAAGACATGGCCTCCGGACTCTCTATTAACCCAGAACTAAAACCATTCTCAAAGCCAACTCTTCAGACATAGACTGGACTATAAGACATAAAATGATACTCGTGAAGACTGTGCTTCTTAGTTCAACTAGATGCATGAGACTAAACGTGCAGCTCCTATGCGGAGGCAAGATGAGAAGGCAGAAAGGGACAGGAGCTGGTTGAACAGACACAGGAAATCTGGGGTGGAAAGGAGGAGTGTGCTGACATATTACAGGGAGAGCAACTAGGCTCACATAACAATGTGTGTATAAATTTTAGTATGAGAAACTAACTTGAATTGTAAACTTCACTTAAAGCACAATTGGAAAAAAAAAGATAATAGCCTTGAGAACACTACAGGCAGTTCCACTCTGTTCTATAGAGTCACTATGAGTTGGAATCGACTCGTCGGCACACAACAAGGGTTGGGGAAACAAACAGGGGAGGAGGTGAAAGGATGACAGCTAAAAGACACAGGGTTTCTTCTTAAAGTGATGAAAATGTTCTAAAATTGACTGTGGTGATGGATACACGTATCAGTGCATACAAGTAACCCCCACTCTTTGAAAGTTCGCTTTATACTACTTCACTTTTACGAAAGACCTACATTGGTACCTGTTTTTGCTAACTGAATGAAATCCGAAAAGGATTTTCACTTGCACAAAAAAAGATGAAAAGCAGAAATAGCATTTAGCATTGCAGCGAGCTGTTAAAGAGGCAGCTCGCACCCCAAGCAGCAAGAGCTCATGTCTCGAGAGTGGCATCACCAAGCTCCTTCCCCAGAAACTACACTCAGCATCTACTTTATATAGGCTGTGGATTTATCATTTCATTTCTGTTTTTACTACACATTAGTTTTATTTTAGGCTTCACGTGTTATTTGGTATGATTTGGTAGGTTATTTTTTGCATCTGGGAATGCTCAAAAACTTGGTAATGGTAATTGCTTCTTCGCTTTACATTTCAGCTTATGAAAGGTTTCACAGAAATGCTCTACTTCCGGATAGGAGGGGAAACCTATATACCGAAAACCACTGAACTGTACACTTTAAATCGGTGAACTGTATGGTATGTGAATTATATCTCAATAAGCCTGTTTTAGAAAAATAAAGAAGCAAAGCAGTAGGCGAAATCTGAATCCTGAGGAGACATTTGATGATATTTAAGGAATTATCATTTTCTATTTCTTTTTGGATAGAGTCCTAGGTGGTGCAAATAATTAACATGCTTGGCAGCTAACCGAAAGGTTGCTGCTTCGAGTCCACCCAGAGGTGCCTTGGAAAAAAGGCCTGGCAATCTACTTCCAAAAAATCAACCATTGAAAACCCTAGGGAACAAAGTTCTACCGTAATCTGACACACGTGGGGTCACCATGAGTCAAAAGTGACTTGAGAGCAACTGGTTTATTTTTGTTTTTTTTTTTTCCTTTTTGGGAGAATTTATAATCAATTAGCATTAAAGTTATGTTAATTAAAAAACTTTTCTTTTTAAATATTCACAAAATATTTACAAATCCAAAAATATGCCCGGAATTTGCTTCAAAGTAATCTGAGAGAAAGTGGTCACAAGTTAATGACTGTTGTAGCCAAGGGATGGGTTACACAGGGGTTCCTAGGACTATTCTACCTTTGCTTCTGTTTGAAATATTCTATAATAAAAAGTTTTTAAAAGCTACAATAATTCACTTTCACCAGCAATGTCTGAAAGTGTCCTTTCTTCCACATCTCTGCAATGTTCTTTTTAATTTTTGTCAGTCTTCTGAGAATTGCCCATTTTTCTGTTGTAAAAGATCCCCGACCCACTTTCCTCATTTGTAAAAATGGGATAGTAACACCTACCCCTCTTGCGGAACTGCTAAAGGATCATGTGAAATTGGGTGGATAAAGCACCTGGCTACTAGTGGAACTTCAATAAATGACAGCTTGCTTCCCCTCCCCCACTCCTTGCCCTTGGCATTTTGCTTCTGCTAGAGGTTACTATTACACCAAAGGAAGGCCAGGTGAATTTTTCTGAAGAGACAGAGCTGCCCAAGGGACAGCAGCACCTAACGCTTACCTTCTCTGCCATCCCCTCTTCTCCTCCAATGAAAAAGTCTGTTTTGCGTCGAAGGAAGCTGAAGAAGGTGTTCACAAGCTGAAAGAAAAGAGAGAAAACTGAAGCTATGGAGACACCATACTGGGAGGCTCTCCACTGAATAGAGGCTAATTTCCTTACTCTAGGAGGGAACTTGGGACTTATTCTCACCTTGGAGCCTCTTAACTGAGACATCTCCCTCCTCCAAGTCCCCTTAGTCACTCCCACCAGGAAGCTTACCCTAACTTTAGACCATCTGGGAGGTCTCACCTCTTGTGTGTGTTTACATGTAGCTTGAAGATGTGAAATATTCACTCCTCTGTATCCAGAGCATGAAATGCCTGGGCCCAACTTTACTCTCCAGAAAATTAAAAAAACCCATCCAGAGTGGCGCTGGCTGAGCTACCACGGCAGAACTAGGAGAGGAGCAAACAAAGCCACTTCAAAGGAGGTCAAGACCAACTAACACTGGTTGGGGTAGCAGTGTAGCCAAGTGGTTAAGAGCTTGGGTTTTAGTTTCAGACTGATATTAGCTGTGTGACGTTGGGGGCAGTCTCTTAACTCTGTAAAACAGGAATAGCAGCAGGACCTATTTCTGGAGACCCTGTGAGGATTAAATGAAGTAATGAAGGTAAGGCCCTTGGCAGTGTCTGGCACAGAACAACAGATCCACTGCTAGAGGATGAAATCCTAACAGGAGGAACCATGAACTTAGTCTGTCTACATCCCCAGGGCTCGGCACTGTATCAGGCTCAGAGTATGTGCTCAGTAAAATACTTGCTGAATGAACTGATCTAGTGGTGATCTAGAGTTTGCACGTTCAAGCCATTTTATTTGCCCAAGGGTTCTAAATCTGATGCTAGAATTTATCTCAATGGTTTCAATAGGAATTGAAACTTCTAGACATGTTTTCAATTCTCAAAAATGAACTCACTCCCAAATCTGGTTTTGTGTCAACAATTTAGGGGAATGGAGGAGCCTTTTTACACTTGCAAATTAGTAACATCCTCCGGACCTCAAAGAGCTTGGGAGTCCTTGGTCACAAAAGGCACCTGGGTGAAAGAATGGAAATGGACAGCTCAATGAAAACCTGTCCTCAGTGAGAAAGAAAATCAGCAAAGGACTGCGGAAAGCAAAATGGCCTGAGGAGCCTGGTCTCCAGGAGGTCAGGAGTCTCTGGGCCTCCATTTCTTCATTTATAAAATGAAGTTCTGGACTGATTTTGACAGGCTATTCTACCTCTAACTTTCTAGGTTGCTGCTTCAAAAAATCGACTCCAGAATCCACACTAGTTGATCCTTACCGTTCAGACTATGTGTTATTATCGTGTGGTCACTCAGCATGCATTACGTTTTTTTAAAAAGCTCCTTGTAAGCTCCATCAGGGCAAGGACAAGTTTCTGCTCACCTATGTATCCCCAGGACCCAGCCCAGTGAGTCCCAGTGAGTGTCTTAAAAAAAAAAAAAAAATCACTGATGGAGTGGCTTAAGACGCATAGCGACCCTATAGGACAGAGTGGAACTGCCTCATAGGGTTTCCAAGGAGCAGCTGGTGGATTCGAACTCCTGACCTTTCGGTTAGCAGCTGAGCTTTTAACCACTGTGCCAGCAGGGCTCCAGTGAGTGTCTGGCACACATAAATCACCCAACAAATACTTGATGAATGAACAAGCCTGATTATTTAGAACTCCTCACTGTTTTCAAGATACCACTCTTCTACAACGATTCAGGAAAACAAGGATTTGTAGCTCCGTTTTAAGAGAGAAGAAAAATGAGGCTTGGAGAGGTGGGAAGGTCCCAAGCTTCCCAGGCAGTGGAAACCAATTGCGAGCACAGGCCTCCTACTCCCCCATTCACAGCCTAAAAAGACCACGTGCTAACATCATCTCTCCACACACACCCCGCACACACTCATCGGCTCACTACACGTCTTGGTACGTGCAAATACCAGAGTTCAGTATGACTCGTCCTAAAGGACGCTCTCTGGGAGAAGCCACCTGTGGGGGACCAGGGCTAGAAGCATGTGTGAGACCAAGGGGGTATACCAAGGCTCTGGAGGAAGGGTTTCAAAGGGTCGGGTTCAAGAATGCCACAGTTGCTGAGTTAGAAGTTACTGAAGGGCGCCGGGGGCCTGGGATTGATACGAGGGAGTGGGGCATGCTGGCTGGGCGGCCAGACGGGAAGCTGAGGTGTAGTGAGAATGTGGGGGCGTCCCGGAAGCCCGTGAGGTCCAGGAATGGCCCTCGAAGGCAGAGACGGACTGAGAGAGCTTGGCTAGGGCCGCCTGAATGGGCGGGCAGCGCCAGACCAGGCCGGGCCGACGCCGCGCGGGCGGTTACCTCCTGCACGCCGCCCTCGTGCTGCTGCGCCATGGCCAGCAGCATGCCGTCGAACCGCTCCTCTTCCTGCTCCCCTCCCATCGCGCCAGCCACCTTCTGCGCTAGGAAAGCCGAGCTCGGCACTGGAGCCCAGCGCTCTCTGCTCCTTCGGGTCGCGTTGGGCCCAACCGCTCCAGGCCTCCGCCTTTCGCAGCGGAGCAGGAAATACGCACTTGCCGTACCACTCAGGCCCGCCTTCTCCCCTTGCCTTCCCGCCTTCCTCTGGTCCCTCGGCCATTGACCGCGCATTTAACAGCCCGCTTCGCCGATCATTGGTCGGCTTTCTGAGCCAATCAATGAGCGAGTCCAAGAAGTGGTGGGCGGAGCCCAGAGCTCGGGAGTTTGGCGTGAGTTGCTATGGTCACCAGATGCTTTGGAACCTTCCAGAAAGCATTGGGCTCAAATCTGGTGGGGTTGGAAGTTAAAAAGGGACAAACTTTGTTCCTCTGCCTTGTTCCCTGCTTGTAGAACGGCGGAGCTGAGATGAAAGTGCCCTTATCATCTCTTCCAATCCTTCCATGAGGCAATTGAGGCCCGGAAAGAAGGAGCTTGCCCAAAGGACAGCTTACCTCCGTCATCATCATATACTGGACCACGGCCGGCTTCATGAGCATCCAAACTATGTGGTCGCACAGGGTCCCAGGCCTGAAGAGCCTTGCATTTGGTTTTCTTTTCTTAATTAGGGAAATTATTTTTCTTTTTTTGTTTATTGTTGTAGTTTAAGTGAAAGTTTACATTTCAGGTTAATCTCTTACACAAAAATTTATACATACATTGTTACAACTAAGTAAGCTGTTCACTCTTACTGTTGAAGTGTTAGTCCGACTTTAAGAGAAATCCAAACTCCATCAGCTTTTGATAGTATCTTGGTTTTTTAAATAACTTCAGTCTGTAATTGGCATTCAGAATGCTCTTGGCATACCAGTTTGTGATGGCATTAAAGACCTGTTAAGACACTTGAGCCCAGCTTTATTAACCAAAACTGATACACCACCTTTATCATCTAAATAAAGTCCGCTTTATCTAAAAAAAAAAAAATTTATACCTACATTGTTATGTGACCCTAATTGTTCTCCCTGTACTGTGACAGCACACTCCTCCTTTCCACCCCTGATTTCCCATGTCCATTCAACCAGCTCCTAACCCTCTCTGCCTTCTCATCTCACCTCTGGACAGAAGTTGCCTGTTTAGTCTCATGTATCTACTTGAGCTAAAAAGCACTCTCTTCACGAGTATCATTTTATGTCCCACAGTCCGGTCCAATCTTTGAAGAGTTGGCCTCCGAAATTGTTTTAGTTCTAGGCTGATAGAGAATCCGGGAGCCATGCTTTCCAGGGTTCCTCCAGTTTCCGTCAGACCATTAAGTCTGGTCTTTTCACTAGAATTTGAGTTCTGCACCCTGCCTTTCTCCTGCTCCATCAGGGACTGTCTGTTGTGTTCCCTGTCAGGGTGGTCATTGGTGTAACCAGGCACCATCTAGCTCTTCTGGTCTCAGGCGGATGAAGTCTCTGGTTTATGTGGCCCTTTCTGTCTCTTGGGCTAATACTTGCCTTTTGTCTTTGGTGTTCTTCATTCTCCTTTACTCCAGGTGGTTGGGACCAATTGATGTATCTTAGATGGCCGCTTGCAAGCTTTTAAGACCCCAGATGCCACTCACCAAAGTAGGATGCAGAACATTTTCTTAATAAGATTTGTTATGCCAATTGACCTAGATGTCCCCTGAAAGCATAGTCCCCAGACCCCACCCCTGCTACTCTGTCCCTCAGAGTGTTTGATCATATTCAGGAAACTTATTAGCTTTGGTTTCGTCCAGTTGCCTAGCACTTGGTTTAATGCTCTGCTGGCACAGTCTTGAAATTCTTAATAATTTTTTAATAAGGGGTTCCACCTTTTCATTTTGCACTGCACTCTGCAAATTATGTAACCAGTCCTGTAGTCTACCTTCACTCCTGTTAATGTGAGGGATAGGCCCCAGCCATCTAAGGCCAATCCCTCCACTAGTGCAATGAATTTCACCATTTTTAGTCTTCTCAGGGATCCTAACCCTGCGATTATCCCTTTTTTATCTCCTGCATCACACATTTCTTTCTTCTGGATCATTCCCAGCAACTTACAAACATGCTTTAATATCACTTTTTTAAAAAAAATTCTGCGACCTCACTCTGATCCTGTTACCTCCCCACTTTTTAGCTCTTATTCTCAGCGAAACTTTTTGAAAAGTTTGCTACACTTGTTTCTCCACTTCCTCAACTCCCATCTCTCTTCAACTTACTCTAATTTAGTCTGTTCTTAAGATATTTGATTAAGGTCACATGGTCTACATATTGTCAAAGTCAGTGGACCACTATTATCTTACTTGATTTCGCAGCTGCATTTGACACAGTTGACCCCTTACTTTTTTTTTCTTGAGGCTTCTGTGTCACCACAATGACCTGGTTTTCTTTCCACCTCACTAACACTCTGTCAGTGTCTTGTGCTACACAGACTTATAAATACTGGAGTCTCTAGCAACCGCTCGCTCTCTTTTCCTATCTATACTCTCTCCTTAGGTGATCTCATTGAAACAAATGGTTACAATTACCATCTACATGCTAATGAGGCCCAAATGGACATCTCTGGCCCAGACCTCTTGTGAGCTCCAGGCTCACCTCCACTGGAGTTAGTAGATATCTCAAAACGAATATGGCCTACATTAATACTCCCTCTTTGTTGTTGTGGAGCCCTGGTGGCGCGGTAGTTAAGAGCTCAGCTGCTAACCAAAAGGTCAGCAGTTCAAATCCACCAGCTGCTCCTTGGAAACCCTATAGGGCAGTTCTACTCTGTCCTATAGGGTCGCTATAAGTTGGATTTGACTTGACAGCAACAGGTCTTGTTGATGTTGTTGTATGCCACTGAGTAGACACAACAAATTAATTCTTCCCAAAATCTTCCCCACTGAGTTAAATGACCGCTTCAAGCACCCATTTGCCAAAGCCAAAATCTCCACCATTTTCCCAGGCCAAACTCTAAACTAAAATGGCGACCCTATGTGTTGCAGAGTAGAATCATGCCCCCTAGGGTTTTCAAGACTGTGACTTTTTGGAAGCAGATCACCAGGACTTTCTTCCAAGGTGCCTCTGGGTGGGTTCAAACCACCAACCTTTTGCTTAGTAGTTGAGTGTTTAACTATTTGTGCCACTCAGAGACTCCAGCCAACCTCCAGACTCATTTAATTCATTAGTAAGTTCTGTCTGCTCTCCAAAATATATCCTGATTCTGTCGCCCTCCCACCACCTCTGCTGCTGTTCCTTCAGTCTAAGTCAGCACATCTCTTATTTGGGCAGCTACTTCTATGGCTTCCTAACTGGTCTCCTTACCACTTTTCTTGCCCCGTTTAACAGTCCGTCCGCCCTGCACCCAGCAGCCAGAGCAATCCTTCTAAGATGTGAGTCATATCTTGTTACCCCTTTGCTTAAAATTAGCCCTTTAGTGGATTGCCATAGCATTCAGGATAAATGCCAAACTCTCAAGCATGACCTCCGAGAAGCAACATCATCAGGGCCCTGGCTACCTTTCCAGTCTCATCTTGTCCCACGCCATCCTTCACTCACAAGGCTCCCTCTTCACTGGCTTCTTTCAGCTCCTCAAATGTCCTGTCCTGGTTCCTAAGCCTTGCCAGCCAACTCCTTCTCATCTATCAGGTCTCAGTCCAAAAGCCACTTCCTCTGTGAAGCTTTACTAATCCTGATATACAGATTAAGTCTCCATGATTTTTGCTTACAATGCTCCTATAATGTAAATGCTGTTATCATCCCCATTTAGGGGTTGAGAAATAGGGACAGAGAAGTCACGTGCTCAAGGTCACACACGTGTAAGGGAGAGCCAGGATCTAAACTCAGGCAGCCTAGCCCCAGAGCCCACACACTTACTCACTTCATCTTAGAGTTCTGCCTCCCTAAATTGGCATTCTGACTTTATAAATCATTCCAGGCACTGTTTGATGTGACTCCTCCCTGAGAAACCAGGCCTGATCTTAGACCCTGGTGAATTCACCTTGATGACAAATTTTGCCCAGGATGGCGTCTTGGTGACCAATCAGTCTCCTCTAGTGACCTCTGACCCCATCAACATTTGAACACTACCACCAGCAGGTAAGTGGGTAATTACAGCACTGTCTTAGTTATGTAGTGCTGCTATAACAGAAATACCACAATTGGATGGTTTTAACAAACAGAAATTTATTCTCACACAGTCTGGGAGGCTAGAAGTCCTATTGCAGGGTGTCACCTCCAGGAGAAGTATTTCTCTCTCTGTTGGTTCTGGGGGAAGGTCCTTGGCAACAATCTTCCTCTGGTCTAGGAGCTTCTCCGCGCAGGGACCCCAGGTCCAGAGGACATGTGCTTCTCCTGGCACTTCTTTCTGGGTGGTACGAGGTCCCACTCTTCTCTGCTAGCTTCTCTCTTTTATATCTCAAAAGAGATTGACTTGAAATACAACCTAACTCTGTAGATTGTATCTTGCCTCGTTAACATAACTGCCTCTAACCCTTCCTCATTAATATCATAAAGGTTAGGATTTATACAACACATAGGATAATCACATCAGATCATAAAATGGTGGACAACCACACAATACTGGGAATCATGGCCTAGCCAGGTTGACACATTTTTTGGGAACACAATTCAATTCATAACAAGCACCATGTGTTAAATGCTCTATTAGGGGTGTGGATTAGATGACCTGGGAACTCAGAAAGGGAGCAATTTGTGTTGCTGAAGAGGTGGAGAAAGAAAGACGGGAAGGCTGTGGATGGTAACATCTGAGCTATACCAAGAAGGATGACCAGGAGCTTATCAAACAGACTGGCTTTGGGAAAGGCATCCCAGGCAGGAGGAACAGCATGAGCAAGAGCTTGGATGCATGAAGGTGCATGACATGTTCAAGGAATGAGAATTTGCCTAGTGCTGGCTCTCTCCCAATTCCAAGCCTAAACTCAGGCCCTCTGCACCTGAGATTCCCAGCTGCACCTCCACCAGTCTGAGGCCTCTGTACACAGCAAAAGCAAACATGTGCACCCTAGTCATGGGATTGTAAAGCATTTTCAAACACCTTATCTCATTGGCTTCTCTTTATTTTTACAGATAATGTCCAGCCCTGTGCCTGGCACAGGTGCTTAATAAGTGGCAGTCATTACAGTTATTAGGATGATGATGATTGTTGCTCCTGCTTGAATAGTCACACCTTCATCCCATTGTTACATGAGAAATGAGATAATTGTGAAAGTATTTTGTAAACTGTAAAGTACTGTACAGATGGGAGAGTATTATCGTTAACTTTTCCTTTAGAAAAAGAAAAAAAAAAAAACAGTTGTTGTTGAGTCAATTCCAATTCATGGTGACCCCATATGTGTCAGCAGAGAACTGTGCTCCATAGGGTTTTCTTTCTTTCTTTCTTTTTGAACATTTTATTGTTGCTTAAGTGAAAGTTTACAGAGCAAATTAGTTTTCCATTCAACTACACACAGCTTGTTTTGTAACATTGGTTGCAAACCCCTGAATGTGTCAGCACTCTCCTCACTTCTTCCCTGGGTTCCCTGTGTCCATTTGCCCAGCTTTCCTGCCCCTACCGTCCTTCTGAACTTTGCTTTTGGGCAAGTGCTGCCCTTTAGGTCTCATATAGTTGATTGTTCTGGGGTGTACATTCCTCACTGTCTATTGTAGGGCTATAATGTGATCTCTCGGAGTGATTTTAGATCCAAGTTTGAAGGGTGTCTGAAGGCCATAGTCTCAGGGGTTCCACCAGTCTCTATCAGACCAGAAAGTTTGGTCTTATTTATGAGTTTGAATTTTGTTCTCCGTTTCTCTCCTTCTCTGTCCATGATCTGTTATTGTGGTCCCAGTCAGAGTAGTTGGTAGTGGTAGCTGGGCACCATCTAGTTCTCCTGGTCTCAGGCTAGTGTTGGCTGTGGTCTACTTGTTTCCTTGAGTCTTTGGTTTTCTTCACTCTTCTTTGCTCCAGATGGGAAGAGACGAATTATTGTATCTTAGACGGCCGCTCGCAAACTTTTAAGACCCCAGTTGCTACTCACCAAGGTAGGATATAGAACATTGTCTATATGGATTATGATATGCCAATTGACCTAGATGTCCCTCAAGACTGTGATCTCTAGCCCTTAAGCCCAGTATCTCAGTTCTGGGAGGTGTATGGTTATGACTCATAGAGTTTTCAATGGCTGATTTTTTTGGAAGTGGATCATCAGGCCTTTCTTCCAGGTGCCTCTGGGTGAACTCAAACTTCCAATATTCTGGTTAGCAGCTGAATGAGTTAATCGTTTGCATTGTCCAGGGATTCCAGAAAGCCTTCCTAATTCAAGCTACTCAACTCCACCACTCCGTTTTGTATTTTCTCCCACCAGTGTTGTGGGTGTCCTGGTTCCTCTATCAGACTCGGAGCTACTGAGAGCAGAGCTGTGTCTCTCTCCTCAGAATGGGAACTTTTGAGGGTTGGCCTGTGTCTCCCACATTAGACTGAGGGCTCCCAAGAGTAAGGTTCATCTCCTACATCAGACTATGGTCTCCGAGGGCTGGCCTCTGTCACCTCAATCAGATTTGGTGTTCCCCAAGGCAGGACTATCTTCCACATGAGGCTGAGGGCTTCTGAGGGCAGGGCTCTGCCCCGCCCCCTTCTCCCCCCATCAGACTAAGGGTAGGGCCTGGTCAGAGGGCAGCTGATGGGCTCTCTCCCCCACACAGGCCTCCCACCCCTCTGAATGAATGGCTGAGGTCTTCCTCACCCGCCAAGACCTCTAGGACTGACACAGGCAGGGCTCAGGAAACACAATTCACTGCAGTGCAAAGAACTCAAGACTTAGAGCCAGGGACCCAGCTTCCAGCCCAGCTTTGCCATGACCCCTGCAGGAGGGCCTCCTCTCTTCTCTGGGCCTCCTTCTCCTCCAACCTCCTAGAAAATGAGGGTGGCAGCAACAACAATAACAATTACCGTCACTTCCTGTGTACCAGGTACTTGATGTCGTCACAAACACCTCATCTGATCCTTGTAAATGCCTAGGAAAGGCACTACCAGAGGCGGATTTTCTGTGAAGCAATGAAGCTTGAACTGCAGGACCTCACACTTGCAAGGCCCCATCCAAGGCACTGGGTGAGGCCCCCGCAATGTCTTCACAGGATCAAATACATTTTTTTTTCTTTTTAATTTGGAAAAATAAGATTTTTTAACTGAATCAGTTAAGACCACTGTTTCTTCCCATTCTATCTCACTTCCTCAAAAATCAGGTGATGTTGGGAGAGGCCACGGGAATTTTGGGATCCAGTGAAGGAGAAGTTAAGTTGGGGATACATTTAGTCTGGATTTGATGGGATATAGTTAGGGGGTTTGCAGTCATTTTTCACAATGTGTCATCATTCTCATTCCTTCCGTTCTGGTTGTACCATTCCCAGTACTCTAGTTTCCCTGCCCCCTTCTCATCTTTGCTTTAGAGTAATTTCTGACCATTTGATCTCCTAAGGATGATTTTTTAAGGACGCTCATTACTCACAGGCAATATTCTTTATTTTATAAGCCAACCTGTTATTTAGGTAAAAGGTGACTTCAAGGAATATTTTTGGTTTATTGTTTATAGAGTGTCTCAGGGTGATAGTCTCAGGGAGTCATCTAGTCTAAACTGGTTCAGTAAGTCTGGACTGTTTAAGAATTTGAGTTCTGTTCCACATTTTTCTCCCATTCTGTCAGGATCCGTCTAATGTGGCCCTGATCAGAATGGTCAGTAGCAGTAGCCAGGCACCATCTAGTTCTTCTGGTCTCAGGGTAGATGAGACTGCAGTTTATGTAGACTATTAGTCCTGTAGACTACTTTCTTCTCTGAGTTTTTGGTTTCCTTCTTTCTCTTTTGTTCCAGACAAGTAGAGACCAATAGTTGTATTTAAATGGCTGCTCACTAGCTTTTAAGACCTCAGACATTACTCACTACATTGGGATGTAGAACATATACTTTATGAACTATATTATGCCATTTAACTGAGTTGTCCCCCAAGACTATGGTTCCTAAGCCTTCAAATCCGGAAAACCAACCTCACGAGATGTTTGGTTTAAAAACTTGTTTTTAAGACCACTGACAGCTGTACCTCTTCCTCTTCTCTCCCTTCCTAAAAAATTCAGTCCTAAAATTGTTAGGGAGAGCAAAACTAGGTAGAAGTCTGTGCCAGAAACGGGAGGGAGGCACCCAGAACAGGTGTCAGAGCCCTAGCCGGGCAAGGAGGGTGTCTACACAGAGTGGTGGCCTGGCACGGCATGGGGTGACAGAGCCTCAGCGGCATGAAGCAGGTGTCCCTGAAGGCGAGGGGGCAGCCTGGCACAAGGCGTCAGAGCTCAAGTGGAGTGAGGAGAGCATCTCACAGGGGAGAGGTTGGAGGCAGAAATGGAGATTGGTTACAAGCAGGGGCTTGATCGAGTAAGTAAATAAACTAAGGATAATGGGAGTCAAATTTTTCAGTGACAGAGAAAGCAAAAAACCAAACCTGTTGCCGTCGAGTCAATTGCGATTCATAGCGACCCTATAGGACAGAGTAGAACTGCCCCATAGGGTTTCCAAGGAGCAGCTGGTAGATTTGAACTGCTGACCTTTCGGTTAGCAGCTGAGCTCTTAGCCACTGTGCCACCAGGGCTCCAGTAACAGAGAAAACAAAAACAAAAAACCAAACCCATTACCATCAAGCTGATTCCATCTCACAGCAACCCTATAGGATAGAGTAGAACTGCCCCCTAGGGTTTCCAAGGAACAGCTGGTGGATTTGAACTGCCGACCTTTGGGTTAGCAGCCAAGCTCTTAACCAGTGCACCACCAGAGCTCCAGTGACAGAGAAGGGAGGTATAAATACAGAAAGGGCAAAAACTAGAATGAGCCCTGTTGTGTTGATTGGAATTGGAGATATTGATCTGAACTCATGTATTTCAGTATGTATAAATAGATATAGAAACAAATGTAAATGTGTGCGTGTGTGTGTTTATGTACATTCACCTCTTGGCTCTGGGAGGGCCTGGGAGCAGTGATACCCTAATAGCAATGAACAGATGTTGGTTTCCAAACACAATTCTAGTGTCCAGATCATGATTTGTAAATACCATTCTCCTCTAAAAGACTGAATCAGAGCTCCCTGGAGTACTGATTGATCTCCAGGGATGGAGCTGGAGAACTAGTATCTTATATCAGAAAACAAAGAAGTTTTCAAAGAATGATGGGAACATGTCAGAAGGATGTAGACTTCAGCTTGAAAGTGCTCCCATTGGCCAAATCTATGACAATCTGAGCAACAAAATAATGATAATAGATTAGGAATCCCTGAGTGGTGCAAACGGTTAAGCGCTTGACTACTAGCTGAGAAAGGTTGGTGGTTGGAACCCACCCAAAGGTGCCTCAGAAGACAGGTCTGGCAATCTGCTTCCAAAAGATCACAGCCTTTAAAACCCTATGGAGCTGTTCTACTCTGCACACATGGGGTCGCCATGAGTCAGAATTGACTGGACGGCACAAACAACAACAATAACAGATTACAACTCACTGAATAAAATCGAGGCCATGAGTTCATACGGCTATAAATACGTACACACATGCATGCATGTGTTCAAAGCATGAGGTGGAATATCTACATAGTTTTGAAATATTCATTCATTACGGAGGGGAAAGGAGCAACTGCAGTAGAGAAGCCTGGCACACACCACCTTAATCAAGTGACCAAAGTGAATAGTGGACAAATGGAAGATGTACTGAGAAAGTGACCAAAGTGAATAGTGGACAAATGGAAGATGTACTGAGAAGAACATGGTATCACTTCTGTGATATTCCTGCTAAAGATGCATAACCTGAATCTAATCACAAGGATACTGGTGTTTCAGTGGTAGAATTCTTGCCTTCCATGCAGGAGACCCAGGTTCGGATCCCACCCAGTGCACCTCAAGCATAGCCACCACCTGTCTGTCAGTGGAGGCTTGTGTGTCGCTCTGACACTAAACAGGTTTCAGAGGTGCTTCCAGACTAAGATGCACTAGGTAGAAAGGACTGGGATCAACTTCCATAAACCAGCCAATAAAAACTTATGGACCACAGTGGTCAATCTTTAACTCATTATGGGGATGGCACAGGATCAGGCAGCCTTTTGTTCCTTTGTGCATGAGGTCATGATGAGTTGGGGGTTGACGGGAAGACAGCTCACAACAACAACAACAATCACAAGGAAACCTCAGACAAATCCAAATTGAGAAACATGCTTCAAAATAACTACTACTCTGCAAAAATGTCAGTCGTGAAAGGCCAGGAAAGACTGAGGGGCTGTTCCAGACTGACAGAGACTAAACAGCTATGACAAACAAATGCAGTGTAAGATTTTGGACTGAGTCCTCTCAGTGTAACAGATTTCACTGGGGTATTTAGTGAAATTTAGAAGTGGTTTAAGATTAGATGGTGATAGGGATTGAATTGTGTCCCCCAAAAAGATATGTTGAAGTTCTAACCCCGGTACCTGTGATTGTGACCTTGTTTGGAAACAGGGCCTTTGAAGGTGTCATCAGTTAAATTAACATGAGGTTATAGTGGAGTAGGGTGGGTCCTAATTCAGTCTGATGGGTGTCTTTATAAAAGAGAAGAAGAGACACAGTGAGACGGACAGTGGAAAGACTGCCTCGTGAAGATGAATTCACGCATCGAGGAACTCCTGGGGCTATACCAGAAGCTAGGAGAGACAAGAAAGGAACTTCCCCTAGGGGCTTCATACACCATGGCCCTGTCGACACCCTGAATTCGGGCTACTGAACTCCAGAACTGTGGCACAACTAATTTCTGTTCTTATAAATTACTCAATTTGTGGTGTGTTACAGCAGCCCTAAGAAACTAATACAGATGCTCAATGTTTAACATTAATTCCCTGATTTTTATGGTTTTATTGTGGTTTGTAGGAGAATGTATGTGGTTATTTCCTGATTCTGATGGTTATATTATAGGGAATTATGGGACATTCGATTGGCAAATTACTCTCAAATGGTTCAGGGGAAAAAACTTCCCTGTACTGTACTTGCAACTTTTGTGTAAGTCTGTGATTGTTTCGAAATAACAACAAATAAATTATTGACATGTGAAGAGGTGAGCAGAGTATATAGCTAAAAATTGTAGGCAAAAAATGTTGGAAATAGTGGTGATAGTTGTACAACGCTGCGGATGTAATTAGTGCCACTGAATTGTACACTTAAAATGGTTAAAATGGCAAATTTTATGTTATGTATATTTTAACACAATTTAAAAATACGTAGGCAGATATTATCAGGAAATTTGTTAACAAAAATATCTTGGTTTTCTCCTGGCTTTCTTTGTGTTTTCTGTCAGTTTATTTTAAATTTATAATTTGTAGTGATTTGTTTTCTCATGTTTAATATTCACATTCATATCTGATTTTCTGTTCTTTTCTTAAAGAGCATCCTGCAATTTGTATAAGCTTTAAGCCCCATAAAACCAGTATCCATCCCTGGCCATTCTTGCTACTGTTTTAAAGAGGAGGAAACTGAGGCACAGAGAGATGAAGTGATTTGCCCAAGGTCACTCAGCTAGGAAGTGATGAGGCAGGATTTGAACCCAGGCAATTTGAGTCCAGAATCTCCTTCAGTGGGATGCGGTGAGGATCCAGTGAGATAAAAGGACATGAAAGGAACTTTACGAATTCAGGGAACCAAGATTATTCACAATCAAATGGAAGATGTGTGCCTGTTTTTCTGCCGGTACTTAGTTCCTTAGTCAGTCACCCTACTGTATGCCAGAAACTGCTTGGAACTTGACATCCAGGATTTCACTTTGTCCTCACAGAAGCCCTGAAGGCAGGTATTATTGTCTCAGATGAGGCTCCTGAGGCCCACAGAGGCCACATAGCCAGAATGTGATGGAGCCAGGAGCAGGTGCCAAGACTGGGTGGTGCCAGCGCCTATGTCTCCCTTCCCAGGGTACCAGGCTGCCCTACACTGTGATAGCAAAAGGTTTGCCAGGCTGAGCTTGCCCAGGTCCAGGGATGTGACACAGGTGAGGACCTCCTCACCCCCTCCCACACCCCACGCCCCATTGTGAGACAGATGCCCAGGACAGAGGAGCTGTGTGGTGGGCAGGGCATCACCTGCGGACCCGGCAGCAGCAAGGTGCGTGCTCACCCCGGTAGCCACCAGCTCTGGTTGCGTGACTGGGCCAGTGGATGAAGGGAACAAACAAGGACTTTCGAGTCAGACAGATCTGGGCTCTGGACCTTCCTAGCTGCATGACCCTGGACAAGTGGCTTCACCTCTTTGAGTCTCAGAAAGTGAAAATCTTGCCTCATAAGGAAGTTGTGAATATTAGAGTGCAAAGTGCCTGGCACACAGTAGGTGCTTAGTAAACAGCAACCATGTTTCATTTTTAATCTGTGACGATTTAGCAGATGTGGCTTTTCAGGATCTCTGGGAATCCAGAGTGGGGAGAGGGAATTCGGAAGGACCATATTTCTGCAGGGCCCCCAGAGCTGGAGTTAAGGGAAGGGCCTCTAGATAGCACAGTGGGCACAGTCCTTCAGCCCCTCAGGGCCCTGGCTCCCTGCCCTGTTGCCTGTTTCTTACCAACAACAGGCGCAGGGCCCCAAGGTTAGGCAAACAAGCCAGTGATAAGACACTTCCAGGTTGGGCTTGCGTTCAAGGCTTGTCCAGCTCTAGGCTGGCTGCCTGGCTTAGTGAGGGCCCTGGTCTTGTGCGTACACAAGAGCAGGGCACCAGTAGGGACACCTGCCATGGTCGCCTGCTGATTGTGCACTTGAGGCCTTGGTGCCCTGGTACAGCCTGGGTTAATGACCCTGTTTATCCGCTTGAGTCACCCGATAAGGGGCAGTGGGGTCAGCTGGCAGGCGGCCTTATGCCCTGCACCAGCCCTTTCATTGACTGAAGTGATATCGCTGCCACGTGGAGCGCCCCCTGTGCCCCTCCCCCGCCACTTCCCCGCCAGTCCTGCCAGGGTCAGTGTGTGTGTGTTTTTTTTTCAATGAACATGATCCTGGAGTCAAGGTTGTCTGGGCGGTCCCCCCTCCCGCCCTGGGATATATAAATAGCACCCACAGCTCAGAGCAGAGGGCAGGACAGCTGGGAGGAAGAAGCAGCAGATCCCGACCATGAGCTTCAGCCAGCCAGGGGCCTGCCCATGCGGGGTTGCTGCAGGCCGCCCACCCATCCTGTATGCACTCCTGAGCCCCAGCCTCAGGGCCAGGCCCTCTGTCCCCCCAACCGATAGCCGCTGCCTGTGCCAGCAGCACAAGCCTGTCCGCCTGTGTACTCCCCACCGTACCTGCCGAGAGGCCTTGGATGTTCTGACCAAGATGGTGACCTTCCTTAGGAATCTGCCATCCTTCTGCCAGCTGCCCCCCCAGGATCAGCGGGGGCTGCTGCGGGACTGCTGGGGTCCCCTCTTCCTGCTTGGGTTGGCCCAAGACGCTGTGACCTTTGAGGTGGACGAGGTCCCGGTGCCCAGCATACTCAAGAAGATCCTGCTGGAGGAGCCCGGTAGCAGTGGCGGCAGTTGTCAGCTGCCTGACAGGCCCCAGCCCTCACTGGCTGCAGTACAATGGCTTCAGTGCTGCCTAGAGTCCTTCTGGAGCCTGGAGCTGGGGTCCAAAGAGTATGCCTACCTGAAAAGGACCATCCTCTTCAACCCTGGTGAGCTTCCAGACACTCCTGCAGGGGAGGGGGTCAAGGCTGGGAGGGAGGGGTGGATAAGGCCCATCCAGAGACGGCACCTTCCAAGGGCTTGACATCCTTTATCTCATTGGGTCCGAATGATCATTAAATACCCATCTCACAGAAGAGGCCCAGAGAGGCTAGGTGACTTCTTGAAGGTCACACAGCCAGGTAGGGGGAGGACAGGGATTGGGAACTTACATCTATTCACTCCAGAGACTGGCCTTTGTTATTCTGCCCCAAAATGTTTCGCTACCCTTAGGGAAGGCAGGAATGTGGGAGGTGAGAATGGGCAGATGCAGCTGTGTCTCAATCACATCTCCAGGGGCAGACTATGTAGTGAGTTTCTGAAGGTAGAACTCCACGGGTTCAGAAAAACCACATAGAGGGGAGGAACAAAGGGCGTGTCCTGGGGAGGGAGTCTTTGTGAAATTCAGCCAGGAGAGCAGCAGATAGAGATACCATTCTTTTAATCTGGAGAGCATCTGAGATGAGAGTTCCCTACCAAAGGGCCTCACAGAACGCTTAATGACAGTAATTATAATAATAGTAGTGAATGCTCATATTACACTTACTGTATGTTAGGCCCTGTTCTAAGGGTTTTACATACACTAGCTCATTTAAACCTCATAATAAGCCTGTGAAGTAGGTATTCTTACTTCCATTTTACAGATAGGGAAACTGAGGCTCCAAGATTAGGTAACTTGCCTAAGGTCACATAGCTTCTAAGTGATAGCACCGGGATTCAAATCCAAGCAGCTTTTAACCATTACTTTATACTGCCTCTCCATAAACGTATGGATGAATAAAATGAGAAATAAATAGAAGGAGGAGGTCATGGTGGGGCCTCCAAGGCTGAGGAAAGGCGGCAGTGGGTGTCTGCTAGTAGCCTCGCCCTTTGGTGGCTGGGAGTGGGGTGTTCACCAGCCCTCTTCACCCTATCTGCCCACAGATGTTCCAGGCCTCCATGCCCCTTCCCACATTGGATACCTACAGCAAGAGGCTCATCAGGCACTGTGTGAGGTCCTGGAGCCCTGGTGGCCAACAGGCCAAGGCCGATTGGCCCGCATCCTCCTTATGGCCTCCATCCTCAAGTCCATTCCACCTGGCCTGCTTGGGGAGCTCTTCTTTCGCCCTATCATTGGAGATGTCGACATGGCTGGCCTCCTGGAGGACATGCTTTTGCTGAGCTGACCTGCTGCGGCCTAGGCGGAGATCAGGTGTAGGCTGGACAGAGGTTAGCAGCACTGACTCAGCCTGGCTGTCCCCAGGAGTGACCTGGTGCTCCTGGAAGGGGCAAGCCTGTACAGACAGCAAGCTGGGCCTGGTCCAGCCAGATGCGCTATGGGGCCCTCACTCAGCCCCACCAGGCGTTGGACTTCTTTGGTTTGGACCCAGTGCTCTAGCTGTCTGGCTGACCCTTGGTGGTTCCCAGAGCTTCTGGCCCAAGACTACTGTCCCCTCTGGGATGAGGACAGAAACTTAGGCTGCTCATTGGGCCAAAAGTCTACCAACTTTGTACAGAACTCACTTAACTTATTGGTTTTTATAATAAAAAGTTGTGACACCCTCGGAGTCTGATACTGTAGTTTGTGCATATGGAAGGGACCATCTCACCTCCAGGGCCCATCCTGCCCCTTTCAAAGGGAGTCCAAGGAGAAGGAGCCATAAGGGGTGCAGGAGTTGTGCCTTGGGAAATTGGGGTATTAATTTTTCAGGATGGGGTGATGATTTCATTTCTGGGAAGGAGATTTATTTTGCCTCTGGGTCTGAACTCAGGGACAGGATTAGTTCACAGCCCTCTCACCTCCTTTCTTTTATCCTTGGAGGGAGGGGGCTTCTCCCCCATCCCCAAACCCTCACTGACCCCTTCTCTGGTCCTCACCCTCTACAGGCTCCCACTCACCTCAGTGAGAGTCTGAGCACAGCCAATCAGGAAAATGAAGCAGCCCATTCCCAAACTGAAACAGACAAGGCCACTGGAATTTCTGTAGCTTAGAATAATTCACTTTCCCCATTCCTGAAGCTAATGGGAGAGGGTGATCCATTTCTCTCCCAGTGGGTGGAGGGAAGGGGCCCTAGGGCTGGCCTGGCAGCTGCTTGGAGGAGAAGACAGACCGACGGTTAGCTGGCCCACAATATAGTACAGTCATTTGTTGTTGTTGTTGTCGTTGTTAGGTGCTGTCGAGTTACTTCTGACTCATAGTGACCTTACAGGACAGAGTAAAGCTGCCCCATAGGGTTTCCAAGGAGTGGCTGGTAGATTTGAACTGCTGACCTTTTGGTTAGCAACTGAGCTCTTAACCACTGCACCACCAGGGTCCAAGGTATAGTCATACAGGTGGCTAAAAATCTGCATCACTTCCATGACAGTTGGCTCAAAGCCACTGCCCTGAGCCCCCTTCAATTCCCTTCAACTGTGCCTCTGCCCCAGCCCCTCTCCTGGGATATTCCTCCCAGACATTCCCACTGTCCCGCAACTAGAGGAGCAACACTTGACATAGCCATGGCCTCCGGGACTGCTCCGCTCAGAGCCAAGGCTTGTGTCTGTTCTGATTGGTCGATGTCTGTGCCTCACGGTTTGTTAAATATTTTGAATATCACCCCTGGATCAGGGTGACTGACCTGCAGGGTGGGCAAAAGGGATGATAACACACAAGCCTATAGACCCCCTTTCAGGTGTCTTCCTTTCTCCAGCAATAGGGCCTGCCCTGACCAGGCCCCACCCCACCCCCCTCACCACCACAGTCTGGATTCTTCTCACGGGGGGCCAAGTTAATTATTGTTCAACAAAAGGTCATTCACTTGGAGACAACAATCTAGGAGTTGGCACCCAGCCAGTATAGGGACCATAGCTGGACTGGCCATGTAGCCGATATGGGCACCAGTGCCAGTAGCAAGGGCACCTCTGTCCCTTACCCAACCACCCATTCACAACTCAGACATCCAGACAGAGAAAGAAACACACAACTCAGGCCCCACAACAAAGATACACACAACTCAGACCTACAACTCTGACACACACAGTAAGACTACCACTCAGACATACCTACACAGACCCATAAATCAGACTCCCACCCACCTGAAATGCACAGCCCAGATCCACTCAGTTAGGGACATACGGCAGATGCTCACCCAAGCCAGACAGTCACACATACACCCTGCTCTGAGGGTGGGGCACACAACAGGACATATCCTCAAACAAGGGAATGTTCTTTGTCATCAGTATGTAACAGTAAACGGGAAAGCGCTCCCCAAAGGAGGTAGACCTATGTCTGTACATTTTCAGGGTCCTTCCAGAACCTGGAAATCCAGGCCAAACTGCTCTGCCTGCCATCTGAGGCCTCAACTAACCAATGAGCCCCTTTCCCCACGGTGACTCCAACATCTGCCCTCCTCTCAGCCAGGCCATGCCTTGCTTAACAACTCCACCTAGAAAGTGCCCTCCCCGCAGCGAGGACCTAACCAAATCCCCAAAGTGAAGCATCCTCTGGAACCCAGAACAAGCCCTGCACCAACCCCACTCCCCATCAGATTGCCCAGACCTCAGGCTCTCAGCCGTCTCTCCCTGGCCTACCCTCTACAGTCGTCTGGTTCATACTACCCCATCTAATCTCGCAGACTTCTGAGGTCACTCTTTCAAGAGCATAAGCCTTGTTCCCCAGTCAGCTGTCAGGGCTGAGGTCCACTTGCTTTTTTCTCTTCTAACACCCCATTCTGGACACACAGAAGGAAATTGGTTCAAGTTTCTTAAACAGAATTCTAAAGTTCATGGAGTCAAATTGAGTAGATTCAGGGACTTTGGGTCATTCTGTATCTTTTATGCCCTTCATCATCTGCCCTGTTAGTTAGCTGCTGCACCTCTCTGAATCCACAGGCTGACTCTTCCTGCCCCACCACTCTCTTCCTCTAGCCTTAATCAATCTCTACAAAGCAGTCCTCTCCCCTCCCCACCCTAGCCTTCTTTCTTCAACTTACTCAGTTTCCATCATCCACATAGCTTCCTTTACTGACTTTACCTTGCTCCTTTCCAAATTTCTTCCCTCCCCCTCCACAAGGTTGGGGACCTATACTCCTGTCTGTTTCTTGTTTGTATCTCTGTGTCACTCCCTGTGCCCTACCCCCAGACCTTGTGCTAGGAACATAAAGATAAATATAGCAAAACTGAAGAGACAATTATGCTACAATACAATAAGGGCAATAATGGTTTCTCCATGAGACTGAAGGCTCCCAAAGGTGGTTGACTCTGTCTCCATTATCAGTGGCTCCTGGGGGTGGGATCTGTGTCTCCTCTCCCAGGGAGGGCAGAGGGGGACACAGGCTCAGACAGGGTATGTTACTCAAGGTTCTGGGTTGATACTGCCTGCCTTGGGATTCAAACACAGGCCTTTGTGATACTGGAGGCTGGGCTTTCACCACCAGCCCAGGCTGAAGTGAATCGTGGTGGAGATCAGGCAGTCTGGAGCCAGCTCAGCCACTGTTTACTGACCGTCTACCTCTCAGCCAGGATAGAGGCCTCCAGCCCCGGCCAGGGATGACTCGTTGGGAAGCAGGAGTGTAGCTGTGGCTCTGGGTCAGCCTCAAGTACCTTATTATTGCCACTGTTATCTCTACCTTCATTAGCCAAATCATCGACTGCTTATTAAGCAGGCTGTCAGTTAGCTGACGTGTGTGGTGCCCTGCACAGACACACCCTGCCCTTGGAGCATTCACATTCTAGAATCAAAAAGCCAACCCCGACTAGCCTCCCTCCATTCTTTCTATCACTCAACGTCTCTTGACGTCCACTTGCACCAGACTCTGTGCTAGATGCCGGGGACACAGAATAAAAAAGGCACGGTCCCTGCCCTCTTAGAACTCCCTGTCTGTGGCAAAGGAAGACACATAAGTGATTATAGCAGAATGATCTGAACTGTGATAGAGGGACGTACAATCGGCAACAGGAGCACAGAAGAGAAAGTGGTTAAATCTTCCTGAAGGTGAGAAAACGCTTCATTCAAGTGACGACTGGTTTGAGCTAAAGAGGATTATTAGGGGTTTGCCAGGCAAATCAAGGATAGGCATTCCAGATAGAGGGAACGATATGCACAAAGGCACAGAAGCGTTAGAGAGCAAGTGACCCAGGGAAGCAAGAAATGAGCCTGGGGAGGTGCACAAAGACCACATCGAGAAACAAGGCAGCAGAGAAGAGAAATCCCAATGAAACTGGCGGAGTGACAAGAATAATGTCTCCAGGGAATGCGGGTTAACAAAGGGGACCTTCCATTCCTGGCAGGGCATGTCCAGAGGAGACCCCAGCCTGTCAGCTGCTCACTCTGGGTAGCTACCAAACAATAACCAGCTCACATGTATTCAGAGCTGTGTTCTAAATAGTTAGAAGGATTATGTTATTTAATTCTCACAACTATGTGCTGTTAGTACTATCATCACCTCCATTTTATATGTGAAGAAATTGAGGCACGATTGAACAACTGGTTCAAGATCACACAGCTAATAAGTGGCAGCACCAGAATTTTAACTGAAGTGGTCTGGCTTCAGGGCCCACACTCTTAAACACCACGCTATGCTACATTTTTAAAAGTCAGGGATGGACAACTAGAGAATAAACACCACCTAGACGCCTTCTCCTCTCCATCCCATTATAAGGTAGAATGAGAGTGAAAATGAAATCTTGGTTTCTTTTGAGTTTAGGTTATTGATGAGAAATCTGGCCTGTGTGTTCCCCCAGGGAAGTGGCCCCACTTTCCCTGAATAGCCTGGATAGAGTCCCCAGCCACACGGAAGGGTGCATCCCCATGTTAGTTCCAGGGATGTTCATTCTGTCAGTGAGGATTTATTGAGAGTCTACTATGTAACAAGCATCATTCTAGGTCCTGGAAATTTAGCTCCACAAATGGGGAAGGACCCATAAACGAACAACTTCTTGGGTCATCTAACAGCTTCTCCAGAGAACATCATCTTTATTTTGGACTATATTGTCTGCTCTATAGCATTTATTTTTCAATTTCCAGATTTCTGTAAACTTAGTTTAAAGTAAACTTTTTCTGTACAACATACAGGAAAGTATACATATCCTAACTGTATAGCTTGATGAATTATCATAAAATGAACACACTCCTGTAACCACCACCCGGCTCAAGAAATAGAGCATTAGCAACACCCCAGAAACCCTGCCACAACTACACTGTTCCTCCTCTCCACAGGTCACCACCGCCCCTAGTTTCTAACACCATAAATGATTGCCTGTATGGAACTTTATATAAATGGTATCACACTGCATGTACTCCTTTGTATTTGGCTTCTTTCACTCAACATTATGCCTGTGAGATTCATTCTATTGCTCTGTGTAGCAGTAATCTATTCACTTTCATTGCGGTAAAGCATCCCTTATACCACAATTTATCCATTATACTGTTGATGAAAATATTTGGGTTGTTTCTCATTTTGGGCTATTATAAATAATTCTTCTAGGATCATTCTTGCATAGGTCTTTTGGTGCACAGTTGTATGCAGTTATTTTGCTATCAAACAAGAACTGGAATTAATGAGTCATAGAATGTATGTTCAACTGTAGTAGATTTTGCCAAGTTTCCAAAGTGATTGTACCAATTTGCACTATTACCAGCAGATCTATAGCACATTTAAAATCCATGTATGATGTTGTTCCTATCCATAACTACCCAGCCACCCATTAAAACTTTTTTTTTTTAAATTCATTTTATGGTTGTATATTTGTGATCACTACAAAGTAACCACTTGCTTTATGGCTTTTCAAAATACAAGTTATATTTCCCTTTTAGGATAGTTTTTATTAAATGTTGAGTAAAACAAAAATATTTATAAAATATATGTAAAGTATAAGGAGTAACAGTACAACAAACCCTCATCATTGTTTCATAGAACATTATTACCATTAACTTCGAAGTTTCTTCTCTAAACCCATCACTTCCCCCCAGAGATAGTCACTACACTGAATCTTGGGTTAATCTAATCATTCCTTTGCTTTTCTTTATGGTTTTACAACATATTTATTTATGTATCCCTAAAAAATATTTTTAGTTTGCATTTTTGAACTTTATAAAATGGAGTAAGTCTGCATGTATTTTGCGACTTGCTTTTTCACTCAATATCATGTATCTGAAATTATTAGTACTAAATGCCAATTTTTTGCACTGCAGCTATGAACATTCATCTGAAAGTCTTCTGATAAACATGTGGGTGAAAGATATGTGTACCTTAAGTTTTACAAGATAATGCCAAATTGTTTTCCAAAGCGGTTGCACCAGTTTGCGCGCACACCAACGGTACATGAGAGCTCCAGTTGCTCCACATCGTCACGGACAGTTGAGGACTTTTTAATTTTTGCCAAGTTGGTGGCTGTGAAGTAGGTCTCATTGCATTTCCTTAATCATTAATGAGGCTGAGAAACTTTTCATCGTTAATTAGTCGCGCGTGTTTCCTGTTCTGTGAGGTGTCTTCGGCCCATTTTTCTACTTGCGTTTTTCTTTCTGATTTGTGGGAGTTCAATATGTTTTGGAAGAATAAATGGCTGAAAAGGTCCTGAAATTAGGAAGAACTGAGATCAGCTTTGGGAAATCCCCAAAAGCGAATCTTAAAAAATTGCCCCTCCCGCAGGCTTCTTAGTTGATTCTCATTACAGCCTTATGAAAGCCCTTTATAATCTCATTTCTCAGGTGAGTTCTTCCATCCTCGCCAGTTTCCCCCTGTGGGAAAAGCGCCCGGACGTAGTCTCCGGATCCGTCCCAGCTACAGGTTCCAGATCGAAACAGCAGCGAACCAATAGCAGATCTCAAAGTACTGCTGCGCAAGAAACCGCACTGCAGCGCACGATGTTCTCGCGATACTTGGCACGAGGCGATCATGTGACAACCCAAAATGGCGACCCCCAGCGAGGCGGAGGAGGAGGAGACCTTTTACTTGGTAGTAAGTGGTATTCCCTCGGAGTTGCGCTCGGCCCAGTTACGGAGCTACTTTAGCCAGTTCCGGGAACAACGCGGCGGTGGCTTCCTCTGTTTCCACTATCGGCATCGGCCTGAGCGGGCCCCTCCTCAGGCTGCTTCCAACTCTTCCCTAGCACCCATCGATCCTGCCGCTGAGGGCCAGGTTCTTGCTCAGACTTCGGCCGCCGATTCCCGTGCTCTCTCCGCCCGGGACTCGGCACCGGTCCAGACCCGCACCTGCTGCTGCGTCATCTCGGTACGGGGGGCGGCTCAGGCCCAGAGATTTCTTCGCATGTACTCGGGCCGCCAGTGGCTGGATTCTCAGGGGTCTTGGCTGCCCGGTCGCTGTCTCATTCGCAGACTGCGACTACCTACCGAGGCATCAGGTATGAGTGAGAAAGACAATAGCCGGGGACAATGGCTTCTGGAACAGAAACACCTTTCCTGGGGGTAATAAGGATAAATCACGCTTTCTGGTTCTGACTCATTAAGAGTTTAGGTCATTTCTTTTATTTCTGGACAGAGCTTCAGGCTCAACTGAACTTTAGTGTAACTGTAAAATAAAATGGTAGTGGTAGCATCAGAACCTGTGTTAACTTCAGGGGGGATAACGCGAATCAAGATCAGCCTAAGGCTGATCCCTATGAGGTGGAAGTCAAACATACCTCCACTCCCCAACCTTTTTACCAATTTTGACACCATTCATCCCTCCCACGGCACTCCCTATTTCTCTTATGAACTCGATAATCTGTTGCAGTGGCCACAGAGAACTCACAGACCATACTTAGAGTTAAGTGGTGTGTTAAAGAAGTAACAGGATACAACTTGGGATCAGGATCAACAGGCTACAACTTAGGATCAGGATCAGGAAGCATTTAGGCAAGGTCTGGAAGGTTCTCCTGAAGTGGAGAGGACATCCTTCCTTCTTCAGTGCAGGAAAGTTCTCTCTGCTCCTCTCCACTGTGCAAGCAAGCAAGTCCTTCTCTCTGCAAAGTATGCCCCCCTCTGAGCAGGCCTCCTCTCAGCCCACCCTCTCTCAGCCTTGCAGGGATCCTTTCAGCCTTCTCAGGACAGGCCTCTCTGCCTTCTGCCTCCCTCCCGTCACCACCGACTCTGAGGCAGGGCTCCTTCTGGGCCTGTCAATGCTGGCTCTGCCACTGGGCTGCTTCTGGGCCTCTTGCCGTCTTCAGTGTTACAACCCTTGACCTGTGTTACAGCTCTTTTAGGAGGTTCTTTGCTTCCTCTCTCTCTGCTTTTTCTCTGTTCTTGCCTCTTTTGCCTTTTCTCTGTTCTTGCCTCTTTTGCCTTTTCTCCTTTCTGCCTACCAACCTCTGTGTGTTTGGCTGCATATATAAGCAAACCTCCTGGTCAATTTCAAGGCATGACCCTCTTGGTAGGCCACAGACACTTCATTTGCATAGTAGGCTATAGTCACTTCATTTACTTAAGTATATTGACCAATCACACAGGAGGCTACAGCCCAGGCCAGACAAAAAGTATCAAACTACAAGCTGTTTACAGTTTACACAGGAAATGTCAATCAACCTGGACAAAAGTAAAGTTAGAGAACTAGGGCAAACGTAACTCATTGAGGCTTAAGGGAAGAATCTCTTAAGCTGTTTTTCCAAAGAACCAGGGCAAAAGGCCACATAAAGGAACTCATTTCACCACAGTGATGCAGGGAAAAAAAAAAAAGGGAGAGAGGCTTATTCAGATGATCTTCCATTTCCCAATTTATTGAGTCATTTGCAAACACATAGAGCTGTGAAAGCCCATGAAACTTTCAGGACATGTTAAATCATTTAGTGTGGCTGGAATACATGGTATGAGGGTGTGAAAGGGGTGGGAGTTGGTGGCAGTTGAGACTTGAAAGGTCAGCAGGAACCAGGCCTGGAAAAACTTGTGTGTTGGTCCGAGGTGATGAAAAATGGCATGAAATTGCTAGGTGGGTTTGGCCAGGGAGGGGAGGAGGGGACTCTGGAAAGAGGAAAACGGTGTTAGGCTAAAGGATTTAAACTTTGACCAATTTCTGGCCCGAGTGTTGCTGGAGGCTTCTGGGTTTCAAGATCCATTCTTCTTCCTTCCTTCCCAAGATTTGGGCTCCTTTCCCTTCAAGACCCGGAAGGAGTTGCAGAGTCGGAAGGCCAAGAGTGAAGCCTTCACCCTGGCTGACCTGAGACAACTGCCAGAGCTGAACCCACCGGTGCTGATGCCCAATGGAAATGTGGGGACTCCCCTGCGGGTCTTTTTGGAGTTCATCCGGGCCTGCCGCCTACCCCCCCGGATCATCACCCAGCTGCAGCTCCAGTTTCCCAAGACAGGTTCCTCCCGGCGTTATGGCAATGTGCCCTTCGAGTACGAGGACTCAGAGACTGTGGAGCAGGAAGAGCTTGTGTACACAGCAGAGGGCGAGGAAATACCCCAGGGAGCCTGCCTGGTAGCTACACCAGCCAGCCCTTGTGGAGAGCCAGAAGAAGAGGATAAGGAGGAGGAAGAAGAGTCTAACTCAGATGATGTGAGTATAATGAGGCACCTATCCTTGCTGACAGCTTGGAGAGGCCAGAGCATTAAGAATACCAAGCTTCAACTGTAAATTACAAGAGTTCTTAGTTAACCTGGGGTCCAAGGAGCGTTCTGAGGAGCATGAGAACTCCCTGACGTTGACTGTAAAACTGCATTTGCATGTACATATATGCATTTCTTTAGGAAGAACGTCCACAGCATTTATCAGAAGATTCTCAAAGGGGTCCTCTTTTCATTCCTTCAGAAGGAATGTAAAGAGAGTCCCTTTTCATAACGGAAAACCTACCAACCAAGATATGTGCAATCACTTCTCTAAGACCATCTAAGGAAGCAGAGACAGAGCTGAGATGTGAAGTCAGTCCCCCTCACTGCTTCTGTAACCCCTATGTGCTTTCATCTTGTAGTTGAGAAGTCACTTCTAATTTTCTGACCTTGAGGCTGTGGATTGAACACTAGCCTCCACTCTTACTTTCTTATCAATGAAGTAGACATTTTTTCCACCCCTTTCTCTAAACTTGGTTGTCCATCCATAAAAATCAGGTGAGCTGTGATTTGTTGGGAAAGTTTTTTTGTGCACACTCTAAATAAAAATAGCGCATCCATGTCTTCAAAGTTCCCAGTGCAGCGTTGCTAATACATTTGGACTACATCCTTAGTGTGGTACTGCCTTGACTTTTTGCCAGCACCTGGTCTGTAGCAGTGATTCTGAGGCCTCTTAGGAATTTAACTGGGACAGGGGCCCACACAGTTTTGAGCCGAAGTTATCCCATTATTCCACAAGTCCAGTCAAGCAATTGTACGCCAGGAGCTTGTGCAGGATTCCAAAGACACTAAGGCCTATTTCCTGCCCTCAAAAAGCCTAAAATCTCCCTAAAGAGAGTACCAGCACCTGGAGAGGCTGCATGGTATGGTGACCTCAGTCTGAACACAGACTCTGCCACTCTTTTGACGTGCTGTCTTGAGCAAATCGCTATTTCTCTGAAGCTAGGTTTTCTCATCGGCAGAATGAGAGTAATGGTACTTATCTCACACAGTTGTTAGGATGATTAAAGGAGTTAAGTTATGTGAAGGGGAAGCCACACAGTAGACAGTGTTTTTGTTCCTTCTCCTTTCTTTGTAAAATAATGTGTAAAGGACTAAACAGTACATACTGATTACCACTGAGTTGTTCAGAGACCAGTGAGAGCACTGTGGGCCTGAGTGTAGGTGGGCTTCATGTAGACTGTAGGACTTAAGGATGAGGAGGATTTAACTAAGTGGAGAAGAGGAAGGCAGATATTTCAGGCAGGGGAACAATGTAGCCAAAAGTGCAGAGACAGGAATGAGTCAGGCTTGTGGGGGGAAAGGGAAAAGTATGTTGAGAAACAAGGGATGGAGATATTTTGAGCACGGCCTCCAGTGCCAAATACGTACTGCTTCTCAGAGAAATTTGAAGGCATGGAGCCAAGGGCCCAGCCTCACATGACTCCTGTGCTCCGAGCATCCCTCCTCCTGGGCCTGAGGTCAGGAAGCTAGACCAGCAGGTCACCTGTCCTGTCCCACCTTCCCCAGGACGATGACCGGGGTGAGGAGTGGGAGCGGCATGAAGCGCTGCATGAGGATGTGACCAGGCAGGAGCGTACAACTGAGCGGCTCTTTGAGGAGGAGATTGAGCTCAAGTGGGAGAAGGGTGGCTCTGGCCTGGTGTTCTACACTGACGCCCAGTTCTGGCAGGAGGAAGAAGGAGGTAATGCTCACAACCAGGCAAGGACATTGCACCCAGACAATGCCTGCTGCATTCTCTTGGGGTTCTCTGTTCCATGTGGTGGATTCCCTGGTAGTGAGCCCAAACAAAAGCTAAGGAAGCGGTTTACCTTTACTATTTATGAGAGAATAATCATCCTTTTTAGGGGTAGGGGAGATCAGTGGGGTGGAAGGAAAATACCCACCCCAATTCTGAATGACCCTCCTCCCAGAGAAGAGATTTAAAAATACAAGCAAAAGCCCCAAATTCTAGAACATGTATCTAACTCTATATTTAGCTCTCAACAGAACTGAGTCCTTAGCGCACTCCTCTGGATGCTTTTATGTCTCTGCAGACTTTGATGAACAGACAGCTGATGACTGGGACGTTGACATGAGTGTGTACTATGATAGAGGTAATGGGCCAGAGGTTATAGTACTGGGAGGCAGAACTGGTGACCGGGCCTTGTGTCACATTGTAAGACCTGCATAGCAGGGACTGAGATGGGGTAGGGAAGGGGCCATCCCTTTGGGTAGTCCACTGAAAGGGTTTCTCTTAAAACCAGACATCTCTAGTTGGGTGTATTCAGTGCTGATTGTGGGCAGAGCCTCATAAGCTTTGTGGAAGAGGAAGAACATATGGGGAGAGCCCTCAGGGAGCTCTGGGTCTGATCGGCAAGCCCTGGAAGAGTGGGATGGTCAAGAGCCCAAGCTCTGGTTAAGAGTTGCGATTATGGAGTCAAAACCAACTGAGTTCTAATACCAGCTCTGTCATTTGCTGGCTTTATGACTTCTCTTCACCACAATTTCCTCATCTATAAAAGAGTGGAGACATAGTTCCTACTCTTGGCCAGCTCCCAGGCTAATGAGCAAGATAAGGTAATATAACAGAGCTCCATAAAAATGAAAAAGTAAATCTTGTGAGGGCGTTCTAGAAACCTGCTTTTCCCTGCCTTCTGATGAGAAGAACCCTCTCCCAAACTGGGTTCTGGTTTCTCAGATGGTGGAGACAAAGATGCCCGAGACTCTGTCCAAATGCGTCTGGAACGGAGACTACGAGATGGCCAGGAGCATGGTTCCATGATTGACCGCCAGGTGGGCACTTTTGAGCGCCACACCAAGGTGAGCATTGTGCCAACTCCATTGACCCCTCTTTTTTCTTTCCCTACCCTCATTCCTTCCCTTCCCCCGCAAGAGCCTTGTCTGAGTCTTGTCTCTTCTGCAGGGCATTGGGCGGAAGGTGATGGAACAGCAGGGCTGGGCTGAGGGCCAGGGCCTGGGCAGCAGATGCTCGGGGGTGCCCGAGGCCCTGGATAGTGATGGCCAGCACCCCAGATGCAAGCGTGGATTAGGGTGAGTGTGGCCGAGGGGCTTCCCTGGGGGCCTGAGCCAGCCTTTCAGCTGTACCTTGGTTTCCATCTTCTCACTGGTTTTGGGATGGGTGCCGGGGACTGCTGGAGGAACTTCAAAACAGAGTTAGAAGGAAAAAGTAGGTCTGGCACTTTGTCATTTTTTTAGACCAAGCTTTAAGGCTTAACAATACAGCAGTCCCTGGGTCCAGCTTACAGACAACTTGTACTTGCCCTTTAGTGTTATGTAAATTTGCCCTCACTTTGAAACGATTGAACCAACCCCTACTGCAACAAATCCTTCATCATAATCACCTTCACTGGCTGCACGTGCAGCTTTTAGATCATTGAAAAGGCTTTGAGCCTCTTCTCCCACTAAGGTAAGGCTGAATAAGAACTGTATGCTCCTGTTACTGACTTACAAATTCGAGGCAGTTAGGAATAGATCTCATTCATAACCCTGGGACTGCCTGTATTATTGATTCCTTTTGAGAGTCATTCCCCCTGCCCCTCAGTTTGAGAAGTTTGGACTTGATTTAATGTGATTGCCATTAGGGAGTCACTGATAGTCCTTGAGCAGAGTGGTGACAGAACGAAAGCAGTATGCGAGGCTTGGATGCTGGCACTGTTAATGGATAGATGAGGGAGCTGAAGAATGAAGATCCAGATTTAAAGGTTCTGCCTTTGGGACAAACCAGATATGTTGTAGTTACTTCCCTGTCCCTTCCTTTTCCCTTTACTGGGGTCTGAGAGAAAGCAGCCCTCTCACTGGGACTTCTTTATCCAGGTACCATGGAGAGAAGCTCCAGCCACTTGGGCAACTGAAGAGGCCCCGTGGAACTGGCTTAGGGCTCATCTCCACCATCTATGATGAGCCCCTGCCCCAGGACCAGCAGGAATCACTGCTCCGCCGCCAGCCACCCACTAGTATGAAGTTTCGGACAAATATGGCCTTCGTGAGGGGCTCCAGCTGTGCCTTGGACAGTGCCTCAGAGCCCGATTAACAAGGTCAGGGGCTTCCTTGGTCAGGATCACTCATAACTGCAGGATCACTCATCTCTGCCCAGCTTTATCTACCACTTAGAAAGAAGTCGCTGCAGCAGACAGAATGCAGCTTGTTCAGGGTGCTTTGTTCTCAACTTGCCTTCTGGTTCTCTACCTCAAGGGCATTTTTTTAAAAAGCCCCCTATCCGCCCCTTTGATATTAGGGCTTTTACTGATCGCTCCTCATTGGTCTTCTAACCCTAGTCCCTCCGTTTGCGCTTGCCCCCTTTGCCTCCCCAGTACTTTGAAAAACTGGATTGACCAAGGTTATCAGCATACCCTTCCTTGAGGGCTGTGAAGAAGCCCACAAAGAGAATTAAAGGGAACCGGATGCGGAAGAGGATTTGTGGGCCGGGAAGAGACAAGTCTTGGGGCGTCCACTGCCTCTAGCCCTCTCTGGGACCAGACAGATGAGAATCCGCGGAAGGAGGCCCAGGCGTGCGCCGTAGAGGGAGAATAAAGAAGTTTATGACTAGATTTTTCTGTTTTCTAATTTGGGCCTGGAGGAAGGTTGGGAAAATCTGGAGAAACTTTGCTCCCTAGGCTCCCATCCCAGCACATCCCTTAGTGGGGAAAACTGCGACTGCGTGGGCACGCCCCCCGTACCACGCTGCGTTGCCACCGTGGGGGCGGGACTTCCTCTCCTGGCCCCGGCGTTTACGACGTCGTGCGGAAGTCGAGTGCCGGTCCATTTGTTCCTCTTGCACCGCTCGGGTTCTGGGCTGTTCCGCCTAGGCGACCTCTAGGACTTCCCGCAGGCCTTCACCGAAGTGCGCGTTGGAGATCCCCTCGCCCTCAGATCTCATCCCCGGCCCGGCTCCCCTGCCTTTTTCCCGCTAAGCAGCTCTGCTCTGCTCGGGGACGCGTTCTGCCCATGGCGGGGGCCGCCCCGACCACAGCCTTCGGGCAGGTGGTGATCGGCCCGCCAGGCTCGGGGAAGACCACGTACTGCCTGGGCATGAGTGAGTTCCTGCGCGCTCTGGGCCGGCGTGTGGCCGTGGTGAATCTGGACCCGGCCAACGAGGGGCTGCCGTATGAGTGCGCTGTGGACGTGGGGGAGCTGGTGGGGTTGGCTGACGTGATGGACGCCCTGCGGCTGGGGCCCAACGGCGGCCTGCTTTACTGCATGGAGTACCTGGAGGCCAACATGGACTGGCTGCATGCCAAGCTGAACCCTCTCCGCGACCACTACTTCCTCTTCGACTGCCCTGGCCAGGTGGAGCTCTGCACGCACCACGGCGCCCTGCGCAGCATCTTCTCCCAAATGGTGCAGTGGGACCTCAGGGTGCGTCTGCGGTTGGGCAGGCCCGTTATGCAGATAAGACTTAGGGAGGAGGGCAGATGCCACGCCCCCATGTCACACAGCGAGGTAGGGACCGAGTTGATTTGTAGTAAAACAAGTGTGCGTTAGAGTTCTGGCTCTGTCACTGACTCGCTGTGTGGTCCTGGTTAAGTCAGTTAATCTCTCTGAACCTCAATTTTTTCATCTGTAAAATGGGTGTTACCCAACTCTGGATTATTGAAGTATGGAAGGGGTTATGTGGAAAGTGCCATAGTAATTACTGTTGTGAGTTGGTGGGCTAAAGTAAGTTTAAAGAATGGAGTCATATGCAGTGGAAAGTGAGAACCAGGTGCTCACTAGGTGGCTCACTGCAAGGCTTCTTATAAGGAAAAATGCTTCTATCCCCTGGGAGGAGGACACGAGGTTGGATATTAGTACAAAACAGAAGCAGGAGGACTAGTAGGGAAGCCTTGCACTCTGTCCTCAGGAGCCCCCAGTCTGCTGAGATACAGGCCCTAACGTTCACTGCCTTCCCAGACCACTCTCACTCTGTCTCTTTCTCCCTTCCCAGCTGACTGCTGTCCATCTGGTGGATTCTCACTACTGCACAGACCCAGCCAAGTTCATTTCAGTACTGTGTACCTCCCTGGCCACCATGTTGCATGTGGAGCTGCCTCATGTCAATCTCCTCTCCAAAATGGACCTCATTGAACACTATGGGAAGCTGGGTAAGGGCTCCTGATCCCATCAGGCAAGGAGTAGGGCAGCAGATGGGCAGGAGTGAAGCACAGATGTTGGCTAAAGGAAGCTGCTTTAAACTATGCAGGGCCTGATGATAATAGCCATAGGCAGGTTCTGACCCTTCCCAGTTATTTTGGGTCACTCTGTGGCAGATAATGTTCTAGATTTTGGAGACAGAAGAATTAAGAATGACTCAGGTTTCAGACCAAGCCTGTGTATGTATAGGGGTGCCATTTGTCAAAGGGGGGAAGACTGAGGGAGAAGTAGGCTGGTATGAGGCAGGGGCCCAATAGCCAGCACTTAGTGCTCTGCTGAGCTGGGAACATCAACACCCTAAATAGCATCTCCAGCCACAAAGGAACCTCGAAAAGATCAGCTAAAATGACCAGAACTGAACAAGGAAGGAAATTGACAAGCCAGGGCCTTGTCCAGAAAGGCTGAATGGCTGCCAGTCAGGACATGGAGGCATGTCAGCCTTGTAGGGGGCCCCTCAGCCCAGGGTCCTGGTCCATCTCTTGGCAAGCACAGAGGCCCCATTTAATCTGCACTCAGATATACAGTGTTCCCAAGTCCCTCTCCCCCTTCATAGCCTCCAGCCCAGATGGCTACATGGTGGTCCTAGAGCTCTCTAGCTCTGAATCTTGCCAGTCATTCACATAAGAGACTGTGCTTGTGAGATGAGGAAACTGAGGCCTAGAGATAGTATATGAATAGCCCAAGGTCAATCACATAGCTCGTATATTAGCTTAAATGAAATCCAACCCCAAGTGTATCTGGCCCCAGTTTCTTAATTCTCAGGGAGAAATGTACCTGTTAGCAATCCAGCAAGTTGTGTTGGAATGCCCAGCACATCCTTTCTTGTAGGAATGGGGAAGTCAATTTCTAATCAGCCAGTTGCTGCTTAAGCTTGGAGGCAGAGGCAGGGACTGAGTTGATTGATTGATCTCTGTCCGCCTGATTCCCCCAGCTTGCTTTGGGACAGACTTGCCAAGCAGCCCAACTATTTGAGTTTTCTGGGCAGAGACGGGCAGTTGCAGGAAGTGGAGTGGCACTTTCCTTCTTTTAATAGGACGTTTGTACTCCTAGAACAGACCCAGGGACCTCAGAATCATCTAGTTTGGTCTCTGCATTTTATATTGAGAAGGAACAAGCCCAGAAAGGGAAAATGATTTACCTAAGAGGCCACCCTGCTACTTGGTCAGCATTTATGGAGCTCTGGTGGCACAGTGGTCAAGAGCTCAGGCTGCTAACCAAAAGGTCAGTAGTTCGAATCCATCATCCTGCTCCTTGGAAATCCTATAGAGCAGTTCTTCTCTGTCCTATGGGATCGCTATGAGTCGGAATCGACTCGACGGCAGCAGGTTTTATGGAGTCTTGATAGTGTTTGTGCCAAGCCCCAGGGATACCACCTGACTGAGCTTCATGCGGTAGGGGCCATGTTCACCACTCTGGCTCCAGCATTGAGCACGATTCTTGGTACACGTTCACTGTCATTACTTAGAGCCATTAATCAAGCATTTATCTGTACTGGAGTTAATCACATTTAATCCTTACAACAGTCCCCATGAGGTGAGCATAGCTGGTAAATGGCAGAGCTGGTAGGTAAAACCAAGTACTCTCTTTTTACTGACCTCATTTCACTGCCTCAGTCAATATTTGCTGAATGGATGAGTGAATGAAAGCAAAGGAAGAAAGTGTGCTTCTCAAGTCTTTAGCCTGATGCCAGCTGTTCCTGAACACTCATCTCTCACTTTAGCCTTCAACCTGGACTATTACACGGAGGTCCTGGACCTCTCCTACCTGCTTGACCACCTTACTTCGGACCCATTCTTCCGCCACTACCGCCAGCTCAACGAGAAACTGGTGCAGCTCATCGAAGACTACAGCCTGGTCTCCTTCATACCTCTCAACATCCAGGTACTGGGGACTAGGAGGCCTCTTCCTCCTGGCTTCCCCCGTGCCTGGGACCTCATCACGTCCAGGGTACAGGAAGCTTTAAGGGCCTAGACGGTGGTCTTTGTCCTAGGTCTAACTGTTGTTGGGTCCCCTTGGTTTCAGGATCAGGGGCTGTGGTAGGCAGGATTCCAGTAAAGGGGGTGACCAGACTTTCACCCTGTCTGTTCTGTATTGAGCTAACTTGTCTCTTCTCTTTCTAATACCACACCTTTCTCCTCTAAAATGAGGAAGTTGAACGCTGTAATGTTAATTATAACAACTACCACTTACTGAAGGCTTTCTGTGTGCCAAGCACTGTGCTAAGGGCTGAACATGCATTATCTTGATTTGTCCTTCCTATCATGTGAGGCATGGACTGTTCTTACCACTGTTATTAAAAAAAAAAAAAAGTTGCTGTCGAGTCGATTCTGACTCATAGCAACCCTATAGGTCAGAGTAGAATTGCCTGATAGGGTTTCCAAGGAGTGGCTGGTGGATTCGGACTCCTGACTTTTTGGTTAGCAGCTGTAGCTCTTAACCGCTGCACCACCATATGGATGAGGGAACAGTTATAGCCAGGTTCCATAACATGCATGTCTACTGAGTGCCTACTGTTAGCTAAGGACTGTGCCAGGCTCTTGAGATGCCTCAGTAGACAAGTCCCTGACCTCAAGGGGCACACAGTCAAGTAGAGGAGGTAGACAAGTTAATAGGCATTTCTGAGATGACGAGATCGACCAAACAGTCAACAGTTACTTCAAAACATAAATGAGAATGTAAGGGGGCAGGGAAACTAGATTAATGGAAATGAAACAGCCAGAATGGAAATAATGAGAATATTCACACATTGTGAAGAATCTTACCAGTGTCACTGAACAACTTGCATAGAAATTGTTGAATGGGAACCTAAACTGTTGTGTAAATCTTTACTGAAAACACAATAAAGTATTTAAAAAAAAAAAAAGGTCAAGATCAGAGCTACAAGAGGGAGCATCCTTAAGGCACTGTGGGTGTGCATGAGAGGGGCATATCTGTGCTAACCTGGGTGGGCTGATGACCAGGGAAGATGGGATTTAGCCAGTCCACTGAGGGGTGTAAGAGTACTCCAGGCCACGGAGGCTGCACGTAGAAAGGCATCAGGGGGCAAGATCGAGGGCGGTGTGTTTGTAGAGTGCAACACATTTGGTTAACAACCTCAGTTCTGCACACTTCCGTTGCCACTCACAGAGCTGTTTCTGTCCTCCCCACCCAGGACAAGGAGAGCATCCAACGAGTGCTGCAGGCTGTGGATAAAGCCAACGGCTACTGCTTCGGGGTCCACGAGCAGCGAAGCCTGGAGGCCATGATGTCTGCTGCGGTGGGAGCCGACTTCCATTTCTCCTCGTATCCTTGCTCTCTAGCCTTAACCCTCTTCCCGGCCACAGCCAAAGGGCGAGACATGGGGCCCAGGGATGGCCACAGCTTTATAGGTGACTGATTTCATGTTGGCCAGTCAGGCTCCCTGGTGATTGTCTTTCATGTTCAAGTGCTTCACAGTGCTTCAGTTGGTTGTACCTGAGGAGGAGGAAGGAAATTGATCAGAAGAAACAACAAATACAGAGACCCAGAAATGAGAGGGCAGGGAGAAATGCAGGAGGTTAGGTTGCCTGGTGTGTTGAGTGTGAAGGGGAAAAGGAGATGCAGGGGAGGTGGGCAGGGCTGGTGCTGGAGGGCCGAGTCGCCTGCTAAAGAGTGTGGACTCCAGCTCGTGGATCGGCAGTGGGGACCAGCAGAGTATTGCTGAATGCCTGATTACATGTGTATGTTAGAAGAAGGCCTCTGAGTGTGTGTCTTAGTCATCTAGTGCAGCTATAACAGAAATACCACAAGTGGGTGGCTTTAAGGAACAGAAATTTATTTTGTCACAGTTTAGGAGACTAGAAGTTCAGATTTGGACACCAGCTCTAGGGGAAGGCTTTCTCTTTCTGTCAGCTCTGGGGGAAGATCCCTGCCTCTTTCAGCTTCTTTCTCTTCGTTCTTCGGAGATCTTGTGTGGCCTGGCATCTGTCTTCCCCCATCTGTGCTTGCTTCTTGCTTAATCTTCTCTTTTATCTCAAAAGAGATTGGCTTAAGACACATCCTACACTCTTACTACATTGTTAATATAACAGAGAAGACTCCTTCCCAAGTGGGATTATAACTACAAGTATACTAGGATTTATGACACCTGTTTTCAGGGGACACAATTCAGTTCATAACTGTGGAAAAGTGCATTTGAGGGATATGCTTGGGAACAGAAGAGTTTTTGCTTTCTCTTTAGGTGAGAAGGGATGAAACATTTACAGTGAGTAGAAGGTAGGGTATGGATTGGAAAAATATTAAGGCATTAGACTATGAATCGAACATAGGTTTGCTATAGTTAGAGTCGACTTCATGGTGCACAACGAGACTGTGAGAGTTGGTGAGTGGGTGGTTACGGGATAGATGGAGGTGGAGTGAAATTTAGATTTCTCACATTTCTGGCTTGGACTGTGGGGTGAGTGGTTGTGCTAGTCAAACCACTAGGCAAGACTAGGTGGAGGGGTCCGGTTTGTCCTGGGGTTGGAAGGGATGGGAGCTGGGAGGTGTGCTGTGTGTGAGGTGGGGTGTGCTACATCCAGAGAAGATACCCAGGAGGCAGCTAGACGTTTAGAACTACGGCTGGGTTAGTGATGAGTACAAGTGGAGCCAAGGGCATGGATGGGGTGTCCCTCAGGTCACAAAGGCTGTGCGTGAGGCAGGACAGGGAAGTCCAGGCCCTCTAGGCTAATAGTCTCAGAGATTCAGCATCCAAACACAGGATGCTAGGCACAAAGGGCCCTCTAGAGTCCCTGGACATGAAGGAAAATAATTTTGACCAGCACTTACTGATCTGTGTCAGGCCCTCAGACGTGAGAAACGAAGCTCACCAGGGAACAGACAAGTCTCAAATGATGGCTGCAGAGTGTGCACTGTCTGATAAAGGTACCGAGGAGCCGTCTCACACAAGCAGTTAATGTTGGCAAATTCAACTGCATGTGCTCAGCAGAAAAGGGCAGGAGCCAGTTTAAATAGTGCTATAATTGTATTTTGCGCATTGTACATTCTGCATTCGTATTATCGTACAAGATTGTATTCACAAAACCATGTGTCCTATATTTAATGAATGATGTAAGGAATTTTCAAGGGTAATTTTGATCATATACATTTGTGCTAATTTTAGACCCTGACCCCCACCCTACCCACTTAAAGTCAACTTCATTCTATATATAAGGCAGGGATTTGCAAAAAGAAGGGAATGGTCAGCTCTGCTGGAGATGGGGAGTAAAGGAAAGTCTCTTGGAGGTTGTACCCTTGAGTTGCATCGTCTCAAAGCGAGGGTTAGCCAAGCTGATTAAGAGGGAGAGGGAATTCAAGGCAGAAGGAACAGTATACACAAAGGTGTAGGGATTCAAGGTTGGGACATGTTTTGGAGTTGCCAGTAGAATGGCATGACTCGTGGACACATAGGTCAGGGCCTCTGGCCGGGAGCAGCAACAGCGTGAGACAGGTGGGCAGGCAGAATGAGGGGCTTCACGTGCCCTGCCCAGGAATCTGTATTTCAGGCCACAAACAAGGAAGGTTTTCAGATTATTCCACATCAAGCAAGATGAGTTGAATGATCCTCAGGGCTGACTTGGGCAGGTACGAGGCAGTCCCTCCTGAGGAAAATGAAGGTGAGGGGCACAGGTTCCAGAGAGTAATTTTGAGTAGGGATGGGATGGATTTTTTTAAAGGTTTTTTTGTTTGTGAAATACATCTGAAAAGAATGCATATACAAAGAACTGAGACATGAGAAAGCATTGGTTCAATATTAATGAATCTACAAGAATTAGGATTTTGGGAAGGTGGAAAAGATTACCTAAACATTAAAAAAAAATTTGGAGACCACTACCAAAATAAGCCGATATATTAACACCTATGAAGAGTATTTGTAAGACTCTTTCCATGATTTTTATTAAACTAGAAAGCCTCAGCTGGCTGCTGTAGGGTTCCCCATATGTAAAACAGAAATAAGGGGATTCCCCTGACTGGTCCCCATGGGGGTGAGATGGATTTTGATTGATAGGCCCGTAAAAAATGGTAAAGAAAGGTCTGGGTGCCCACAGCATCATTTGGTGGCTAAGTTCTTCACTTGGCAGGGTCTCATCCTCATTAGGCCCCTTTTATAGATTACGAAATTGGGGCTTCTAGAGGAGGCAGAAGGAGCCCTGATGGTGCAGTGGTTAGGCTCTCAGCTGCGAACCAAAAGGTCAGCGGTTTCAACCCACCAGCTGCTTTTTGGGAGAAGGATTACACACTTGGAAACCCTATGGGGCAGTTTTCCTCTGTCCTATAGGGTCATTATGAGTCGGAATCAACAGCAGTGGGTCAAAGGAGGCAGAATGGCAGCCCCACTTTCAAACCTAGTTCTCTCTGGTTGTTAATTCCAGTTCTGACATTGGGGTCATCTAGTAAAACAGCTGTGTGTCCTAAGTTATATTTCTTGGCTGACAGCCATCTAGTCATACCCTAGACGTCAGGCCGGCCAGCCTCACAGTGGTCCATCTGCAGTGTTACAGTCTTTTGCTTTGTGAATCTGATTTGTGACTTCCTGTTCCACTTTCCTGCTGTCCTAGAGAGAGGTAGGAGGCACCCTACAGCCCAAGCCGGAATTTTATCACTTTCTTTGAGCCAGATATGTAGGCACTTCTTATTGTCTCATTTAATCCTTAGAACAACTCTGCAGCTGAGAAAAAGGAAGTAGTAAAATCAGGATTTGAACCCCTGCAGTCTAGCTCTAGAGCATGTGCATTGAACCAGAGCTGGAGGGTTAGCACTTTTATCCTCAGCCACATGGGGAGGATGCAAATGCTGTAGGAGCACTTGATCTGGATGCTTTTGGGGGCTTCTCAGGCCCAACTGGCCCCCTTTGCCTGTAGCCTGAAGCTGTAATTATGAGGAAAGGAGAGGGCTAGGAGGAATATGCCAGACATGGTTGGGAGGTGAACATTATGGAGGTCAAGTCCTAACCACGCCAGCTCCCCATCCTCTGTTTATGCTGTCAGCCTTGACTGGCCCGCCTGCAGCACCCTGGGCATCCAGGAGAAGTACCTGACACCCTCGGACCAGTCAGTGGAGCAGGAAGCCATGCAGCTGTAGCCACGAGCTGGGCCCTGAGAGCAGGACTCATCACCACAGCGCTGGGGAAACGGACGTTCCCAGTGGGCAGCAGGCTGCAGAGCCAAGGGCAAGTCCTCCCAGCCAGACCTGGGAGGCTGGCGAGGAGACAGTCAGCTCTGCAAAGCCCTGCTGGCAAGAAAAGCCAAGCATGGCATCACATAGCACTGAGCAGGGCACCCACCGATGCCCCCGGTGCTCGTGAGCTCTGGGCCCTGCCACGAGGAACGTGGAGCACTGGCCCTACTCAGACAAGGATGGAATGTGCTTTACTACAATACAAGAGTTTATTTTCTACTTTCTGTGGCTTCCAAACTTTCTTTGACCGTCCAGGTCCGGGGGTTGGAACAGAACAAAGAATGTCTCTCTCTTTCCCCTCCAGTGGCTGCCTTTCCCCCTGAGTCCTGTTTCTTCCTATAGGGCAGGCAGTGTTTCCCCCAGAACACAGCATCATACTAGAGGGTTGACACTCAGTGTCCGATCTTGTGCTTTTGTTAATCTTTCATTTTAACAGAGAGTTAGCCCCAGGCTTGAGCCCTCGCAGGCAACACTTTCTAGCTAGACTTTAAACACATTGTTTTATTTTCATTGTATTTATTTTACAGTTTTATTCTATTTTTGGCAAGTGCTACTAGTTTTCCATTTATAGTAGTGAGTAAAAGCTTACTTTAAAAATGAAATTATTTATATAAAGTGAGTCTGTTTAAAGAAAAAATATTAAGTATATAATATGACAGTTTTATGAGGGTATGGTAAAAATTGTGCAGATGGCTTAAAGTTGAAAAATACTGGAGCTTGCTTGCTTTGCTCTTGCATCCGGTTGAGTGCAGTTTATATTTTCAGCCAACAGGTGGCAGCCCAGGTTCACTTTTGCAGTTGTAGCGTGGCGGCAGAAGGTGACAGATGGACTAGGGAAGGCTGTTGTGCCAGAAGTCTTGTCTGCAGATATTCAGGCCCGTTAACACATATGAAGGGCTTGGCATTTTACAAAGTGCTTTCACACACATGGTCCTCCTGTGGTTCTCACAGCAGCCCCTAGAGATAGACAAGATGAGGAATGTTACTAAGCCCAATTTTACAGTGAGGAAACAGTAAGCTGAGTTTGAACTTCGGTTAGCCTGGCTGTCTCATAGCCCACTTTGCTGATTTCTTAATTGCATGTGTCCCACCTTTGATATACTTGCTGGTAAAAAGTCAACAGTTCTTATCCCCAGGATTTTGTAGCCAACCAGGAGAAAGAACCTACGCATCTGGAAAGCACGGCTTCAGTAAATCAAGGGGAAGATCGTTCACTGGTGGTTTGGGCAGTTGAAGAATTCAGTTTAGTAAAATCTATTCTGAAGTGGCATTGAGATGGGGGTGACTCAGCTTTGCCTCCCAGTTTTGAAGGCAGAATAGTGAGGGGCTCTGAGGAGGCTCCTGTGACTGAAACAGTATGAAAGCAGCGACCTCAGCTCCCACGCCTGGCTGTACGGAGGATAATAACTGGGTGCTGCTCCCATAGCCTCTTTTATCTGAGGAGTTCAAAGCACCTCAACCCTATTAACACCCTGCACAGTAGGTGGGGAGTATCAACTGAGCAAGCCAGGGAAACTGAGGCCAAGAGGCACAGCCTGGGGCTGGCTGTGAGTCACTTATGGAGGGAGCCCAGGAATCCTGACGCACAGGCTGCTGGACAAATCCTTCATCAACCAGGGCGTGAGGTGGGTGCTGTGGTCACAGATTTTGATGTGCATCACTCACAGAGGTCCTTGCTGTCACCAAAGCAAACCGGGCATGGGGCTGGACGGCATCATTAGAGCTTTATGACCTTGTATCCAAACACCCTCAGCATTTATTCTCTGCATTCATGGAGTGGAGAAGGATGAGAAATAATCCAAAACAGTATTTTCAGGCCTTGGTGTGACAACAAGGGTGTTTTCTTGTCCATTAAATAGCTTCTGTTCTCCTCTCACCGACATCAAAGTGCATTTCTGTTCCCTTGTGCATACACTGACATGATAGGGAGGGGACAGAACAATGCAGAAGAGAGAAACAGCTGGGCTTCAGGTGAGGCCTGTTCAGGGTGAGACATGTATGTAGGGTGAAAGACCATCTTCCAACATGGCTGCCACATGGCAACTATTCTGAAGTTTTCTTTTTTCTTTTTGGAAAATCAAGAGAAAACTATGTCATCCATAATACCATAACATAGAAATAATCACTAATATTTAAAATCTATAATAAATGTACTTAAATATATGTATAAATATATATGATATACTTTTCTGTACTTACATAGGGATGATATAGAATATATATGTGGGATATTTTATAATTACTTGGTAACCTGCTTTTTTCAGTTAATGTGCTATCTAATTAAAAATATAACGACTTAGACAAAAGTAGATTAGTGGTTCCCAGGAGCTGGGGGGTGGGGGGAGTAGGGAGTTATTGCTTAAAAAATTTTTTTTTTTCTAAAAGTTTTACATTTCTCTAGGATTCAAACAAAAATGTTTTATTGGTTGTTTTAGATCTGGAGTCCATGTGACAACAGGACAATTTATGATGCTTGAAATTTGTAGAACGAAAACATAAGATTTTCTTTCACTGAAAATATTCCATATTAGTTGCCTTGAATTATACATCATTTTAAAGTGGAATGTCGAATTAAAAAGTGCTAATCCAGGGCATTTAGCCCATTTAAAAGATATATAAATATATATAAAATTCATTTCCTTCTCTTGCAACGTGTGTGTGTATATGTGTGTGTGTGTGTGTGTGTGTGTGTGTGTGGAGAGACCTTTTATAATGGCTGCATAATAATTTATTGTATGACTATAACATTGTTTACCTATCCAGACTTCCATGGTTAGCTTATTTGTAAGTCATTACCAATTTTTTACTATTGTAAATAGTACTGTGATTAACATCTTTGTATCCAAATCTTTGAGTCTCTTATTTTTTCCTTATGATAAAGTTATACAAATGAAATAGCTGACATTTTAGTTGTATTGCCAGAATGCTTTCCATAAAAGTGACTACGCTTTCACTGACAGTGTATGAAGGTGGTCTTCTCGCCTACAGAACTCACTAGGTAATGGTAAATAACTTCTGGAGTGCCTTAGAAGGACCTTTTTGGTCATCTCTGCTAACCTGAATTGGAGACCCCAACAACTGAAAGATGGCATTCCTAACTCTCAGGGGCCACAGGTAATTGGGAAGGCTTCCAGTCTAGACAAAGAAGCTTAGGTTCGAGGTAAGGCCCTGAAGTCCACAGACCTGAAACACACCCATTCTGCTCTCAGGTGTTTCTGAATTACCAAAATACCCACAGTTGGCCGAGTAGGAAGTCTGATCTCATTAGGGTATGTAAGAAAGAGGAAGGGAAGATGGATTTTAGGGATTCGCTGCCCCTTCCCAGCCCTCCTGGGAGGGGAAGAGGACTGGCTTCAGACTTACCCCAACATTAGCAAGGCCCACCCTGTTTTTGAAAGCAGTTGGGGAGGCCCAGTTATCTCAGAATCCTAGAGGGAAACTCTTTAGCAAGCTGAGTAGTCCCCCCTTCCTTCCTTTTCTTTCTCCTTTATTGCTCCTGGCTGTTGAGCCCTCACCCAACCTATTCTGGGCCGCCCACCTTCTCTTCCTCTCCCCTTTAAAAGGAAGAGTCCCAGATTAGCACATACCTCAATGGTGTCAGGACAATTTAAATCTGTGTCCTCTTTTAGCCAGCCCCTAACTCAAAGTCACACCAGAGGTCACATAATCTGTGCTAAGCTAAAAGTCTCCTCTACAGTCAAAGAAATTTCAGGTAAGTTTTCTCTGGAGGAGGAAAGGGGAAAATGTGCCTGCCTGTCTGCCTGCCTTCCCTTTCCTTTCTTCTCTCACAACAAATATTTATTCAATGCTATAATCTGAGGTATCAAATGCTATACCTAATCACAGATGAAGACTCCTGGTTTTTCGAGACCGAGATTTCCCTTTCTTATCTCTGGACAAACCCTCTCTTATCTCTGGACAAACTTCCCAGAGAATGCTAAGGAGAAGATTGGGTGGAGATGAGAGATCAATCAGCCTCTGACACCCCCAGGGTGACTTACCTGTCTGCTGCCCCCACAGACATTCCTGGCTCTTGACTCAGTGGGTAGCTGGGGATGGGGGGAGGTTCTGAGGAGATAGGGACCTACCCTGCAGATATCTGTCCGCCCCACCCCACACATACAGCAAGAATTTGGGGTATCGGGGTGGACACTGTAAGCAGGGTGAAGAATTTAAAGGGACAAAGAATGGAACCAGGTAATGGAAGCCTGAACTTAGTGAATAAGCCAGGAAGTTGGTCCACTACACAGTCTTCTTCTCATTTAAGGCAGTTCCTATCTGCTGGGCCCTGGAGTGGAGTTAAACTGAGTGTAGTAAGGCTTTCTTGATTCTTAGAAAGTCCAAGAAGGGAGCAGGGCAGCATAGCAGAATGTGGTTCTTCTCAAACTTATTTTTAGTTCATGAAACTACAATATGCAAAACAGACATATGTGTGGCTATTTTAGCCAAGTATGGGGAAACCCTAACCACTGGGAAGCTTCTAGGGAATCCTCTGAGCAGTTTGAAAATAACTGTTGTAATTTTAAAAGCATGGGCTTGGAGTCAGCCCAGTTCTACTCCCCAAGCACGTAAGTGTTTTTTGTATAACTTTGGTTATTAGGTTATTAACCATTCCTAGCCTTAGTCCCCTTGTATACAAAACAAAGATGATAAAAGCTGTTGCTGTGAGGATTAAGGTATGAAACTGCCTGACACACAGGAGTCATGCCAGCTGCTTTTATTACTATATTCTCTAAGAAGAGGCAGGAGTGGGGCACTGTTGGTTAGAAGAGCCATACTGGCACAAGCAACTGAAATCAGGAACTTCTCTGAGAAGACATTGGACACTGGATATGTGTGTGAGGGGGAGAAGTATCTGGCCTTTCTGGAAGGAGCCACAGTGGCCTGCCTGACCCCATACTTGGCATCCGTAGGGTGCCTGGCTGATTCCAAGAAGGCAGTCTTGGCCTCTGTCACCTGTGGATCTACAAAGCCAGTTTGGACTTTGTTGTCTGAAGTAACTATAGATAAGAGAAAGAAGAGTAAATACCTTTTCTAGAGAATTTTAGATTGCAAATTTTCCTCATACCACTCAACAAATCCTCTTGGGAGGGGAGATCTTTGAAGCCCTGGGCTCCATTTCCTGGAGCACCATCTGGTAGCACAGAAAGGACAGGGCTGCAATCTTTGTGAGCCCAATCTCTGACTAGCAGCCCTGCCTCATTCCAGAACCAGCTGTATTTCCATTTTCACAACATAAGAACTGGACTGCCATTAAACCTTATTCCCAAGCATTTGGAAGGATGGTTTAAAACCTAAATTCTAAGTACCTTGTACATGAAACTTTGCTGGAGTCACTGTGGGAAGAAAGGCAGAAGAATGAGACAAGTATCATTCTTGGGGAGCTCTTCAATTGAGGAGATAAGAAATAAACCCAGGATGTACCCAGAGGCAGAATTAGGTAGATAAGAAATCATAACTGAATAAATACCTACATAAATGTAAGGGATTAGATAGTATATCCAAAGCTCTGTGTGTATGTTAAAGGGAGAGGAAACTTGGCTAGTCAAGTTTTGACCTGAAATTGGAAAAAAACCAAACCCATTGCTGTCGAGTCAATTCCGACTCATATGACCCTATAGGACAGAGTAGAACTGCCCTACAGGGTCTCCAAGGAGCGGCTGGTGGATTCAAACTGCCAACCTTTTGGTTAGCAGCTGAGCTCTTAACAACCACTCCAGGGCTCTGAAATTTGAAAAAGGTTAAAAAAAACATGCTCAAGTGGAAAGGATGGTGAGAAGGGGAGAATGGCCACCATGAAATTTCCAGTGGAACTTGGTATTCTTACCAGCTTTGCCTCTGGGACTGATTTTTTTTTTTTTTTTAAATTAAGGTACAGTTCACGTATCATAAAATTCACCCTTCTAAAGGGTACAATTCAGTGATTTTGGGTATATTTACAAAGTTGTGCAACTTTCACCACTAGCTAAATCCAGAATATTTCATCACCCTTTTAAAAAAACCCTATACCCAGTAGGAAGCCCTGCTAGTGCAGTGGTTAAGACTTGGCTGCTAACCATAAAGGCCGGCAGTTCAAATCTACCAGCTGCTCCTTGGAAACCCTACGGGGCAGTTTTACTCTGTCCTATAGGGTCGCTATGAGTTGGAATCCACTCAACAGCAGTGAGTTTGGTTTTTTGGTTGGTACTCAGTGGCAATGTGAGGATGGTGCAGGACCAGGCAGCGTTTTCTGTTATACAGAGGGTTGCTGTGAGTCGGAATCAACTCGACGGCACCTAACAACAACAACAACAATAGCAGTGGGACAGAAACTTTTTAAATGTCAAATCTAGGCCAGAAAAAGATGGCAAGAAATGCTCACTGAGACCCCACCTCGGGTAACAGTAAGAAAGATTCTAGCTCTAGAGAGAGAATATTTTTTCTAATATGTCATGGACAAAAGGTCTGGGACCCTTGTCAAAGTTGGTACCTAAACAAGTTCACATCTAGCCCACCCTAACAACCATCTGATTTGGTGATGCTCCAATCCACAGCACTGCCTTTGAAATCCTTCAACACCAACATGCTACCTTAAGGTAGCTCATATATTTCCCTATATAGGCCAGCCACGTCAGAGTTATCTGAAGCCCAACAGGCAGATGCTAGAGACTGAGATGGAAGAAGAAAGAAGTTCCTTTCCCAGGACCAACCCCAGTAAGAGAAAGTCACCAGACCCGTCTGGTGAGAGAAACCAGGTCACCTCGAAAGCTGTGGGAGAGTCACTTGCCATAAGCCTAGCCCAGAGTTTCTGCCTGGTTTGGAACCTTGAAACAAACCCAGCACATCTTCAGGAAAGGGGAGAAAACAGGGGACCGAGAAGACATCAGAGTGGTCCTGCCAGCTCCGCCTGTAGAATTAGCTCTGATGAAAATCCTTCAGCTGAGTCCCGTGGACGTGGCCAAACTTGGATTCTGGGGAACCTGATGAGGCTGACTGAGGTCCAACAATCTTGCCAGCTGGAGGAGTGTCCATCTGATGTCAGGCCAGCATTATCAGTGGTCCAGCGAGCATGCAAGTCAGCTTTGGCAGTAAAGCTGCTCCTCAGGGCTAAGGCCTGATTATTTTGCATTTGGCACAGAATTGTGGAACGAATCCTAGATTGTTGACGCTGGAAGGATTAATAGCAGCTAATATTTGTTGAACATGTACTATGGTACTTTATGTGCACTTATTTCATCAAACTTCACAGCAATTCTAAGGGGCGGGGGTACTGTTTTTAATTCCCTCTTTACAGATAAGGACACAAAGATGAGCAAAGTTAAGAGCCTTGGCCAAAGCAGGCTAGAATGCAAACACAGGCAGTCTGACTCCAGAACCCACTTTTTTTTTTCCCCCAAAGTTCTTACATATTTATTAGTGAATTCAATCTCTTAATGTGGAAACATAAAAACAAAGGAACAAACCAGAATTTTCCCAATACATGTTCGGTTGTACAGATCATGGCGAAGTTTTCAACTTGATATGATAAAATGCTAGTGGATCCTGACAGATGGGTAAATCTGTGTTCCATCACATGTGCGACTCCTCACAGACTCAGCTTGGTTCTTCTCCAATGTCTCCTCTTGGAGTTGTACCCGATTTTATTACCAGTTTTCATTCGAATCTACTGGGGAATGGGGCGATTCTGCTTTTGCTTCTTGGCGTTACACAGCCTTTAGTGCAAACCCCTTATATTACAAAAGAGGAAACTGAGGCCCAGGAAGGTACAATGGCTTGTCCAAGGTCGTACAGCCAGTCAGGGGCACAATCCAAGTTTCCTTGGGACCAGTTCAGGGCTGCCTGGACTCTGGGGTGTGGTGGGGGCGTCTTGGTGGCCTTTTCCCAGCCGAAAGGCTGGACCCGGCGCGGGGGGGGGGGGAGACCCAGCCGATCCTGCCTGCCAGGCCTGGTCCAGGCACCGCCGGCTCTTCAGATGACAAAAGGGCTGGAACTGCACTTTCTACTCGTCCCCACCCCGTCCCGTTCCGCAGCTCTGAGAAAGCCGAGTTCTCGGGGCCGGGCAGGTGACAACTTGTTTAAGTGAAACCGAGAAAGCACCGCCCCTCAGCGCTCGGTGAGTGAGGAGCACCTCCGAGTCAGCGCACCGACGCTTCCGCTGGGCCCGGGAGGCGGTGGGAGGTCATGCTGCGCGCGCGCTCCGCCTCCCACTCCCCATTGGTCAATTGGGCCATGGGGGCGGTACCCTTACAATTCCCTCCTGTGACTGGACAGGCTTGGCCTCGGCCCCGCCTCCGGCCCCGGGCAGTGAAGGGCTGGAGAGAGAGAGACGCGCCCAGGCCTCGGTGTGTAGCTGCTGGGATCCGAGGCTGAGGGCACGGTCCTTTGGGATGGGCCTCCGCTTCCCGCAGCTCTTCCCACCCAGCTTGTACCTCATTCCCGTCAGCTCCGTTTCATTATGTCCCCATTTCCGAGCGCTGGGAGGGCGTCCCTCTCTCCTCAGATCTAGGTTTTTCTGCCTCAGGTCGTACTCCCTCCGCTTTGAGCTGGGCACTTGATGGGACTCCTTTCCGCTCTCAAACCTGGGGCGCTCAGTTCCGCTCACTACAGCGTGCCCCAGCATCGCTGCCCCCAGACCTCACGCCCCCTCAGATCTGAGCTCTCCGGCCTCCTGCAGTGCAGCACCCACTCACCTCTCCTCAGCCAGAAGAGCCTCCGCGCTGCCTTTGCGTCCACCTGTCCCACCGGAGCCCACCCCAGGGCCACCCTGATGGAGAGAACTGGACCCCAGACTCTCCTCTGGAGTCACTGGCCCCAAAGTCCCACCTATGGGTCACTGAGCCAGCCTTGTGGGAGGTCAGGACCCTAAGTCAGAGGTCCACAGTCTGGGACTCTGTAGACTATTCACCAATCCCAGTCCCAGCCCACGGCCAATAACTGGAAGACAGGAGGAATGTCACAGGGGAACTTTATTGAGAGGAAACATGGTCACACCCAGCAGACATGCTTTCCCTCTCACTCTCATTCTTGGTCTTGCTCTCACAGACACAGTCACACACACACACACACACACACACACACACACACACACACACAAAACACACCCATCCCAGCCTCCACCACACAGTCCAGCTCTCAGCCACAAGGGTGGGACACTCTTCAATTCCTAAATCTTGGGGCAGAAGGGAGACAGGAGGGGAGAGGAAGAGGCCTGGCTCCTGGGCAGGGCAGGAGGAGGGGGGTGCAGAAAGCAGGACCGGGTGGGGTGACCAGCAGTCAGAGCACCTGACAGCACATAAAGAGTGGAATGCTCTGGCTCCAGGTGGCCTCAACTCTGCCGGTCCCTCTTCATGGAGCCTTCCTGAGCTTGGGGCAAAGCATTTAGGGAGAAGGGGCAGTCTTCCCACCCCACACTAGTCCTCTCTGCCAGGAGTGGGGGCTGGAGCAGGCAGGGCAGGGCAGGTTGCAGGCGTGGCTCAGCTCTGGGGCACCTCTGGAGCCTCGCCCCCTTCTTCCCCAGCATTGTCGGCCGTCCACAGCGTCAGATTGTCTCGCAGCAGCTGCATGATGAGGGTGCTATCTTTGTAGGAGTCCTCGCTGAGAGTGTGCAGGTCAGCCATGGCCTCGTCGAAGGTGGTCTTGGCCAGTGAGATAGCCTCCTCGGGGATGTTGGCAATCTCATAGTGGAAGACAGAAAAGTTCAGTGCCAAGCCCAGGCGGATGGGGTTGGTGGGTGGCATCTCCTTCTTGCTGATGTCCATGGCCTCTTGGTAGGCTGCCCGGGCCGAGTCAATAATACGCTTCTTGTCGTCACTTGTGGCCACCTCGGCCAGGTAGCGGTAGTAGTCGCCCTTCATCTTCAGGTAGAAGACCTGGCCCTCGGCATCACTAGCCTTCTTGATGAGATGGGAGTCCAGCAGACCCAGCACAGTGTCGCACACACCCTGGAGCTCAGTCTCCACCTTCTCCCGGTACTCTTGCACCTCGGGGCCCTTTTCTTCTGAGCCCTCCTCATTGCTTTTCTGCTCAATGCTGGATAGGACCCTCCAGGCAGCCCTCTGGCCGCCCACCATGTTCTTGTAGGCCACTGAGAGCAGGTTGCGCTCTTCACAGGATAGCTCCTCACCCTTTTCCACGGCCCCCTTCATGAAGGCTGCCATGTCCTCATAGCGCTCGGCCTGCTCTGCCAACTTGGCCTTCTGGATCAGGCTTGCTCTCTCCATGGCTCTGGGGACAGATGGACAGGCGGCGAGCTAACTGGCTGCCTCGGGACCAATGCTGGACTCAGCTCTGTGGCTCTCCTGCTCTCTGCCTGCCTTTTGGCTGGGTGGCCTGGCCCAGAGGAGGGTGGGGAGGGGCAGGGGGCGGGACTGGAGCCCTGGACATGCCTCCCTCTCCTCTCCACACCCTTTCCTGCTTTTCCTTAAAGGTAAAAGGGGGTGAGTCATCAGGACAGTCAGCGACAGAAATGTAGGTGTGTGCCCCACCTGCACAGGCACCTTTCAGGGCTCCTGGCTGTCCCCTCTGTTCAGGGTTGCCGTTACATGCCTATGTTAGGTAGCTCCCCAGTTTCTCAAATCAGATCCTCCTTCATAGTGTCCTTCCAGGGGGTAAGGGTGGCTTTAGCCATCTGCCTGCTTAAGCCCAGGAAGCACCCATAAACCAGGTTCAAGAGAATGGGGTTCCTAATACTGCCAGACACGTTCCCCCCTTGGTTCCGGTGAGGTAACTCATGCTTTGGTAGGGCTGTATAGATTCCCAAGCACCTTCATATCCATGATCTAATTTAATCCCCACTACACTTCCATGTGGTAGGCAGGACTGTGATTATTACTCCCACTTTAGAGATGGGAACACTGAGCATAAGAGAGGGGTGAGAGTAGCTCAGGGTCACACAGCTAGTAAATCCCTAAAACTCTTCTTCCTGCACCTTACTTCCTTTCGCTTCTCTTCCATTGAGGCCTCTGACCTATAAATTCCAGGCTGTATTTGGAAGTGAGCTCTAGGCTTCTTCCTGAGTCTACCTGAAGATGGTCCCATGTCCTCAATCCTCCTCAGCAGGGGCAGATAAACCAATAAGTAAGGTACACACAAGCTTACTTGTGTTTACCTACTAATCTGTGGTGCACAACTTCATCTCTTTCACCACATCAAAGATGTGGTGAAATTCATGTGAAATTGTGCACCACAGATTAGTAAATAAGCACAAGTAAGCTTGTGTGTACCTTGCTTATTGGACAATCCATCCCTGCTCCTCAGGGTCCTGTCCCCGCTGAATTCCCAGAATGCAGAGGTGGCAACTTTCAAGGTGCCACTTAATGAAGTGTTTAACAAGCAGCCACTGATGCTCCAGCCCAGCCTATGTAGTTAGTCACCCAGTAGGTTTGCCAGACACCTTCCCCATCGCAGCACAATTTTCCCTTTCAAGTCAGTGGCCTGTTGCCACTTGTTTGAGGACTTACCCTCTGGCTTTCCATGCCAGGCCAGCTGCCCCCTCCCCCTTAAGCCGCCTGCCATCATGTATCAGTGGGGCTTATGGAGGGTGGGGGCCCAGCCCCTTGGCTGTCCCAATTTTCCTGCCTGACTCAGCCTGCCCTCTGTCAGAGGCTGGGATGCAGGCCACCTGGGTGCTCAGCCCTGTTTGGTCCCCCAGGGGGGACGCCGGCAACCCAGGGAGACAGGCTGAGAAGGTGGTGGCGACACATACCATTTTGGTTATGGGGTAGCAATCCCAGCTGAGTGCTGCCTCCCCCAGCCTGCCTCTCAGAAGTTTCCCTGTGCCACTGCCCACGGCCCCACTTCTGACCCCTGACAGAGGTCTCAGAGATGGAGACTTCTCCCTTGCCAACCTTCTGTTCCTGCTCACTGGGCCGCTGTCCTTGAGTCAGCCAAGAGTTTCACCTAAGGGTGTTGGCACTGAGCCTATGAGGGTGGGTTCTACCCCTAGCCAAAGCTCAGACGGGACTCTGGGACTCTGGGGTGGGGCTCCCCTTGCTGGGATTCAGCCAGTCTAATCCTTGAAGCCAGACCACTTCATAGGCCTGGCCCTCGCCCGGTTCCTCTTGGTGTCTGAACATCCGCCTTGCCCTACTGGAGGGAACCTTAGGCCAGAACTCTGAGGCCCAAAGATGAGCTCTGCCTCTTCGCCACAAGGAAGAGTAGAGACACGCCAAGGCTGATGCTACAGGTTTTCCAAGGAAGCAGCAGGGAACTTAGGTCTGACCTCCCAAAGGCTTTGCTCAAATCGGAGCACTGACACAGAAAACGACGGCAAGGAGATGTACTAAAAGACCACCTTACTGGGGGGTATCATTAGGTAGCGTGATGCTGAGTGCTTCTTTTCCTTTTGATTTTCCTATTCTCTCCAAATTTTCAATTGTGAACATATATTATTTTTTTATGAGAGATAGTCTAGACTCTTTGGAATTGGACTGCCTAGGCTCAATTCTTATAAGCTGTGTGGCCTTGGTCAAGTTAATCAGGTTACTTAACCTTTGTGAGCCTCAGTTTCTCTAAGTGTAAAATGGGACTTCTGAGGATCAAATGAGTTCATGGAAAGCACTTCGCAGAGTGAATGGTAACTATTATCATGTGAAAAAACCCAACCAACTTTTTTGTAAACATGCACACACAGAGCACTAACACAGAGCTGGATTCTATGAAATGAGGAAGGGCCCCAATCCAGGCCTCCGCTGAAGACCAGACCCTGTCCAGCTGGATGTCCACAGGGGAGAAAAGAGTTTGCCCACAGGCTCCCCTCTCAAGATGGATAAGTGGTCAGATGTGTCAGCCCTGCCTCCTCCCTCCCCATCTAGGACATTCCTCAAGGACCTTATTGGCACTAATCAGCCAGCTCCGGCTTTCTGAAGTCCTGGGAGAAAGCTGGAGATTCCGGTACACCAGGAAACTGAAAGGCAGAGCCTGACAGGCCTAGGAATTTTAGAGCTGTTTCTGTCTCCAGAGAGGGAGCATTCTCTCCCGCCACTTAAACCAGGGGAACTGGTGGTGGTTCGCCACAAGCCCCATTCCCTCAGCACAGCCCTGAGCAGGGTAAAGGAAGCCCCTTCACTCCTGCCCCCCTCCCCTCCACCGCCCCAGCTGAAGTTAAGGGAGGAATCTTGGAGCCTTGCTGCAAGATACCTCCTGCCCGCTCTGGCCTGTCGATCCTGACTCAGTTCCTGTCTCAGCCACCTCCCTTTGCCTCTGGGCCTCCATTTCCCAAGTCTAGGAGCCCAGGTGGGCAGGAGGCAGCAGGCCCTGGCAGGGCACAGAGCTCCACAGTCAGCCCCTGAGTCAGCAGGACAAGCGCTGGGGCTGCAGCCCAATGGGGCTTTCCTCATTCTGCCTGCTACCTCCCCACCCTTCTGCATAGTGTCCATCCCACCAGCAGGCTCAACCCCTCTGGCCCACAACCAATCCTTCTTAACTGGTAATAACAGACTTTGAAGGGTTGTGACACACACAAGACAGCAACAAGTTGCTATTTAACTCCACTGAGAACAGAGGACAGGGCTCTGATTGTAGCAGCAAGAGGAATTCTGGTTAGATTCCAGAAAGAACTTTCTAGGACATTTTTGTCATGGAATGATCAAATTCAACAGGTGACCAGAGGAGGCTATGGCAGCTTCTTCCCCTGGTTAGTTGTAAGCCAGAGTCGAGTTACTCAGCCAAGAGCTTACACGGTAGTTGCCTTTGGGCGGGAATAGTGGATAAATTTTAAGTGACCTCAGCTGTTCTGAGTTTCTTTCTCCTCAAGGCACCGCCGTTTAGAGGACCCCATATCTCCTAGACCAATCCAGTCTAAAAGACTCTGGAATTTGTGGAAAGAGAATGGAATGAGGTCAGGGTGTGGGATTGCATCCTGGCTCTGTTATAGGCCTTGGGCAAGTCCCCTCCTGCCTCTGGGCCTCAGTTACCCGGTCAGTACAATGAGGAGGCCAGCCCACATGACCTCTCAACCCCTGCTGGCTCTGACTTGTCTAATTTTAGGGTTTCTCTCTCTGAGATGCTCATCTTCCTGGAGCAGCCTCGTTCATTCCTCAGGTACTGTAGACAGGTCAGAGATTGGGGCAGAGACCAGGTTCAAACCCTGCACTGACTGCTTTACCAGCTGGTGATCCTGAGTAAGTCCTGTGACTTCCTTGAGCCTCAGTTCCCTCATCTGTAAAAAGGCTGACACTACCTTCCTCACAGGTTAAGGTGAGAAAATGGGCCCAGCACTTGCCAAGTCCTTGGTAAATGGTAAACCCGACAAACCCGTTGCCGTCGAGTCGATTCTGACTCATAGCAACCCTGTATGACAGAGTAGAACTGCCTCATACAGTTTCCAAGGAGCGCCTGGTGGATTCAAACTGCTGACATTTTGGTTAGCAGCCGTAGCTCTTAACCACTACGCCACCAGGGTTTCCAGGTAAACGGTAGCTGTAATTATTTTTCAGCTCTTAGTGTGCGTCTCAATGCGAGGCGGCAGCTGGGGAGAGGGAAGGCTCCATGAGACTGTTACCCTGAGCTGGGCTCAGCTCAGGGGTGTGACAGTTACAAACGAGTTAGTGCTTCTGTCTCAGCCTGGGCTGGGACCTTTCAGAGTTCAGAGGTCAGCTAAGGCTTGGGGTGGGGTCTCTGGAATGGAGACCAGGAGTTCTAGAGGGGCAGAGCAAAGGCCACCCTTCCCTTGTCCCTTCTGGCTTCCTTGTTCCTCGTTTTACTCTCCAGAGCAGCACTGACCAGCTGGAACAAAGATGGAGGTGAGGTGATCCAGAGGTTCTCCTGCATACCCACTGCATGCCCCACCCCAGACCCAAAGTGAAAGTGGCACCGACAGCGAGGATATGGCAAGAAGAGGGGAATCTTTATTTTGGTTAAAAAAGGTACAGGGTACAGGACAGCAGATAAGCGGCCCCCAGCCCTGGGCTCAGCTGATCCCTAGCTCGGCCTGTTTCCTCTAGTTCCTCTGAAGAACATGGGCGATGCAGAGCAAGTTCAGGCCCTCAGTGCCTGGAGCACAGGGGCAGCGGCCTCCTTGCATCCTACCTACTCCAGTGGTGGGGGTGGAGGAGGCCGTGGGAACAGTGGCAAAGCCAGTTGTGCTTAGAACAGTCACCAAACTTGTTCAGCAACCTCATCAACACCCCAGACGGCTCCTGAAGAAACCTGCTCAGCTTGACTATCGCTATGCCTGTTTCATCTTATTTGGGCGGGGGGAGATGGGGGGGGGATGGGCAGACAGGCTGTAAGGCAAGATTCCTAAAAAGTCTCGACACCTTTCAACTCTAGGGAAGGGGGAGTAAGGTGGAGGTGGGGAGGGAGAGTCTCAGTAGAGTACTACATTGTTGTGCTGACAGCTGCATTATGGCTTTCTACACCCTGACTGGCATGGAGTGGGGTAGGGGCAAAGAGGCCAGCCCCTGCCCCCTATGGGAGGGGCACCAGAGAGCACACATATGGGGCAGGATAGGGGGCAGACCCTGTAGGCACCGACGGTGGAGACGGGACACAGGTTAGGCAGGTGGAGGTGCCGGGTATTTGGCTCCCCCCAGGCCGCTCCTGGAGAGGCAGAGAGCAGCAGTCCTCAGGAGGTCCTTAAGCCCCCGCACACACTGGAGATCCCCGGCAGGGCAGCAAAGAAGGAGAAGAGAGAGGGTTAGCGGGATTGAGAGGAGAGAGGAGGCCTGCGGGGGCCACAGCGGTCGGCGGGGACAGGTGCTGCCACAGTACTGGCTTTCTGCCAGAGAAGGGCCAGGGCTGGGGCAGCAGGCAACAAAGCAGAAGAGAAAACGGGCAGGTGAGAGAAAGCTCAGCAGGGACAGAAAGCCAGGATGCAAGAGTGTTAGTGACTGAGGGCCCCTGCACACCAGGATGCCACCAGAACAGACCCAAGCACCTCAGAGTAGGTATCCCAGCCTCACCCTTCGCCTCCTGCTCCAGCTGGAGAGTGGCTCTCTACAAAGCTACTTCCTCAGTCCAGAATGGGGCTGGGCTCTTAGCCTTGCCCTTCTACCCCGATCTTTCTGCTTAGGGAGCAGCCCTGGGGGTCCTACTACCACCAGCACACACACCATACCACACACCAGACAGATGAGTGGGCTCCATGGGGTTGGTGAGGCATGCGACGAGGATGAGATGGTGTGTGAGGGGAGCGGGCAGTGCTGGCCAACAGGGTAGATACAGTCTTACCAGCTAACCCTCTGCAAAGAGGCCTGTTAGCTCCCCTCAGGCTGTGCAGGAGATGGCAAAATCCTGACAGGTGTCCTCCTGGGGAAGATACCAGAGAGGTGGGCCAGTGTTATATGAGTTGTCTGGACAGGCCCTGCTGCCCAGGTGGCAAGGGATAGCTACGGGGGTCCCGCTCTCAAATTGGACTCTATTGTCGCATAAATTTTTTTTTTAGCTGGGCAGTAGCTGGGAATCAGGGGAAGAGGCAGCAGGGAAGAAGAGCTTGGGAGTCTCTAAGCCCCTGAGGCAGGGGAAGGTGGAGGAGATGAACAGGGGACAGGACAAGCTCCTCTCACACGCCCACAGGCCAGGCTGTAGCCCTCTCTGCTCTGCCTCCAGCAGAGACAGCGCCAGTGAGGTGAGAACTTTGGCCACATCACTGGGCTGCTTGCCTCTCTCTGTCTCCCCAGGAAAGACCCAAGTTTGGCTGAAAGAACAGAGGGTTGTCAGCTGGGCCCTCAGCAAAGGAAAAGCAAACAAAAACCAAACCAAAGCAAATCAACTCTTAAAAACAAAAGTTTTATTACAGGCAAGGAACAAAGAATACTGGCTTAAATAAAAAGCAGGTGGGGCCCCCTCCCCACCTACCAGGGCCACTTCAGTGATGGCCCAGGGCCCTGAGGCTGAGGGGAAGCTGTTTCTCCCAGACAGGTCCCTCTGTGGCTGCCACTTCCCAGCTCTATCTGTGACGCACTAGCCGCTGGTGCAAAGAAGGGCAAGATCTAGGGGCTTCCTGTGTCACTTTCCAAGGGTTTCACCCACTTGAAGGGCAAAGGAGGGAGACACAGGTACAATTTTCTATCTATTTTGATAAGACACTATAGCTCCCAGCAGAGAAGGGACATCCTATGAGTTTGAAGCCTAGGTTTAGGCCAACCTTCACTGGCCTTGGCCACTCATTCCTTCCTTCCTTTTCTCTGGATGGAGACCCCCAGTCAGCAGACACCCTGACCTCTAGCTGCTGGTACTGGGTCCCATCCTCAGAGCTGGGAGAGGCGGATGTGTGGCTTGTAGGATGGAAGCCGCTCCCCATACTGCCATCACCCCACCCACCATGCCCTGCCTCAGCCTGTTTGGGCAGGTCCCAGCTGGAAGCCTAACCTGGGGGCTGGGTGGTGGTGGGGTGGTGGCAGAGTCCAGTGCTGCTGGTTGTCTGAAATCCAACAGGAGGGTGGGGGCTGAGCCCCAGGGGGAGCCCAGAAGTCTCTAGTGAGCAATCCACATGCTTCCCACCCCCATGGCCTGGGCTGCCTCTGCTGCTGCCACCTGTCACCCAAGGGGCCCAGCAGGGAGGGGGCTGCCCAGGGGATGTGGGGAAGTGGGAGCCGGCCACATTCGTGCACAGGCACACACAAACAGTACACACACACACACACACACACTCATAGCCAGAAGGTCTCTTGTAATAAAGTTATTAAAACCAACTTGCCTTCTGATGACCCTTAACCTGGCACTATACAGAGCAATGTGGCTGACTTTTTTTTTTTTCTCCTTCTTTCCATTTAAAAAATGCTATGTAGAAAAGAGGTCTATAAAATTGTGCAAAACATCCAGCATTAATAAACCCGTTTCAAGTATTGCCAGCATGATCATAACCTGCCCATCCCCAGATGTGACTCAGGAGGGAGGTGGGGTGGGCCGGCTAGGATCCCTTGGAGAGCCCTCCATAGGCAGGGGGAGGGCAAGGTCCCCTTCCTAGTGTACTGCCTAGGAACTGTAAAGGAGCTGAAGATTTGGGTGCCTGGCTGGCTGACTGGTTTGGCTTCCTCTGACATAGATTGCCTGCCCTCCCACTCCCAACTCTACCCTCTACCTAGAACCCCAGCTCTATCTTATTGGCCAACTGAATACAAAAAAATATATATATATGTATCACAAAAAGAATGAAGGAGCCCACACACCAAAGCAGCCCATGGAGGCTTGGAGGGTTCCACTCCCACAGCCCAGTCCATTGTCCAGAGCTGACTGCTCATTGGTCCCACCTTTTGCCCCGAGGACCTGGCTTAGCAAGGCCCCAGGAGCTCTCTCAACTGGGTGGCCTCATGCTCAACTCACACCTTCACTCACACAGGGCTCATCCTGGCACAGGCAGAGACCAGGCATGGTCCCCTTGGTGGCTTCCAGAGGCTCTGGCCTCTCTTGTCATCCCTGCCATGGATCAGCTGGGTTTGGGAAGCAAAAGGTACAGCCATGGAGCAGTTTGGGGAAAGCCACGCAGGGTGGGAAATAAATACGAAAAGATTTGAGTCTTTGGCAGCTCTGCGTCCCTCAGGTGGAATGGGGAGGGTCCCAGAAGGTGTACAGGGCAGCAGGTGAGTGCAGAAGGACAGACAGGCCAGCAGGTGGCAAGTACTGAGCCCCATTCAAGGTCGGCCTCCTACCATGCTGGCATCGGGCTTGGCTCCACAGGCTGGCTCATCACTTCTGATGGGTGAGGGCAGCACGGTGTCAGACTGAACAAATCCTCTCCTGTCGATCAGGCTTCCAAACACAAAGCAGGGGACACATGAGTGCTCAGCCCAACACCACAGTCACTATGGGAGCAGCCCACGGGGTAGAGGGCAGGGTCCACCCAAGGAAAGCCCTAGCCCCAAAAAGTCTGAGGAAAGAGGAGCTGCCCTCAACTTGGGGACTCAAGACCCTGCCCTTCTGGAAGGTCTCCCTTTACACTTTGGTCACCCAATTGTTGGCCACAGTAAATTCAGATTGGTCCACCTGCCTAAAGCAAGGATGACAGGGCATTTGGGGATAGTGAGATTTCTACTGTGTTCCTTCCCGACGCAGGATAGGCGGCAGGGGTGTTGGGGGGAGTCTGCGGGGAAGTCTTGGTTCAGCAGTGTGGTCTGTAAGTTAACTTCCGTTCTGGCGCTCTGGCGCCCCCTGGTGTCAGGATGGACAGGGAGCTTTCCAGCAGGGCTGAGCCACCAGGGTTCTTCACCAGGATGGAGGCTGGAGGACCCACCCAGTTAAGGCACCAGAAAGGCAGCGTCACTCAAGCCTGGCCAAAATTTTAATTGTGGTTATCACTGGCGGGTAGAATTACATGTAATATCTAATTCACTTCTATTTTAAATTTTGTGTTTAACTTTTTATACAAATGACCGCGTGTGATTAAAAATTATAAATCTCCACAAAACTTTTATCTGACAAATGCCCTGAATGCATTCACCAGAGGATTGTCGACAGAGGGTGTCTGTGGTGTGGGGAGAGGTCAGCTGATACGAAGACCCTCTCTGAGACATGTGGGGCCTCACAGGGCCATCCCCCACTGGCCAGGCCAGGCACTGTGGCCTCTCTCTCTCCTGCTTACCTGGGAGGTAGGGGGCCACAGAGCACAGCACAGCAGTTGGTGATAACACTTTTATGGCTGTAGGGGTTGACGGAGGCCTCGCCACCCCTCTTGCTGGACCACGAGCCTTTGATCTGCAAGCAAGAAGGAGGCCTGGGTCAGGCACCTCCCTTTGCTTCACTTTTCTAGTACAGAAGTATAGAGGCTGGGGAAGACTGGTTAGACTATCAGAGGAGACATGTCTTTAACCCAGGCCATTCAGTGAGGATGTGGGGGACCCAGCAGAGATTAGGAAGCCCCCAACTAGGAGAGAAGACAGAGCAGAGCTAAAGAGAAAACCACAGAAAACTTTTTAGCTGAATCCTCCCTTCCCCTGGCCAGCCACCTAAGAGGGAAGGCAGTAAAAGGGCACAGGGCTCAGGCTGAGCTGGCTGTGAACGCTGGCCCTGCCACTGACCAGCTGTATGTCCCTGGATAGATTATCAATCCTCATTTGAAAAACAGGGACAATACCAACTCTCTGACAGCCTTGTTGGAGTATTAAATGAGATCCTGCCCCTCCCAGCTTTGTGCAGTCAGCTACTGAAGACACTGAGGAGTTTTGCAGTAAAGAATACCCGCTTGACTCTAACCCAGTGCTCTGAACCTACCTGGCCACAGCACCCCTTATGTGTAACCCCTAATAACATCCTATAGAATTAGCATTCGGGAAACCACTGTGGGAGATGCTGGCTGATGTCATTTCTGCTCTGTACCCACCACCAGCACATGACACACTGACACGTGTTAAGTTTCCCAGAATGAGAGGTGAAGGTCAAAGAACGTATTTTCTACTAGGTCGTGGGTCTCTGATCTGCATCAGATGGTGGCCTCTGGAAGAGATGCTCTCATTAGCTTTTCTATTGTTTGGGAAGGTAGCCAGGGGACATCAGGTCTGGCCCAGGGCTGAGCACACAGTGGGTACTCAAACAATGCTTGTTGGTGGAGGTCAGGTAGGGAGGGTCAATGGAGCCCCACTGTCCTGTCCTGGCTGCTCCCTTCAACAGGGATGCCTCAGGGAGCCCCACGGACACCCTGAGGACAGTCATGTCTCTGCTGGATGTTAAATGCTGCGTGACAGCACAGAAAACATGGCCATGACTTCTAGGCTTCAACCCCTTCCAAGTCATGTGACCTTGGGGCAAGTCACTCATGTCAAATGAGGAAAAAGCACTCCTGTTTCTTCCGCTTCAGATTTGGCAAAATGGCCCAAAGAGATGATGGGAACTCAAAGAACTCTGTAAACAGAATGTGCTGGCCAAACGTAATGACTGTTATGGTGTGCGTTCTGCCTCTTGCGGGGTTGTGGAGAAAAGCAACTTGGGGGCTTGGGCGCCAGCATGGAGGAGCCAAAGCACGTGGGAGCCCAAGCTGTGAGCCTGGGAGGAGACATCTGGCTGCCTCATGTTTCTGCCCATGTTTTCCCAGCAGTCCCTGGGCCAGGGTTGCACCATGGCAGCTGCAGGCTCCCTCAGCCCTGCCTCCTTCAGAGGATCCTGCCCAGGAGCAAGGAATAGCTCCAGCCTTACTCACGTCTTCATTCGTGGTCAGGTTGGAGGCGACGAGGTACGTATGAAACCCTGAGAGGCCCAGGATGGACCAGATGGAGAAGAAGCAGATCACCAACTCCAGCACAGTGAGCAGGCAGTCAAGGACTCACACGGCGATCAGAGCCGGGTGTGTCGGGCAGGGAGCCTCCTTTGGGCCTTGGAGCTGGCCATGCTTGGCCTTTCTCACCTAGCCTCCTATGGAACTATTTCCCCAGAAAGGAAATATGTTTTATAATCAAGCCCTTCCTGTGGCTTAGTCACCACTTCTCAGCAGGCTCACCTCCTGAGCCTTAAGGTGGGTGTGGTAGCCACCCTCAAAAGAAGGATAAGACCAAGGTAGCAGAGGGAAATGAGACACAAAGAACTGCAGGCATGACATGCTCTAGGCAGCTTAGTGCTGTCTTAAGGGACATGCTTTCTCCCAAGCCCCTGAAGACAAGGACTGTGACTCCTGAGAGTTCTTGGCCACCCCGGCCCCACAATACCCTGTTTAGGAGCAGCATGGACTACTGTGAACAGAAGCAGCTGATGCACTGGACTTCAGAGGACAAACGTGTTCTACACCAACCCCTTCTGCTTACAGATGAGGCGTGGGGACCCGCCATAGTGATGGGGCCTCGTGTTCCCACCAGGGCACCCACTAGCCGATAAAGGATATCTCGCTGGTGTCTCCTTCAGAGTGGAGAGGAAGTTGCTTCCCTGAGAGCCTGGCGAGGAAGAAACAGGACAGTACACAGCTCAGAGGGGTGGTGACCATAGCCCCTTGACCTGGCTGGTCTGCTCCTCCTGCCCGCCTCCCCTAACTCACGCAACGTCAGGTGGGTGACCACACAGGCGAAAATGAAGGTCGTCAGGAATGAGAGGGAGAGAATAAATGCGTAGAAGAAGCGGTAGTTCCGTCTCCCCACACAGTTTCCCACCCAGGGGCAGTGATGGTCAAACCGTTCTGGAAAAGGACAAGAGGAGATGGTTAGCATCTGCCTGGCTCACAGCCAGCACAGGTGCTTGGAGGCCTCACCCCTGGCCAGGGTGTTCCCACCCCGTTCACTCACTCCATACTAGCCAACTCTCAGTTCCTTGGACACACCCTGCTGCTGGCCCTTTGTACACTGGTTCCCACTGCCTCACACACTCTTCTGCTGTCTCTTTACCTGGTAAACAGTGATTCCTACCTTCATGTCTCAGCTTCAAAGCTGCTTCCTTAAGAAAGTCTCTGAGCCCAGGCTAGGTGGGGGCCCCTGACATCTGCCCCTGTTGTTCTGGCACTTCTCTGGCAGCACTTTGCCCATGTGTGTTTACACATTTATCATTGATGAGCTGGCCAACTACCCCTGCTTGATTATAAGCTCCATGAGGTGGGGGTTGTACTGCCTCACACTGTGCTGAAGCCCCAAGGCCTGGTACAGAGAACACCCACAAAAAGTACATGTTGCCTGGCCTACTACCCTGGCCATATACCAACAGCCAATGGCCTCTGTCTCTTGCTCTGTAACTAGAGGCCCAGGGAGGGGCTGGGCCGCTAGGTAACTCATCAAGAAGCAGCACTGCTGGGCCAGGTCAGAGGGCTGAGCTCACAGCAGTGCTATGTCTCCGGAAGTACGGTCACACCCAGATTAGTGAGGAAAGTCCCCTGTGAGAATGTGGGTCACAAGCCCGTTGTAGGCCTCACGCCAGGGCTAGCACCCTTTGCGGGGCGTGGGTGGGGCAGATTTTCAGGGATGAATGATGCCCACTGAGTCACCCACTCCATGGCCTGCTGTCATGGGGTGTTTCCTACTGTTCTCTTGTTGAGCTGGCATCATGAGCTCACTGCCCTGAGAGCTGTGCACAGTCACCATGGTTCAGCTCCCCTGTCCTTGCACACAGCATTTCTCTTACAACACCCTCCCAGGGGCCCACCTTCAGTCTCCATCAGAGCCACGGGGCCTCTGGAGAATGGGGAGAGGGGACCAAACAGACTCTGGTTCCCCAGCAACCACTGCAGCTGGGGAACAGGAGCCTAGATCCCAACTCTGGTAACATTCTGTCCAACTCTCCAGCTCAAACACCTCTGTTCCCAGATTCTTGTCCCTCCCAAACCCTGGGAATCTGATAAAAGTCCTTCAGTATAGCCAGCCCTTGGCCACTGGATGGTACATCATTCTCTTCTCGGCACAAACACATCTGTAACGTTACTGCTCCAGCCTCTGGCTCCTGGAAACTTGGACCTAGTAGGGACCAGGCTAAAGACTGGGAGAAGGGGTTCAGAGCCTCTCTGTGTCTGCCCCACACATCAGAGCTGGGGGAAAGGAATCCATCAACCCTGGGCTGAAGCCAGGACACCTCTGGCCATATTCAGAGTCCCTCACCTTCATCAGCCAGAGAAAAATCTGGGGGAATCAGACTTCCTGCCCAGCCCTGAATATTTCAGACTGTCTCCTCCTTTACCCTTCATCCCCAGAATTTGGTCCCTCTCAGGGATCCCTGCACTGCATCCCAACCTGCTGGCTCACACTCACCCACACAGTTGTCGCAGACACTGCAGTGTGAGGTCCGGGGCGGCCGAAACATCTTGCAGGTGAAGCAGTACTTCAGCTTCACCATCTGCCCGTTGATCATCACCTCCCGAGTCCGAGGGGGTGGCCGGTACGTGGAACTGCCTGTGTTGTCTGAGGGCGGGAAGAGAGAAAGATGGGGGATGCTCAAGGCAGCATAAAGCCAGGAGCCCCAGCTACAGGGAAGCCTCTACTGACTGGCTGGGACAGAAGAAGCCTTAGGGAAACTGCTTCCTGGGAACAAACATTGGGGTAAGATGCCTGGTCTAGGCAGGGACAAACAGTAAGAGCTGCTACCACGTACTGAGCATTTGCTGTGTACCAGGCACTAAAGCTTTACACATCTGCTCTCCTTCCTGCTGCCCTTCACACAACTCACTCTGAGAAGGGCTAGCAGGAAGGAAACCCCAGGAAGGTTTAGTGAGGTTAATCAGAATCAAATTAAGGCCAGATCTAAGTTCCAGTTTACAGGAGGTTCAGAGGATGGGGGAACAAGTAAATAACACTATGAGGGGACAATCAGACAAATCTAGAATGTGGGACATCTACAAGACCACTGGCCTGATCTCTACACCAAGTCAATGTCACTCATAATAAGAGAGGGGAGATGGTTCGAAATCAAGAGATTCTGGAGGCATAATGAACAAATGCAATGCAGGATCATTGATTGAATTGTTTTTTGGGGAAAAAAAAAACACGGAGCAACAAAAGATATTTGGAGGGCAATTTGGGAAATTTGACTATGCAGGAGATTATTCTTAGACTCTGAAGATACATGTTGAAGTGTTTATAGGAAAAGTGCCCATGATGACTGTAATTTACTATGATATGGTTTAATAAGAACAAACAAACAAAATATGTGTGTGTGTGTATGTGTAGAACAAATAAGACACACTATCAACAACTGTTGAATCTAGATAGTGAATGTATAGGAATTCATTGTACTAATTCTTCCCTTAATATTGTAAAGGGATTTATTCTTTCTAAATCTGTAGTTTCAACACAGTCATGATAAAAAAAAATCCCAGCAGATTTTCTTGTGGAAATTGACAAACTCATTCTAAAAGTCATATGGAAATGCAAAAGGCCAAGAATAGCCAAGGTTCTCTTGACGAAGAAGAATAAAGCTACAGGACTTGCACTACCAGATATCGAGACCTATGATGAAGCTATGGTACTTAAGACAGCATGGTTTTGGTGCAAGCGGAGAAACACTGACCAGTTAACAGATCCACATGTACAAGACCACATGGTTTGTGGGAAAGGCAATACTGCAGGAAGGAGGATGGTCTTTCACTACACACAGTGCTGGGTCCACTGGATATACATATGGGAAAAGTACATCTGCACCCCTGCCTCACACCAAACACAAAATTCAATTCCATATGGACGCAGCTGTAAATGAGAAAGCTATAATAATAAAGTTTTTGATAAGAAAAATGGGAGAATGTCTTTGTGACTTTGGAGTAGACAAAGATTTCTTTTGAAGACACAAAGGAATTCATCATAAAAGAATAATTTGATAAACTGGATTATATCCAAATTAAGAACTTCTGTTCATCTAAATACATCATTAAAAGAATAAAAATGTGACCTTCAAAGGAGAAGATATTTACAATATGTCTATCTGACAAAAGACTTATATCCAGAATATATAAAGAATTCCTAGTAACTCGATAAGAAAAAGTCAGACTTGAATAGATAAAAGACAAAAGAGGATATCCAAACGGCCAATAAGCACATGAAGAGGTGCTCAACTTCATTAGTCGTCAGGAAATGCAAATTAAAACATAATATGCTACCACTACACAAGCAACAGAACGGATAAAATGAAAAAAAAAGGGGGGGGGGACCCAAGCGTTGGTGAAAAGGTAAAAATGTAAATGTAATATGACCATCTTGGAAATCTATTTGGCAACAACTACCAAAGCTGAGCATATTCAACTCCTAGGTATCTACCCAACAGATATGTGCATGATAGGATGTGAACCAAAAGACTTCTACAAGAATGTTCACAGTAGCAATTCTCATAATAGCCAGAATCTAGAACTATCCAAACGCCCATCAATAATAGAATATATTAAAAAAAGTATAGCATATTCACACAAAGGAGCCCTGGTGGCACAGTGGTTAAGCTCTCAGCTGTCCGGTCAGTGGTTCAAACCTACCACCCACTCTGCAGGAGAAAGATGTGGCAGTCTTCTTCCAGAAAGATTACAGCCTTGGAAACCCTATGGGGCAGTTCTACTCTGTCCTATAGGGTCGCTATGAGTTCGAATTGACTTGATGGCAATGGGGTTTATATTCACACAATGGAATTCTATACTGCAATGAGAATGAACAATCCTCAACTACACGCAACAGTATGAATGAATCTCATAAACATTGGCTCAGGTGAAGAAACCAGACCCTAAATGTTCTAAAACAGACAAAACTAATCTATGGTTAGAAGTCAGCACCATGGTTACCCTCGGGGGGTGACAGTGATTGGAAAGGGTACAAGGGGGGCTCCTGGGACACCAGTCATGGACTGTTCCTTGATCTGGGCACTGATTACGTGCATATTCAGTTTGTGAATTCAGTTTGTTCTTGATGTCATCCCATAACTCGTCATTGACATCATATATAAAGAAAGCAAAAGGTCACTAAAAAGACAGGAAAGAAAAAAAAAAAAGACCAAAATGGATGTCAGAAGAGACTCTCAAACTTGCTCTTGAAGGTAGAGTAGCTAAAGCAAAAGGAAGGAATGGTGAAGTAAAAGAGCTGGACAGAAGATTTCAAAGGGCAGCTGGAGAAGACAAAGTATTATAATAAAACATGCAAAGACCTGGAGTTAGAAAATCGAAAGGGAAGAACACGCTTGGCATTTCTCAAGCTGAAAGAAGTGAAGAAAAAATTCAAGCCTCAAGTTGTAATACTGAAGGATTCTGTGGGCAAAATATTGAACAGCACAGGAAGCAACAAAAGAAGGTGGAAGGAATACACAGAGTCACCGTACCAAAAAGAATTGGTCGATATTTCACCATTTCAGGTCAGCACACGATCAAGAACCAGTGGTACTGAAGGAGGAAGTCCAAGCTGCACCGAAGGCATTGGAGAAAAACAAGGCTCCGGGAACTGACGGAACACCAATTGAGATGTTTCACAAATGGATACAACGCTGGAAGCACTCACTCGTCTCTGCCAAGAAATTAGGAAGACAGCTGCCTGGCCAACCAAACGGAAGAGAGACATATTTGGCCCATTCCAAAAGAAAGGTAATCCAATGGAATGTGGAAATTATCAAACAATATCATTAATATTACATGCAAGTAAAATTTTGCTGAAGATAATTCAAAAACAGTCACAGCAGTACATCAACAGGGAGCTGCCAGAAATTCAAGCCGAATTCAGAGAACACCAGAAAGATGAGGAACCTGTACATAGACCAAGAGGCAGTCGTTCGAACAGAACAAGGGGATACTGTGTGGTTTAAAGTCAGGAAAGGTGTGTGTCAGGGTTGTATCCTCTCACCACACTTATTCAATCTGTATGCTGAGGAGATAATCTGAGAAGCTGGACTATATGACGAACTCGGCATCAGGACTGGAGGAAGACTCATTAACAACCTACAACATGCAGATGACAAAACCTTGCTTGCTGAAAGTGAAAAGGACTTAAAACACTTACTGATGAAGATCAAAGACTACAGCCTTCAGCATGGATTATACCTCAACATAAAGAAAACAAAAATCCTCACAACTGGACCAATTAGCAGCATCATGATAAATGGAAGAAATATGAAAGTTGTGAAGGATTTCATTTTACTTGGATCCACAATCAACACCCATGGAAGCAGAAGTCAAGAAATCAAACGACGGATTGCATTGAGCAAATCTGCTGCAAAAGACCTCTCTGAAGTGTAAAAAAGCAAAGATATTACACTTTGAGGACTAAGGTGTATCTGACCCAAGCCATGGTGTTTTCAATCACCTCATATGCATGCTAAAACTGGACAATGAATAAGGAAAACTGAAGAAAAATTGATGCCTTTGAATTACGGTGTTGGCCAAGAATATTGAATATACTATGGACTGCCAGAAAAATGAACAGATCTGTCTTGGAAGAAGTACAGCCAGAATGCTCCTTAGAAGCAACGATAGTAAGACTTCATCCACATACTTTGGACATGTTATCAGGAGGGACCAGTTCCTGCAGAAGGACATCCAGCTTGGTAGAGGGTCAGAGAAAAAGAGGAAGACCCTCAACAAGGTAAGATTGACACAGGGGCTGCAACAATGGGCTCAATCACAGCAATGATTGTGAGGATGGCATAGGACTAGGCAGTGTTTCGTTCTATTGTACACAGGACCGCTATGAGTTGGCACCCAACAAGAAAAACAACAATAAAAAATGAGACAAAGAAAGGTGTAAGTAATTTGTCCAAGGTCATGCAGCTGCTGTGCTGGCCAAGCAGGAATCTGAACCCACGTCTGTCACATGTCAAAGCTCTTGCTCTACCCACTGAGCCTCTCAGCAACCCAGAGGACCAAAGTCCCCAAAGCAGCAGCTCCTTTCCAGACAGATGTCTTGAGAGTCATGCAGCACAGCCTGTTGGATCTCCAGCCCTCAGCCATTCTCCCACCCATGGATTCCACAGACTGACTCCCCAGATAATATCTCCAGTTTGACCACTTGCCTCCAGTAATTATTTACTGAGGGCCCACCATGTGCCTGGCACTATGCTAGGTGCTTGGTGTACATCAGTGAAGCAAAGAGACTCCAGTGTCACATTTCCAATCACCAACTAGATTTTACTAGGCAATTTCACCATCACCTCAACCCAGTGTGTTTAAAATGGAATGAAGCATCTAAGCATCTCCCTTTAAAACTAGCAGCATGGTGAAGGGCAGGGAGCTTAGAAGCAAACAAACCCACTCTGAAGCCTGGCTTTGCTACTCATTGGTTGTGTGTGAAGCTAAAGTCAAATAAACTCTGAACCTCAGTTTTCTCATCTGTGAAACAAGTAGAATGGTGCGTGCATCCTGGATCAGCCTCTTACTAGCTGGGCTTTCCTGATGACACCATTTGTCAGGTGTATGACCAAGCAAATCTTAACCTCTCTGTGCCTCTGCTTCCTCAATCACTAAAATGGGGATAATAATAGTACCCCGCTCATAGGGCTGTTGAAAGGATTAAATGAGTTAATATATGTGAAGTGGTATAAAGCAAATGCTTCATTAAGTGTGTGCTGTTACTATTAGCTCATAGAATTACTGAGAAATAAGGGAAGCGGCATGGGAAAGAGAATACTTCACTGAGTGCCTACTATGTGCTCAGCACTTTATACACATCACCTCATTTAATTCTGATAACATCTCCACCAGCTATGATTATCACCATCATCTCTATCTCACAGTTAAGGAAACTTGCTCAGAGGACATGCAGAGGACACGCAGAGAACTTGCTCTCAGAGGACACGCAGCTAGTGAACGTCAGAACCAGAATGTTTCCAAAGCTTGTGGCTGAGGCTTGTAAATTTGAAACGGTCATGATGAGCGTTGGTGATCCATGTCTGGTTCCTTATTTCTGCTGATAGCACAATCTAAGCGCTAGAAGAAACTTCAGAAATCATGTAACACCGCCCCTGACACATAAGTCAAAAAAAAAAAAAACAAAACAACAAACCTGTTGCTGTTGAGTTGATTCTGACTCATAGCAACCCTAGAGGACAGAGTAGAACTGTCCCATAGGGTTTCCAAGGAGTCGCTGGTGGAGTTGGACTGCCTACCTTTTGGTTAGCAGCTGAGCCCTTAACCACTGCACCACCAGGGCTGCTGACACATAGTAGGTAGTGAATAAATGTCCCTTCACTTACTATATCTATTTCAACACTTCAGTTTACAAATGAGAAAACAGAGGCCCAGAGAGGTTAGGGGATTTGCTCAAGGACACACAGCCAGTGAGTGGCAGAGCCAGGGAGCCCAGCCTGAAGTCTCTACAGACCCCTTCCTTCTCTCTCATCCCTGCCTGGCCAGTTGCCAGGTCTGGTCAGTTTCTTCCTTCATTATCTTTCACCCTCCATACCCAATGTCCCGCTCAACTCAGGCCCTTATTACCAAACAGCCTTCCACGAAGACTCCCTGCTACCAGTCCTTCTACCTTTCAGCCCACCTTGCACACTGCTGCATTCCTTTAAACATCCCTTTCGAGTCACTTCCTAGCTCAAAACCATTCACTGGTCTCCCCTAAAAATCAAGATAAAGGACAAACTTCTTGTCCTGATATTTAGGGCCCCCCACAATTGGGCCCAACCTACGTTCCCCAGCTTCTCCCACTACGCTTCCCCAACGAGCCCCTGCTGCCGCCACGCCCTGGCCTCTCCTGCTCTCTGCTCACCAGGACCCGCCTCGGCCCTGCTGGCCTCCCATGGCTTCTCTGACACTTCAGCCGCAGTGGGCTCTCCTGCTTTGCACATACTCACTGCTCAGTGTTGTGCTGTGACAGGACTTCTGTGTTTGTGTGTACCTTGTCTCTCCAACTAGACTGTATGCCCCCTGAGAGCAGGGACAGTGTAACAAATAGGCAGTCCTGGGCCTATGAACCAGAAAGCAGCAGGCAAAGAGGAAAGAAAACATGCTTTGGATTCAGGCAGGCCTAGGGTTCAAATCCTGACCCTTCCATTTATCAGCTGGTGCCCTTGAAGAAGTTACTTAACCTCTCTGAGTCAGTTGTCTCATCTGTAAAAGCAGATGAATAACAACTACTTTAAAGGGTTGTAAGGATCAGAAACGTGCATGTAAAGGAACTGGCGCTTGCTAAGAGCTTATTTACAGCTGCTCGAATCCTGGTTCTGCTACCTACTTGCTACTTAAGAAAGTCCCTTCACCTCTCTGAGCCTCAGTCTCCTCATCTGTAAAATGGGGATATGATAGTTTCAACCTCATAAGGTTGTGGTGAGGGCTTAATGAGATGCTGTGAGGACGGCCCTGAGCCCAGCACTCAATTCACAGAGCGCTGACATTAGTCCTGACAAACAGTTCCCACCATGACACTCCAGTGTGACACTCCCCAGCTCTTTCCAAAGCTGTTGATGTAATTCCAAATCAAACTCCTAATCCTGCCCCACAGCCCCTGGGGTCCCAGCTTCTCGCCTCCCGCCCACTGCTATCTCCCCAGGGCTTGGGCACAGGCTTTGGAGCGAGACAGAGATATGGGTATGAATGTGGGCCTGACAACTCATTAACTATGCGATATTGGTCAAGTCACTTAACCTCTCTGTGCCTTCATCTGCTACGGAAACAAAATGAGTCATAACTGAACTCACCTCAGAGTCAGTGGGAGGATTAGGGGACAATTCACAGAGTGGGTTTAGCAAAGTGTCTAGCACCTGACAAGAGCTTAATAAATATTAGCCACTATTGTTGTTTCTATGAAACACTATATTCCAAAAAACTATTTACAAAGAAACCTTGGGAACACAAGCCATCAATCACCCTCTTCAGCACTGAGAGAGAAGTTACTGGAAGTTCCCATTAGATTCCCACAGGCACCCACCAGGGAAGAGACCAGCCTAAGCCTCTCCCCAAGGCAGCAAGGGGACTCCCACCCACATGCTCTGATCTCCAGCAGTCAGGCTTTGTCATGAATTGAATTGTGTCCCCCAAAAATATGTGTATCAATTTGGCTAGGCCATGATTTCCCAGTATTGTGTGATTGTCCACCATTTTGTCATCTGATGTGATTTTCCTATATGTTGTAAATCCTAACTCTATGATGTTAATGAGGTGGGATAGGTGGCAGTTATGTTAATGAGGCAGGACTCAATCTACAAGATTGGATTGTGTCTTGAGCCAATCTCTTCTGAGATATAAAAGACAGAAGTGAGCAGAAAGAGAGTGGGACCTCATTACCACCAAGAAAGCAGTGCCAGGAGCAGAGCGTGTCCTTTGGACCTGAGGTTCCTGCAAGGATAAGGTCCTAGTCCAGGGGAAGACTGATGACAAGAACCTTCCTCCAGAGCTGACAGAGACAGAAAGGCTTCCCCTGGAGCTGACACCCTGAATTTGGACTTCCAGCCTACTAGACTGGCGGAGAATAAACTTCCGTTTGTTAAAGCCAACCACTTGTGGTATTTTTGTTACAGCAGCACTAGATGACTAACACAAGCTTCCTCCTATTTGGAACTGAGGCAAAAAGAAAGAGGAAGTGAAGCTCTGCATGTCCAACTTCCTCAGGCTGCCAAGAACTGGGAAAGCTGAAAGGGAAGGTGTCACACAAGCAAGGGTGCCACCCAGATGCTGAATGAAAGTCCCCAGTTGCAGGGTCCTTGAGCCTGATTAGGTGGTGGAGGGGACAAGCAGCAGCCTCACCTTACTCTTAGAACAGACAGTGCTGACCAATCACAGCCTGGATTTGCCCTCAGAATTCTCCTCAACACAGTCTTGCTGGCAGTCACAGCCAATGGCAGTTTGTTAGAGCCCAGAACAAGTCTATTTGCCATTCCTGACCAAAAGGCTCACATTCTTAGGTTTCAATACAGCAAAACGATTTTCAGAGTACTGACATTCCCTGTCTCACTGGATTCACAAATGAATCCACTGGGCGGAGCAGGGGGATAAAAATGCACATTTTACAGATGGAGAAACCAAGTTCACTCCAATAGTATAAGGTGAAGCTGAAACCAGAACCCTGTCTTCCAAGGCATTCATTTGTTCATTCTTTCAAACGTGAGCACTTACTATGTGCAAGGTGCTAAACTAGGCCTGGGAGTGGCAGGTGAGGGGAGAAGTAAGGGGCAAGTGCATGTGCCTCCCTGGCACACCACAGACAGTAAGAGAATATTTGTTGAAGAAATGAAGGAAGGAAAGAATGATAGGAAGAGATGCTAAAACCAGTTGCCCTCGAGTCAGTTCTTACTCATGGCAACCCCATACGTTGTAAAGTAGAACTGTGCTTCATGGGGTTTTCATGGCTGTGACCTTTTGGAAGTAGATCACCAGACTTTTCTTCTGAGGCATATCTGGGTAGTATGAACTATCAACCTTTCTCTTAGTAGCCAAGCACGTAACCATTTGTGCCACCTCCCCTAAAGGAATCTAAGATCTATTCCAGGGCTCTATCGGCTACGTCAGGCTCTTCCCTAAGAAGTGATAGGTACTCCCAGGGCTGTTGAGGCCCCCCTGCTGCCTCCCAGATGGGAGACCAAAGCCCCTGGGGAGGTGATGCTGGGAGGGGAGAGGCTCATCCTTACTGAGTAGCTGTGAGAAGCAAATGAATTTCCCCAAGCCTTCCTCCTGACGCTAGAGGCATGCTGTGGGCCTCTTTACCTGAGGACAGCCTTCAGAGACAAGCGTGCAGGTATTCTGCCATCAGAGACTGGATGGCTGGGGCTGTCACTGAAGCTCAGCAGTTGGCATGGAAGCCCCTGGGACTGGCCACGCTCTACCGAGATGGCTTTAGTGAGGGAAGGCCTGTGATCTCTGCCCCTCTGCCCTTCCATTGTGGTCACCTGTGGAGGAAACAGCTGCAGGACTGTGGTATCCCTGCAGGCTCAAGAGCTTGGTGATGAGCCTCCAGGGCCAGCTCAAGGTCAGCCACTGTGCCCAGGCTGTGAGCACTGAGTCACTGAATCCTGCACCTGACCACTCCTATTAATTCCAGAGGTTTACAGAGCTCCTACCACACACCAGGCTTAGTGCTAGGCCTGGGGAGCCAGGAAGAGCTCAGCCTGAGGGCAGAGACAGACAAGAAGTGAATTACAGAATCAGTGTAACAGCCACTGTGAGTCAACACAGTGTGGTGACACTGGGGTCAGCTGGGTCTGATTTTGAAACCTAGCTTGGCCACCTGTTAGCTTTGTGACTTTGAGGAAGCTACTCAACCTGAGTCTCAGTTTCCTTACTTCTAACATGGGTAATAATTACATAAAGGTCTAGCCTATAAGCTAGTCAATTAATGGTATTATGATGTATATACGCAATGGGGAATATGTGGGGTTGCGGAGTCCTGGGTGGTACAAATAGTTAATGCACTCAGCTGCTAACTGAAAGATTGGCAGTTCAAGTCCACCCAGAGGTGCCTCAGAAGAAAGGCCTGGCAATCTATTTCCAAAAAAGCAGCCACTGAAAACCTGATGGAGCCAGTTCTACTCTGACACACATGGGGTCGCCATGAGTCTGAATCAACTTGATGGCAACCGGTTATGTGGGGTTGTGGCAGGGAGGAAGAGTTGAGGAAAGCTACAAAAGCAGCAGCAGCAATTAAGCTGGATCAGAAAGAGTGAGACGCCAGGCTTACCAGGGAGAGAACAGCACATGCAAGGCAAAGGGGCAGAGGCATTTCTGCACATGGTGTGCCCAGGGGATGGGACTGTCAGGTGTGGCTGGACAGTGCTGGGGAAGTGGTAGGAGATGGGTTGGAAAGGGTGGGCTGCTGGCCCACTGCCCAGGGTCTTACTGTCTGGCTGGCAAGAGCGCCTGAGCAAGACTCCACCCGCTGTGGGCGGGCATATGGAAGGTGGGAGACGATTTGTTTCCTGGCCATGACATTAAACAACACTGAATCACATATTTCCTTTTCAATTCTCCTTCAGTCCTCCAACTCAATCAAAGAGAAAGTCTCCATTTTAAATATGTCACACTTGCTAATCACATAGGCCTCAAAGCGACTACTTTCCACAGGCAACTGTAACCACCAAGAATTCAGCAACATTGTTATGTTTTTGTTTTTATGATTATCTTCTGTTCAGAGTAAGCGATCCTGGCTTTCCATTTACATGGGTGACACAAAATTTCCTTTGAAAATACACTTAAATGACTGATATTCAGGAAACGATGCTGAAGGCACTAGAAAGTCACCCAAACTCTGTGCCACGAAGGGCCAAATCTGAGTTTTGGAGAGACAGCTCTGACAGAAGGGGGAGACCAGGGTGGAGGGTGCAGTCCACAGAGCCCTGAGCAGATCCAGGTAGAAAATGAGGCAGGTCTTCCATAGGCAGTGGGCTTCAGGAGGATGTGGATCTAGGGGGGACATCCTGGAAGCCGACAGGATGGGGGTTTGTGACCTGTTGTGTGGAAGCAGAGGGGAGAGGAAACTTTTGTGTCTGTCCTGCAAACTGTAGCTGACTGCATCTCGATGAGCATCTGTCACTTGGATTCGAACGTCTCTATCGTCTCCCATCAGACTGGAAGCTTCTGGGGGGCAATGTTCTCATCTCCTACTTCTTTTCCAACTGTCCAGAGTGCCTGGACTCTGTGTGACCTACAGGGTACTCCAACGGCACAGCCCACCAGCTGACAGGTCAGGATCACAGACAAGGTGACTAACCACACCAGTTTGCCTCCAACTGAGGGATTTCCCAGGAAGCGGGACTTTCAGTGCTAAAACTGGGATAGTCCCGGGCAAACTGGGTCCAGTTAGTCACCCTACCTCAGACAGTCCTTGCAGGGTGGGAGCCCTGGGCCAGAACCCTGTTGGGCTGGAGTTGCTGGTCTCTGGGGTGGAAGTGAGAAGCCCACACTGTCTGCACGGGCCCAGGCCCAGGTGGTCAGTGCCACGTTCATATGACCACCACCACCCACCTCAGAGCCGGCCCCCAACCTTCTCAAAAAGGTTCAGAGACCTCAGTCCCTTCCAAGAAAATACATTTTACCCTGGTTAGAAGCCTTCTGGCCACACTCCAAAATTTGGTGCTTAAGCTTGAGAATCCAAAGCCCCCAAAGATGCCATTTTTTAGGAGTGGCAATTATTCTAAAAGGAAAGTCATAGGCCCTAGCATTCAGAACCCTACAAGTCTGACTCCACTTCATCTTCCCAACCACAATTTCCCTAATTCTCTGAAGTATACCTTGTGTTCCAGCCAAACAGCCTGCTCAATGATCCATGCCTGTCTCTCCTCCTTCCCACTTCTGTCCTCTCTTCCTTGTGTTCCATCTGCCTGGAGGGCTCCTTTCACACATCTGCTCATGCCTGAATTCCTCCTTAACTTTAAGGCTCCAGTATCACCTCTCCATGAAGCCTCTCCAAGTCCTCCAGGCGGAATATACTCCTGATTTCTCTGATCCTCTTCCAAAGCCCAATCTCACTTATGGCGGCCAGCTTTCCACCTTGGCCTGAACTGGACTGGCAACCACCAGGAGTGTTCACAGGGTCATTTTTGTGCCCCTTCCCCCTGCTGTCAGAAATCAGCACAGAGAATCAACGCATAAATGAACAAATCCATAATACCTAACTGGGAAAAGTTTCAACTTTCTCAACAAATCACCTCCAGACAGCAAGGAGGGTCTTCAAAGGGGCTCATCCACTCTTCAGTTATTCATTCATCCATCTGGCCAACAGTCCCTGAGTCGTCCACATGGCAGACAAGGTGAATGTGACACACGGTCCATGCCCTCCCCGTGCAGCGGGAAGGAAGGCCGATGCTACACAGACATGCTCTGACCTCGCTGTACATAGCGACCGCCACGCAGCACAGGGCACTCTGGGAACATTTGATGGAGGGCTTGGCCCAACCTGGGGTCATGGAGGCTCCCAGAGAAAGGGACACTAAAGCCGAGCATAAGGATGAAGAAGAGGGCATGGCCACATATAGATTGGGAATGTGCCCCTGCCACCATCTCAGGAGAAAGCAAGTGGCTTGGGAGTCTAAGACACAAACGTTCCATGTCTGCTCCTGGGCTCCCTGGCTGTGGGATGACCTGCCTCAGTTTTTTTAACAGCATAACAGGTTAACAGGGTTACCCTCTCCAGGTTGTTGTGAGGATTTTCAGGGATAACAGGTGGGAAGCACTCAGGACCCGGTCAAGCTCCCCCCAAACACAGGGATTACTGTTGTCATTACCCAAACAGCTCACAGGACACCAGAGGATCCCAGGCAGCCAGGATTCTGCCTGGGCTGAGCTGGACAATAATCCTGCCTCATGATTAGCCCTGACCTGACGGGGAGGAGAAACAGGGCCGCCGTCTGGGCCTTCCCAACTGCCAGGCAGACCAGCCCAGGTCAGACTGTGGGATTCTCAAGGGACAGAATCTGGGAGGCCACAAGGCCCAGAGGTAAAGGGGGAAGGAAGCTGGATGTAAGCAAGAGGAAGACAGCAACTGAGGGTGTGGCGGAGGACAGGCCTGGGCAGGGGAAAGAGACAAAGAACAGACGGAGGTCCGAGAGAACCTTCTCTCTCCACCACCCGCCCAGGCTCCAGAGAATTAGCAAGATGATTTCCTGTGATGGATGGCAGCAGGGCTCTGACATTTATAGGCCACTAGATCTCTTCAGGCTAGCTAGGTGTTTAAAAGCCTGTCTGAAAGCCACCCTGTTAGGGGAAGGAGCCAACCACTGGCCGGAAACCCCCAAGGTGCGCAAATACCCACATCACTTCTCAGGAGGAAGGAGCTGGGGTGCAGCAAGCTGAGATTAAGGTCCTGGCCCCAGTGCCCCACCACCCCGGGGAATCCACACAATAGTCTGGGAGGAACTGTAGGTCACCTGGAGACCACGCTGGCCTTCCTGCCATTCCTGAAACACACCAGCCTGTTCCCCACTGTGGGCATTTGCCTTTACTGCTCCCTCTGCTTAGAACACTCTGTTCCAGATCCTCATACTACCAGCCCCACTGCACCATTCGGGGCTCCTATCGGATATCATCTCCTCCTAGAGGCCGAGAAAAGTGCTGGCACATAGTAGGGGCTCAGTACATGTTTGATGAGTGAATGGGTAAGTGTATAGTGAAGTGTTTAAGAGCAAGGGCTCTGGTCAGACTGCCGGGGTCTCATCCCTGCTCTTCCTCTTACTGTATGAGCTTGGACCATTTACCTAACCTCCCTGTAACATGAGAATAACAACAGTACCTACCTCATAGGATGACTCGGGGATTAAATGAGATTATAAAGAGCCCTGATGCCGCAATGGTTAAGCGCTCGGCTGCTAACCGAAAAGACTGGCTATTCAAACCCACCCAGTGGCTCCGTAGGAGAAAGACCTGGTGATCTGCTCCTATAAAGACTACAGCCAAGGAAACCCTATGGGGCAGTTCTACTCTGTCATACATGGTTGATATGAGTTGAAATCAACTTGATGGCACCTAACAAGAACAAATGAGAACATGCATGTAAAATAGTACCTGACCCCCCGTAAGCACTCAGCACATGGTTGCTGCCATCATGATCTTTGCTTGCTAATATCTCTTGCTTATTTATTTGCTCACTTGTTTAACATCTGTCTCCCTCCACACCATGTCAGCTCCAGTCTGGCTTACTCTCTGCTGTGTCCTTAGTTTCTAGCACAGTTGGGAAGAGAAAATCAGGCCTCCTCCCAATAAGGGAATGTGGAGCTGTGCAGCGTGCAAGTAAGGAGCCTTACCGATCTGTTTCTCCAGGGCGGCTGCCTCACAGACAGTGGCCCGGGGCAGGATCCCAGGGTCAGTGAAACTCGTCTGCAGCAGGCAGCTCATGACGAAGAAGAGGAGGATGGCGGCAATGATGGGGATGGCGAGGGTCAGCCTGCTGGCCAGGAAGGGACAGCTAGAATGAGAGAGGGAGAGACAGGTTAGCAGACACTCCAAGGACTCACTGGGCACAGGGCTACAGGACTAGACCAGTGTCCTCCTCCCAGCAAACATCACCACATTCTTGACTAGAGTCTTTCCCTGAGGCTGAGCTTCAGTCGCTTGGTGAGTGCTGCCATTCCCCCTGCAAGTGCAGGGAACAGACATCACTAATTGATCCTTGCACCTTCCCCCGAGCTCTTAACAGATGTGACTAGTAGACCTCAGTACTCTTAACCCCTACACTTAGCTGCCACTTCAGAATCCTTCTAAACACACAGCATCAGGCAGCCACTACCGATTAACTGGACTGGCACTTGAGGTGAACCATCCTTGACAATGTTCATTCATTCATTCACTCCACAAATATTTCTACAGAAGTTTCTTTATATGCTCGGCAACAGCAATGGGAATAATGACAGCAAATAAGAGTCCCTCCCCAGAGTGGCTTATGGTCTAGTGGAAAAAAAATAGACAAGTAAACAGGAATTGCCATACAAGGTGATGCCTGCTGTAACTGGGAGAGAGGGAAGCATACTGTGGACCAACCAATTATGCTGTAACTGGGGAGTGGGAGGCAGTGGGACAGCCAGGAAAGGCTCGCTTAAGATAATGCCTAAGCTGAAATCTGAAGAATGAGTAGGGGTCATCCAGGTGAAGGGAGGAGGGAGAAACAGCATGATTCAGCCACTGCCATTGTCACCCAAGGACTGATGTCCCCAAGGCAGTTCTCTCTCGCCCTCGTTTGCTTGGGGAATAGCCTGTGTCTGCTGGATGGTCATGCCTCCTCTTCTACCGGACAGGCTGCCTACTGCAGGGCTCCATACTCCTTCTTCTTCATCCTAGGGCCAGAACGTTCTAGAAGTCTTGGACACTGGTAGGGGCATGGCTTTTGTGATGGAGCAAAACTATCAGGTGTAACTGCCACTTCACTGTCCAACCAGAAGCCAGAGCTGCCTGTTGGAAGTGTCTCTGATCATGGCATTTCCCTGCTTAATACCTGTCAATGCTTCTCATTATATTCTGAATAAAATCCAAACTCTCCACCATGGCCTTGCATACTAGGCATGACCTGGAACCTACCAAAGGCTCCTCCAGCCTCATTCCACACAACTCTCCCCTTGCCCTGCTGCTCCCACCACACTGGCCTCGTGAGAGCTCCTGGAACAAGTCTAGCTCTTTCACACCTCAGGGCCTTTGCACTTGCAGTTCCTTCCTCTGGAATGCTCTTCCCTCCTCAGAAAGATCTTCCCTGACAACTCTATAAAGCAGCCCTCTCCGCAATGTTCTACCACAGTGCTTTTTCTTTCCTGCACAGCATTTGTTATAAATTTCAATTACTTACTTACCCACTTATGTGCTGGCTGTGTCTCCCCTACTAGAACATAAGCTCCTCTGAGGGTAAAGACTATCAGTCTTGTTCACTATTCTATTCCCAGCACACTGTACAGCACCTGGCATCAAGAAGATGCCCAATAAGTAATTATTGAATGAATGAATACAGTTTTTCCTGGGTGACAGAGGACAGAAAAATAGCTACCATCTTTTGAAGGTTTACTATGTGCCAGATATCTCCCTAATTAATACTATCATTATTAATAGTATCTGAAGTACGAAATAGTTACTATGTGCCAGGTACTATGTTAAACACTTTCCATGTACTTTTTCATCAAATCCTCACCACAACCCTCCGAGGTAAGCTCCCCAATTTACAGATGAGGAAACTGAAGCTCAGAGAGCTGAAGTAACCTGCTAGAGGTCATGCAGCTCAGGAGTGCTAAAGTGGGGATTCATGCCAGGTCTGACTTCTGGGCCATACTGTTAACCTCCATCCTATGCTGCCTTCCTTCCCAGAGCCGGAGCGGCACCTGATGGGGGGAAGGGTTGCTAGCTGGGAGATGACAGCTGCTGGGAGGCCACAGCCAGCCATGGGTCCAAGAGCCTAAGGTGTCAGTGGCTGGGCCTAAAGACTGACACAGTAGCAGGGTGCAAACCAGCCACACCCAGTGGAGGGCCCTGTGGGTACCTAGGCACTGTTTCTAAAGCCTCCATCACCCGAGGCTCTGGCATCCAGTGACACATTCCCTGAGGAGCAGAGATGGTCGAGGAAAGGGCCCCAAGCAGGCCATGCTCTGCTCAACACATCGCAGTGGTCCTGGGGCCCGACCCTCAAACAGAACCAGCCAGTGTCACCACACAGCAGCTCAACCGGTTCCTGTACAACCAGACTTCTTGAAGGACAGAGGAGACTTGACACCTGAGACTAGTAGGGACCTCAGGAACCAGCAAGTCCTATGCCTGATTACACGGAGGAGGACTCCGAGGGCCACAGCCAGCTCCAAGAGGACCCAGACAGCCAAATACAGAACTAGGGTCTTTGGGCTCCCAGCATATGCTCTGTCCATTCATTCACAAATATTTACTGTATTGAACACCTACTACATACTAGGCACTGAGGATATAGCAGTGAACAAAACAATGACCTGCTCTCATCAAGAAAGACAGGCAAGAAACAAACAAGTATATATACAGGATGTCAGATGGTGGCAAGCACTTCGGAAAATAATAAATCAGGGTAGAGGGGGTAGGAGAGAGGAAGACAGTTTGCTATTTTATACGGCTACCTAGGGAAAGCACCAAATCTACTCTTGAGATGGTCTCTCAATTGAGGGTAGATATACTCAAGGTTGTACTTTGGCTCTTGCAGACTTGTTTTACTTTTCTTCAGCTTCAACTTGAACTTGCATATGAGCAACTGATGGTCTGTTCCACAGCTGGCCCCTGGCCTTGTTCTGACTGATGATATTGAGCTTCTCCATCATCTCTTTCCACAGATGTAGTTGACTTGACTCCTGTGTATTCCATCAGATGAGGTCCACGTATACAGTCACCATTTATATTGTTGAAAAAAAAGGTATTTCCAATGAATAAGTCTTTGGCCTTGCAAAATTCTATCATGCAATCTCTGGAGTTTTTATCACCAAGGTCATATTTTCCAACTACTGATCCTTCTTCTTTGTTTCCAACTTTCACATTCCAATCACTAGTAATTATCAACGCATCTTGACTGCATGTTTGATCAACTTTAGACTGCAGAAGTTGGTAAAAACCTTTAATTTCTCCATCTTTGGCATTAGTGGTGGGTGCATAAATTTGAACAATAGTCATATTAACTTGTTTTCCTTGTAAGTATATGGATATTATCCTGTCACTGACAGTGTTATACTTCAGGGTAGATCTTGAAATGCTCTTTTTCAACACCGTTCCTCTTCAATTTGTCATTCCCGGCATAGTAAATATGATTGTCCAATTCAAAAAGGCCAATACCAATCCATTTCAGTTCACTAATGCCTAGGATATCGATCTTTAAGTGTTCCGTTTCATTTTTGACAACTTCTAATTTTCCTTGATTCATACTTCATATATTCCATGCTCTGGTTACTAATAGATGTTTCAGCTGTTTCTTCTCATTTTGAGTCATGCCAGACGAGCTGTGGGATGACATCAGAGTATCAAACATGAAGAAAGCAAAAGGCCATTAAAAAGACAGGAAAGAAAGAAAAGACCAAAATGGATGTCAGAAGAGACTCTGAAACTTACTCTTGAACGCAGAGTAGCTAAAGCGAATGGAATAAATGAAGTAAAAGAGCTGAACAGAAGATTTCAAAGGGCAGATCAAGAAGACAGAGTAAAGTAGTATAATGAAACATGCAAAGACCTGGAGTTAGAAAACCAAAAGGGAAGAACATACTCAGCATTTCTCAAGCTGAAAGAACTGAAGAAAAGATTCAAGCTTCGAGTTACAATACTGAAGGATTCTATGGACAAAATGTTGAACGATGCAGAAAGCATCAAAAGAAGATGGAAGGAATACAGAGTCACTGTACCAAAAAGAATTGGTTGGTGTTCAACCATTTCAGGAGGTAGCATATAATCAAGAACCAATGGTATTGAAGGAAAAAGTCCAAGCTGCACTGAAGGCATTGGCGAAAAACAAGGCTCCAGGAATTGACAGAATTATCAATTGAGATGTTCCAACAAATGGATGCAACGCTGGAGGCACTCCCTCATCTATGCCAAGAAATTTGGAAGACAGCTACCTAGCCAACTAACTGAGAAAGATCCATATTTGTGCCCATTCCAAAGATAGGTGATCAATAGATTGTGGAAATTATCGAACAACATCATTAATATCACACACAGTGTAATTTTGCTGAAGATCATTCAAAACCGGTTGCAGCAGTACAACAACTGGGAACTGCCAGAAATTCAAGCCAGATTCAGAAGAGGATGTGGAATGAGGGATATCACTGCTGATGTCAGATGGATCTTGGCTGAAAGCAGAGAATACCAGAAAGATGTTTACCTGTAGTTTTATTGACTATGCAAAGAAAGGCATTTGACTGTGTGGATCATAACAAATTATGGATAACACTTCAAAGAATGGAAATTCCAGAACACTTAATTGTGCTCATGCGGAACCTGTACATAGACCAAGAGGCAGTCACCCAAACAGAACACGGGGATACTGCGTGGTTTAAAATCAGGAAAGTGTGTGTCAGGGTTGTATCCTTTCACCATACTTATTCGATCTGTATACTGAACAAATAATCTGAGAAGCTGGTCTATATGAAGAAGAACACAACATGAGGACTGGAGGAAGATTCATTAACAACCTGCAACATGCAGATGACACAGCCTTACTTGCTGAAAGTGAAGAGAACTTGAAGCACTTACTGATGAAGATCAAAGACTACAGCCTTCAGTACAGATTACACCTCAACATAAAGAAAACAAAAATCCTCACAACAGGACCAATAAGTAACATCATGATAAACAGAGAAAATACTGAAGTTGTCAAGGATTTCATTTTACTTGGATCCAAAATCAACGCCCATGGAAGCAGCAGTCAAGAAAACAAATGACATTATTATACTGGGCAAATCTGCCCCAAAATACCTCTGTAAAGTGTTCAAAAGCCAAGATGTCACCTTGAGGACTCAGGTGCACCTGACCCAGACCGTGGAATTTTAAATTGCCGCGTTCGCATGCGAAAGGTGGACAGTGAATAAGGAAGACCGAAGAATTAATGCGTTTGAATTATGGTGTTGGTGAAGAATATTGAATATACCATTGTTACGGATTTAATTGTGTCTCCCTAAAATATGTGCTGTAAATCCTAGCCTCTATGCCTGCAGTTATAATCCCATTTGGAAACGGGTTGTCTTTGTTATGTAAATGAGGCAGGATTAGTGTAGGATGTGTCTTGAGTCAATTTCTTTTGAGACATAAAAGAGAGTAAATAAAGAAGCAAAGAGAAGCAGAGATAGGGGAAGACTGATGCCAAGCCACATGGAAATCTCCAAGGTACCAGGACACAGAAGCCGAAGAGACAAGGACCTTCCCCCAGAGGTGACAGAAAGAGAACGCTTCCCCTAGGGCTAGAGCCCTGAATTCTGACTTCTAGCCTCCTAAACTGTGAGAAAATAAATTTCTGTTTGTTAAAGCCACCCACTTGTGGTTATTTCTGTTATAGCAGCACTAGATGACTAAGACAACCAGGGACTACCAGAAGAACGAATAAATCAGTCTTGGAAGAAGTACAGCCAGAATGCCCATTAGAAGCAAGGATGGCGAACCAATACTTTGGATGTGTTATCAGGAGGGACCACTCACTGGAGAAGTACATCATGCTTGGTAGAGGGTCAGTGAAAAAGAGGAAGACCCTCAATGAGATGGACTGACACAGTGCTGCAACAATGAACTCAAACATAGCAACGATTCTGAGGATGGCACAGGACCAGGCAGTGTTTTGTTCGGTTGTATGTAGGGCTGCTACGAGTTGGAATCAACTTGATGACTCCTAACAACAACAAACCTAGGGTAGGGTACTTGCGGTGTGATGGATCACTTTTGTGTGGCCTTTCTAGCCATGGTCTTGTGCAGGTATGGTAATTGTAGCTCACCAAAGGGATTGGTCGGTTTTGCCATCCCACTGGGCTTGAAATGAGCCATCCTAGAGGTTAGAAAGAGAATCCCATCACCAAGGAAGAACAGCCAGGGGCACAGAGTGTAACCTTTGGATCCGGGATCACCGAGAAGCTCCTGGAACTGTGACCCTAATACTCCCCAGCATGTATTCTCCTTTTCAAAATGAGGGACTGAGAGCTTGACAAAGCTAACACCATGATGAACCTATGTAAGTTTTTTTTCTTTGCCTTCTCCTTTTCACAAACCTTTGTTAATGACTTTGTTTTGCTCCGTCTGGCCACTGTGGCTTAGGACCCCCCACAGGAAGATCAGAGCCCAGATTTCAGATATGTATATCTTTAGCCTGATAAGCAAATGGCTGGCATGTATCTCTTTAGTATGATAAAGAGTCTCCTGTAATTACCTTGTAATGAATGACAACACTTTTAACCTTTGCAAAAATCATATATAAGCTCTAATGTAAAAATGTCTTTTGGGACTCCATATAGACAGCTTGTGTTGCTGTTGGATCCCTGGTGGTGTATACCTCCTAAAATAAAACTTTCTCACTCTTTCTGACCTGGAGTATGTTTCATTGGCTCGACTGCTCCAGTGCACGGACCCTATTCAGGTAACAAACTTTTGGCGCCCAACACAAGGCCTGAATTACTGAGGCCCTGGTTCCATCTCCCTAAGGACTGAGCCCCTGGAAAGGACCCGGGAAGAGAGAAGGTGCACCTCTCCTCAAGTTGTGGAGGTCTCTCAACCTGTGGTGGCCCAGAGGTCTGGCGATGGGGGAGGACTCCACGGCAGTGAGCTCTGGACAGAGGGAGAAAGGTTCTGCTGGCCATGGTAGGCAACTGGGCATTGGGTGGTAAATCCTCTGTAAAAGCCACAGGGGTATTGGTTCTCATAGATTCCTTCCAAGAACAGGTGACTAGGTCCCGTGAGGTTGGACAAGAGACTGGTGACGTTCCCTGTTGCAAGTGGGTACCCAGGGAAGTAGGTTCCAGCCAAGAGTCTACTAGGAACTGGACTTATTTAGGAAGGGATCCCTTAACTAAGAGATGTCTTAAAGGTTCATGTGATCAGGTGTGGCCTCAATACCAGCTCCCAGATGGGGTTAAGAGATCTTTAAAATGGTTTTAGAGATTTTGGTACCATTATGAAGCTTGATCTGTTTTGTACTCGAACTAACATGTGAGATGAAAAGCTGTATGTAGAATGTTTTGTGACTTTATGGCATGAAAAAAGGATAAAGCCTCTGTTTTAGCCCCTCTTGTGCAGGTAAATGATGATGACAGGGTAGGAAATGAAAAACCAGAGGATGTTCTTCTCATTCTTCCACCTCGAAAAACCCCCTCGACAACTGTTCGTGACCCCTCCCCAGTGGTTATCAGAAGAGGAGGACGGGAAGGCGTTAAAGGAGGGGCAGAGGAGGTGGGACAGATACAGTCTCCCTACCCCATACTAGGAGTGGGGTACAATTTGGCCCAGTTCCCCTGGGAAGGCTTTACTCACTCCGGGAGGTGCCAGTCTCCACTGCAGAAAGGCCCACCTCAGATGATGTGGGTCCATAATCTGTTCCCGGCATCCGATTTGTACAGTTGGAAGCGAAACTTTCTGGAGTATTGATCAGACCCACATGCCATGACTGAATGCATTTAAGGCCTTTGCCAACAGAGATCAAGTAAAAGAGGCTAAGGAAAAAAGAAAAAGACCAGGACATGAAGAAACAGGCCAATCTACTGGCCACTGCTCTAGGATCATCTGGAGGAAGGTGACAAGACCAAGGTAATGGCAGGCTCTGACTAAAGAAAAACCAATGTGCATTTTGCAGAGAGGAGGGACACTGGAAAAATGAGTGCCCCAAAAGAAAGGATGGAAAAGGGCCAGGCAAGATTGAAACAGGGGATGTTTTTTCAAGGAATTATGAAAGAGCAGGAGGAGGACTCTGAATGACGGAGACGGGGGAGACAACTTTTGATTTACCTCCTATCGATCCCCTGGTAAAAGTTATGGTGGGAGAACAGCCAGTAGACTTTTTGGTTGATACCGGAGCAGCCTTCTCAGTACCCCTAAAGGGACTGCCTCGACCAGCAGTACTCAAGTAGTTGGGGTGACTGGAAAAAAAGGTGACTCTATCCTTTTGCAGCCAATGGACTGTGAAATAGGGGAAATCAAACTATGCCACCAGTTTCTATACATATCCAAATGCCTGGTCCCCCTTTCTGGGGTGGGATTTCCTAAGTAAAATGCATGCCGAAATCTCTTTTAATAAAAAAGGCCTGTCTCTAACAGTACCACCAGCGAACACCTGGAAAGTGGAAGCAGTTCTCTTAGCCCTCACCCAACCGTTGCTATCCCCTGCATCTGTCTCACCCATGGTTCAAAGGGTGGTTGATGCTGTGGCCCCGTGGGTTTGGGCCAGTGGTCAGCCACGATGAGCTCAGACTGTCCTCCCTGTGGTTGTGGGGCCGTTACCTAATGCCATGCCTTCTCGGATTAAACAATATCCACTGAGAGTTGAGGCTCGTCTGGGACTGCAGGAACCAATCACTTGACACCTGGAGTGGGGACTGTTGCGAGTGCTGATCCCCATTCAACACCCCTGTTCTGCCAGTAAAGAAGATGTCGACCGGTGAGTACCATTTTGTGGGCTGTTAATAAAGTTGTGAAGACCCTACATGTGGCAGTCCCGAATCCACGCACCCTACAATAGGCTCTCCCACCCTCCTGTACTCATTTTACTGTTTTGGATTTACAAGACACTTTTTTATATCCCACTGGCTACTAAGAGACAGCTGATCTTTGCTTCCGAATGGGAAGGTGACAAAAGAAATAAACAGCTCTGTTGGACTGTGCTACCCCAAGGGTTTAAGAGCTCCCCCACTATTTTTGCAACAGTGCTGGCCCGAGATCTACAGCAGTTAACTTCCCTCAGCCAAGGAATGGCCTTTCAATACGTGGACAACCTCCTGATAGGAAGCGAGTCTGAGGAAGTCTCTGTCACAAACACTGTGACTGCCTTAAATTTTTGGGCCGAAGCTGGATAAGAGTCTCTTTAAGAAAGTTACAAGCTAACCTCACAGAAGTAAAATACCCAGGTTTCTTCATCTCCAAGGTTAAAGGCGCTTACTACCTAAAAGAATAGAGACAGCTTGCGTTGCTATTGGATCCCCGGTGGTATACACCTCCTAAAATAAAACTTCCTCACTCTTCTGACTTGGAGTATGTTTCATTGGCTCAACCGTTCCAGGGCATGGACCCTGTTCCGGTAACAGAACCAAGAGACACAGAGAGAGAGAGAGAGAGCTGTAACCTTGAAAATGGTGAGAAGCAGTGGCAAGAGATTTGGCAGCCAAGACCCAGCAGCAAGAGATGGCGTGGTGGGCTTCCTGGCCCAGGAGAAAGCTGAATGACTTTGGGCAGAGGCCTAGCGTGCGTGCCTGCCAGCACAGCTGGGAAGAGGCAGTCCTGATGGAAGAATTGTATCTTTCAGTGTTCCTGAGCCTGAATTGTAACCTGTTACTTCCCTAATAAACCTCATAATCGTGAGTATTGTCTGTGCATTCTGTGTGGCCACTGCAATGAATTATCGAACCCAGCCGAGAAGTAGAGCAGGGAGGGACAGTTGGTGTCAGAGTTGGTAAAGATGGCAGAGACGGAAGGCATGTCTGATCTCTACCTCATAAGAATCAGCCTTGGGCTGTTGATCTTGATTCTCCTTCCCCCTTGTAACGTTAGAAGAGGTCAGACACTGCCCCCATGCCATTTTTACAGTCGGGGTCAGGAGAAGGATTCTTTGCAATGGCTCCAGACTCATGAAAGCATGGGACTTCGTAAGAGAAAGAACGAAGGGGCTTGGGAAGTGAAACTTTCGATTCTTCTTCGATGGTTGCTTTGGCTGTTGTTGCCTGTAATGGCTGAAGGAAAGATTATGCTGCAACTGAGCTGAGAAAAGCCCCACCCAGAGTGGCCTGGGGCAAAAGCCAGGCCAGATAAGCAGAATGATAGGCAGCCAGGGTCTACTGGTTCTACCCAGCAAGAGGCCCAAGACCATATGCATATGAACCCGAAGATAGTTAAGGTGTGGAACCATGGTCTCTGGGGACTTCTAGCTCAATTGGTATAACCGTTTATAAAGAAAATGTTCTATATCCTACTTTGATGAGTAGTATCTGAGGTCTTAAAAGCTTGGGAGGGGCCATTTAAGATATTCCACTGGTCCCACCCCATCTAGGGCAAGGGAGAATGAGGAAAACCAAAGACACAAGGGAAAGATTAGTCCAAAGGACTAACGGACCACAACTACCACAGCCTCCACCAGACTGAGTCCAGCACAACTAGATGGTGCCTGGCTACCACCACCGACTGCTCTGACAGGGAACACAATAGAGGGTCCAGGACAGAGCTGGAGAAAAATGTAGTACAAAATTCTAACTCACAAAAAAAGACCAGACTTACTGGTCTGACAGAGACTGGAGAAATCCAGGGAGTATGGCCCCCCGGAAACCTTTTTAACTCAGTACTGAAGTTACTCCAGAGATTCACCCTTCAGCCAAACACTAGAAGGGCCCATAAAACAAAACAAGACTAAAAGTGCACACCAGCCCAGGGGCAAGGATGAGAAGGCATTTTTACAGTATTCCAAGCAGTGCAAAGACACTGAGGTAGGAGTGTATAAGGAAGCCAACGTGGCTGGAAGGGAATGGGCAGGGGTGAGCGGGAGATGGGGATGAAGTGGGGGGAGGGAAGTCCATCATCAGGGCTTTGGCTCTTACTGCGGGGAGTGGGAGAGATGGGAAGCCAATGAGGATTTGGCTCTGACTTAAAGGGACACTCTGGCTGCTGCTTGGGGCTGGGAAGAAAGGCAGAAGCTGGGAGCCCTGCATGATAATCCATTGAACAATGAAGCAAAACTGTTCATGGCAAGAATGGCCACCTTCACCTTCTTCCAGAGTAATGGGGGAGTTTGAGTGTCTGCCCAGCCTCCCTGTCCTCACCAACAGCATTCCTGCCACACCAGATTCTGCTGAGGTTTCACCCCAGTCCCAGTCCCAGACCCAGACTCCGGTGAGCACTCTTGGCCAAAACCCAAACCCTCCTACCAAATCCACCACCCCAAGTGAGGAGTGGAGACAAAAGGCAAGATGATTCACAGCCCTCCCGGAACGCAGAAGTCTTGCTTCCTCCCTCTCCGGAAACAAATCAGTCACCAGTGAAGATACCCGCTCAGCCCTGAAGGTCCTGCTCTTGAACTGAAGGAATCCCATGCTACAGGATCACGGGGGCCCAACCACAACAAGTACCACTTCCTTTGGCCTCGGCCGCAGCCCTCGCACCTCCTCACTCAGAAATGGGGATACTGGACAGGGCACTTCTAAAGCCCCACGCTGGCAGCCAGGTGAGGTGGATCTGAAACTCAGCCCATGGACTCTGCTGGGGGCTGGGAGCTCCCCAGAGCTTCAGCTTGTCAAATCATCCCTGAACTCTTCATCCACCCTGACTCAGAAAGGAAGGGCAATGCTTGCTGAAAGAGCAAAAGGGAGAAGCTGATTCATAGTAAGTCCTCACCATGCTTCAAGGGGAAACCCAAGGTTGAGGATACACCATCTAGCAGAGAGCACCTGGGGGCTGGTGTATTTGTGGCAGCCTTACCTCGGCTACATGCCCTTGGGACATGTTCTTTTGGTAAAGACAAACAGTAATAACAGCAGCCAGCAGTAAGTGCTTGTTACTGGGCTGAGAGTTTTACATGCATTACCTCATGCTTACCCTCATGACAACCTTAGGAGGTGGGTAACCTTTGGAGGTGGGTAAACCCCATTCTACAGGTGAGGAGACTGAGACTATGAGAGGTGAAGGGACTCACTGTTAGTGAGTGGTGAAGCTAGGATTTGAACGAGGTCTGTTTGCTCCCAAGATAGAACTCTTGACCATGTTCTATAATTAAGGAAGATAACCGCAAAGGATGGAGAGAACTAGGGAGGGGAAGATGGGGTTCATGCAGCACAGGGGCGGGGTGTGCTCATGTGTACGTGCGTGTGTGTATAAGGAATCATGTAGCAGGTGGCTAAAGCCAGAGACAAGGTGGGGTGGAAAACTTCTGATACAAATACGTGACCCTGGTAAAGTAATAAATCCACCCCTCCATCCATAAAACGGAGATAATGTCCCTGCCACCCCAGATGGGCCAATCCTGGCTCAATGGGGAGATGAAGAGGTCAGAAACCTGTGGGAACAAATATGACCTGTCACATGAAAGCACTCTGGACTCTTTCTTGAAAAATAACAACACACTGCAGTTGTTCCTGATGTGGACAGGCCAGAGGATGCTCCAGAATTTTGAGAAGTGAGAGAAAGCCAGGAGGCCAGAAGGTGGGGGCTGGGGCCTGGGATATACCTGGGGGGATCATGGGGACTGAGGGAAGGACAGAAAGCTCTGGAGAAACGAAGGAAAGTGATGTGGAGGCAAGGGGAGGCCTGAGATGCCCAGAGATACTTGAGCAAAGATGCCTTAGGTGAGAATGACTGAGGGAAAGGAGGGAGAATCTGAGAGTAGAGGTGACAGAGGGGACCCTGGAAGGAAGGGAAGATGGCTAGGAAATTTACGGTGGGGGTGTATACAGTCAAAGGACAAGACAGAAATTTAGAAGCTGCCTGGAATGAATATAAAGAAAAGAGATAAAAGAAAGTTGGGGGATGGGCAAGAAACGGTGTGAGGGACAGGTGAGGAAGAAGAGCCAGAAGGCCTGGTGGGGCAGATTCTGAGAGGGAAGAGAGGATAGTGGGTTGTGGAGTGCCATGGGAGGACAGGGTTCCTGGCAGGGGTAGGCAAAGCCAGGGTGACAGAGAAGGGCAGGAGAGGGTGGGGGGTGCTGGGAGCAGTAGAGGAGACAACGAGAGGCCGAAGGGCAGATGCTGAGAGGAGCAGGGGCGAGGAGGGTGCTTGGCAGGGCTGGGAAGTGTGGAACGCCCTGGGAGGACTGAGTGCGCGACACAGGACCGGGGAAGATGCGGTGCCTGGCAAAAGCGGGAGGGCGAGGGAGGGTAGGATGGGGGTGACCAGCCGGGGGTGGTGGGGACCCGAGAGATTGGGGCGCCTGAGAGGGGCGGGGCGCGGGGCGCTGCCGAACTCACTCGAAGACGAAGAAGAGGACGGTGGTGGTGAGGATGAGCAGCAGCGTGAGCGCGAAGACGCCGCCGTGGCCGGCCAGCATGAGGCGGCCGCCGCAGTAGAAGCGGTTGCGGCCCGGGAACACCTCCCACTTGCGCTGAGGGCGGCGGCCGAGGCTCC
>NW_004443984.1:2905496-2914946 GCF_000243295.1 Trichechus manatus latirostris
GCCCGCCGCCGTCGCGCGCCGTCCTCCCGCCGCAGCTCCCCCTCCGCTTGGGCCGGAGATGGCGCCCGGCCCGGTGCCCACCGACCTGAGGCCTGGTCTTGGCCCGCGGTCGCTCCGCCCTGACCGGCTGCGGGACCCTGGCCAGGCCCTGCCGCTTCTGAGTTGCCCTTTTCGGGGCAGCACGGGCTCTTTCTGCCCTTTTTCAATCAGACCATTTGTTGGGCATGCACTGTATGCCAGGCACTGTGCCAAGCGCTGAGATTCGGGCGGTGGACTTCGTGATCTGCCTCTGGCAATCTGTAATTCCAGGGCCAGGCTTCCCTCATCTCTGAAGACTGACTGGACAGGCGTGTTGGAGGGCAGGTGAGGTGGGGAGGCACATCTGCTTTGAAAGCCAGGGGCCTCTCAACTACTGCCTTGAAGTCAGAGTGCCCAATGGGTGTGGGTACACCCTCTGGCTTCCCTCACCCAGCTCTCTGCCTGGGCACAGTTCTGGAATTTCACTCAGACCCAGAGTTTCCTAGGTATCACCTAATGCAAGGGTTCATGCTTGAGGGCTCCAATGTTTTCAGGAATTCTGGGTTTTCCATTGCTGTGTAACAAATTACCACAAATGTAGAGGCTTACAACAACACACATTATTTTATTTTTCCTCTGCTATCAGTTGCTTCCTTCTGATAATGGGGGGCTAAGCTGATCATTTATCAAATGTATGTGTACCCATTTATATATATAAGGTAGGACAACTTTCTGGGGTGATGACTTAGGAGTCTGTAGCAGCCATCAAGACTCATTCGCTCCGATGCTTCCAGCAGCACCATCCTTAGCCCATTGCCCCCCTGCCTTTCCTGGGCTCTGCTAAGTCTTTGCCCACTCACTTCCCTCCATGCTGTCGTAGGTCCTGTCTTGGGAAATCTTGGCTCTTAGCTGGTAGCTGAGGAATTCTTGCTTAGGAGGTAGAGGGGTATGGCATGCTTGACTCAAATAATTCTTGCATACTGCAGTTGCAACTTCACTTTCCTGGGGTTAACAGACAAGCTGGAAGAAACCACCAATCGGGAAGGAGTTATTTTTTACGGGGGATCTTGAGACATCTTATTTATCTTTGCTTTATTTGGTCTGCTGGAAAATGCAAAGAAGTCTGATTTGTTGTAGCCATACATAATTCCCTCTTCCCTTTCCTCCCTTCCTCCCCGGCACTAACTTGGATGCTTCCGGAAGCATAGGAGAAAGGTCACTGCTTGAGGAGAGGGCATGTACTGGTTCAGGAAGCACCACTGGGAACTTCAATGACCATGCAAATCATACTTGTGGTTTGCAGTGTCCCCAGCACGAAAGTGAAGACTATGGCTGTCTCATCCACAGTGGTAACCCAGCACCTGGCATGCTATCTCTCCCAGAATGGGCAGAAAAGAAACTTTGTGGAATGAGTGAAAACAACATATGATGTATGACTCTAATGTCAAAGTCTTGTTTCCCCAAACTAGGCCAGAAATTGGTATTTAATGCTATTGCTTATTCATATCTCCTGCTAAAAAGCACATTCCATATGGTCAAGAGTGATTGGGAGAGTCAGTGCTGCTCTGAGTTTCCTCTGATGTTGTCTCTGTCATTTTGTAAAGTATATTTACATGTTTGGAAGTATTTCTCTGAAGGAGCCATGGTGGTGCAAAGAGTTAAGTGCTCAGCTGCTATCCAAGTGCTTGGCAACTTGAACCCACTGAGTGGCTCCATGGAAGAAAGACCTGGTGATCTACTCCCATAAAGATTACAGCCAAGAAAACCCTATGGGGCAGTTCTGCTCTGTCACTTGGGGTCACTATGAGTCGGAATAGACTCAGTGACACCTAACAACAACAAAGAAATAGGTAAATTTATTGCAATGCAATCCGTAGGGGAATTCTGGCAATACAATAGTATTTGTGCTTAGACCACTTCTACTGTACATATGAGGATCTTTCTGTGGCCCTTGATTAGCCATTAATCAAAACGTCCTTTGCATTGAACTTGTTGAGAAAAACCCATGACTGGCTCCGTGGAAAGCACATACTGTGTTGTTAGGGCAGCTGGTGGTCCAGCTTGTTTCAAGGTCTCCTCCCAAGTTTCCTTGCTATGGGTCCACTACCAAAGAAATCTTATCCTTTATCTTTCTTAGTTGTGGTGAGCTTTCAGGCTTGCCACACTTCCTCCTGGGGACCAATGAAGCACATTTATGTGCTCTGGGTTGTGCAGAGGTGATCTTAGATTAGGGAGCCCAAGTGCTGATTCCTGCAGGGTTCTCATCCTGCATTTTAGGGAAGTGTCATGGGTCCCCTTTGCACCATGCACAGCGAGATGTTTTTCTCCTTTTTTTCTCTTGCCATACTTGAACTTTAGCCTGAAACAGCCCCTAGTGTTTTGTTTCAGGATTCTTTTCTTCTTCCCTAGGGAGTAATTGCTTAGAAAATGCTCTCTTGTCAAAAATATATAGTCTTCGATATCATAAATTGGTAGTGGAAACTCCTCTGTCATTTGGCTTAATATTTTAACTGTTGCTAATGGCTAAATGATTGTAGAATGCCGGCGGGGCCCTTTGGAAGCTTGTTGGGTTGACTTGCCCGTCTGCTGTCTGCCTTTGGCAGTGTGAGTACGCTCGTTTGGGGACCAGCCCACTTATCCCAGGCACTTCAGTCTTTTAATGTTTTAATGCTTTGGAAAATTATAGGAGCCATATGCTGCTTCCCAGGTAACTGAGACTTGCTAAAAATAGAGCTTCAATGGCTCCACCATTCTAGCATTGGAAATCATTGCTTTTTATTTTTAGGCCAGCCTTTGTTGTTCCTAACAACTTTCAGGCCTGGGCAATAAGAGTCACTGAGCAAGATCTTTGTCAGTTGAAACAACACACATTATTATTACAGGCATACCTTGTTTTATTGCGCTTCACAGATACTGGGTTTTTTACAATTGAAGGTTTGTGGCAACCCTGCATTGAGCAAGTCTGTTGGCACCATTTTTCCAACAGCATGTGCTTACTTTGTGTTTCTGTGTCACATTTTGATAATTCTCACAATATTTCAAACTTTTTTATTATTATTATATTATCTGCTATGGTGATCTGTGATCGGTGATCTTTGATGTTACTATTGTTAATTGTTTTGTGGTGCCATGAGCTGCACCCATATAAGATGGTAAACTTAATCAATAAATGTTGTGTGTGTTCTGACTGCTCCACCGACCAGCCATTCCCCTGTCTCCCTCTCCTCGGGCCTCCCTATTCCCCGAGTTATGACAATATTGAAATTAGGCCAGTTAATAATCCTGCAATGGCCTCTAAGTGTTCAAGTGAAAGGAAGAGTTGCACATCTCTGACTTTAAATCAAAAGCTAGAAATGATTAAGCTTAGTGAGGAAGGCATGTCAAAAGCTGAGAGAGGCTGAAAGCTAGACCTCTTGTGCCAAATAGCCAGGTTGTGAATGCAAAGGAAAAGTTCTTGAAGGAAATTAGAAGTGCTACTCTAGTGAACACACGAATGATAAGAAAGTGAAACAGCCTTATTGCTGATATGGAGAAAGTTTTATTGGTCTGGAGAGAAGATCAAACCACCCACAACGTTCCCTTAAGGCAAAGCCTAATCCAGAGCAAGGCCCTAACTCTCTTTAATTCTGTGAAGGCTGAGGGAGGTGAGGAAGCTGCAGAAGAAAAGTTTGAAGCTAGCAGATATTGGTTTATGAGGTTTAAGTAAAGAAGCCGTCTCCATAACATGAAAGTGCAAGGTGAAGCAGAAAATGCTGATGTAGAAGCTGCAAGTTATCCAGAAGATCTAGCTAAGATAATTGAGGAAGGTGGCTACACTGAACAACAGATTTTCAATGTAGATGAAACAGCCTTATATTGGAAGAAGATGCCATCTAGGACTTTCTTTCATAGCTAGAGAGAAGTCAATGCCTGGCTTCAAAGCTTCAAAGGACAAGCTGACTCTTGTTAGTGGCTAATGCAGCTGGTGACTTTAAGTTGAAGCCAATTCTCATTTACCGTTCAAAAAATCCTAGGGGCCTGAAGAATTATGCTAAAATATACTCTGCCTGTGCTCTATAAATGGAGCAAAAAGGCTGGATGACAGCACATCTGAGTATTTACTGAGTATTTTAAGCCCACTGTTGAGGCCTACTGCTCAAAAAAAAAGATTCCTTTCAAAATATTACTGCTGATTGACAATGCACCTGGCCACCCAAGAGCTCTGATGGAGATGTACAAGGAGATTAATGTTGTTTTCATGCCTGCTAACACAACATCCATTTTGCAGCCCATGGATCAAGGAGTAATTTTAACTTTCAAGTCTTATTATTTAAGAAATACATTTTGTAGGGCTATAGCTGCCTTAGATAGTGATTCCTCTGATGGATCTGGGCAAAGTAAATTGAAAGCCTTCTGGAAAGGATTCACCATTCTAGATGCCATTAAGAACATTCATGATTCATGGAAGTTTGGAAGTTTGGAAGATGACTTTGAGGGGTTCAAGACTTCAGTGGAGAAAGTAATTGCAGATGTGGTGGAGGTAGCAAGAGAACTAGAATTAGAAGTGGAACCTGAGGATGTGACTGAATTGCTGCAATCCCATGATAAAACTTCAATGGATGAGAAGTTGCTTTTCATGGATGAGCAAAGAAAGTGGTTTCTTGAGATGGAATCTACTCCTGATAAAGATGCTGTGAACATTGTTGAAATGACAACAAAGGATTTAGAATATTACATAAACTTAGTTGATAAAGCAGTGGCAGGGTTTGAGAAGATTGACTCCAATTTTGAAAGAAGTTCTACTGTAGGTAAAGTGCTATCAAACAGCATCACATGCTACAGAGAAATCTTTCGTGAAAGGAAGAGTTGATCAATGTGGCAAACTTCATTGTTGTCTTATTTTAAGAAATTGCCACAGCCACCCCAACTTTCAGCAACCACCACCCTGATCAGTCAGCAGCCATCAACATCAAGGCAAGACCCTCCACCAGCAAAAAGATTATGACTCGCTGAAGATTCAGATGATGGTTAGCGTTTTTTAGCAATAAAGTATTTTTTAATTAAGGTATGTACATTTTCTTTAGACATAATGCTACTGCACAGTTAATAGACTACAGTATAGTGTAAACATAACTTTTATATGCACTGGGAAACAAAAATGTATGACTTGCTTTATTGTGATATTTGCTTTATCACAGTGGTCTGGAACTGAATCTGCAATATCTCCGAGGTATGCCTGTGTGAAAATGTCGTGGGGGCAGAGCCTGACCTCCTCTCTCTTCACAAGGGGGAAGGAGAATCAAGATTCAACAGCCCAAGGCTGATTCCTATGAGGCAGAGGTCAGACATGCCTCCACTCTCTGCCATCTTTACCAGTTCTGATACCAACTGTCCCTCCCACAGCACTCTTTACTTCTCTGCTGGGTTTGATAATTCATTACAATGGCCACACAGAACTCACAGACAATACTCACTATTACGGGGTTTATTAGGGAAGTAACAGGTTACAGTTCAGGCTCAGGAACACTCAGGATACAGTTCTTCCATCAGGATGGGCTCTTTTCAGCTATGCTCGCAGGCATACCTCTCTCTGGCACTAGGCCTCTGCCATGTTCAGACAAGTGTTACAAAGTTCTTTTAGCCCCTGCCAATAAATCCCAGAGGCACCCCAGGCACTCAGCTTTCTTGCTTCATGGGACAGGAAGGCCAGTGCTTGTTCTCCCACTGGTCTCTCCTGCCACCACTTCTCTTCAGGGTTACAGATCACTTTCTCTTTCTCTCTCTGTTTCTCTCTCTGTTTCCTAGTTCCAGGAGCTTCTCAGCGCAGGGATCCTGGGTCCAACGGACGCGCTCTCTGCTCCTGGCTGTTCTTCCTTGGTGGTGGGGGGATCCTCTTCCTGCCACCTCTGGGGTGGCTCATTTCAAGCCCAGTGGGATGGCAAAACTGACCAGTCCCCTTGGTGGACCACGACTACCTTATTTGCGCAGTCCCGCCCAGTCACTTGGATGGGAGTTACAAGACCATGGTGAGAAAGGCCACACAAAAGCAATTCATCACACTGCAGCCTGTATCCCACAGTTTCCATAGGTCAGGAGCTCAGGCACAGCTTAGCTAGGTTCTTTGCTCAGGGTCTCACAAGGCTGCAATCAAGGTGTTAGTTAAGCTGCGTTCTCATCTGAAGACTCACCTGCAGAAGAATCCAATTGCAAGCTCATTCACGTTGTTGGCAGAATTTGTTCTCCTTGTGACTGTATGACTGACAGCCTGGGATTTTTGCTGGTTGTCAGCTAGAAGCTGCCCTCAGGTTCTAGAGGCCACCAGCAGGTCCTTGCCATGTGGGCTTCTCCAATGTGGCTGCTTACTTCAAACCCACAAGTAGTCTCTAGCTCCGGTCTGCTAAGATAGAGTTTTACATAATGTATTATATATGTAAAGGGAGTGACATCCCACCACCTTTGCCATATTCTATGGATTAGAAGCAAGACACAGGTCCTGCTCATACTCAAGGGGAGAGGATCACACAAAGGCATGGATAGCAGGAGGCAGGAGTCATTTGGAGGTCACCTTAGGATCTGTCCACCACACCAGGGTTACTATAAGGGAAAATATAAGGGAAACTATATGAAAAGAGAAAGCTGTAGACTAGGATAGGAGTAAGAAAGGACATCAAAATACACAATGGGAGGTGTAGAAAACCACCAACAGTGATTTCAAGGGTCACTAACTGGTACACATGCCAAAGGCTGCTCAGCTGTTCTCTTGGTGCCCAATGCTCTGAATTTGATGATCCTCACCTTGGGGTGAACCACATTGTGTTTCCTTCCCTCTTGCCCCTTGGCTATGAAATCTGGCTGTCACAAAACTGGACATACCGGTTCCAGTACAAATTCCTGCTGTCCCACCTTAATGGGGACCTCTTGCAACACTAACCCTTTTCTTGCCCTTTGTCACTTTACAGAGACCAAAGCATCCTACTTTATTTTCAGGTTCCCTCCTCTGCACCTCGTAATTTGTCTCTTTGCATCTGTTCCTTCCTCTCGTCTTAAAGATGTGAGCCTCCTTCTGCCCATGGCCAACCCTACACTCATGCCCTATCCCTCTTCCTGTTCATTGAGACTAGAAACATATGCTCAATTCTCCTCTATCAATTACACAACAAAACAAAACAAAAAATTTAAACTAACAAAAACGGCTTTCCATGGTTAGTTACCGCCTCACTCTAGCTTCAGGTTTATCTTTTTCTCTCTCATCAGGGTCAAATTAAAGAGTAGCTATCACTTTCTTGTCACCTATTCATTTCTTAAGGAGCCCTGGTAGTACAATGGTTAAACACCTGGCTGCTAACCGAAAGGTTGATAGTTCAAACCCAGTAGCAGCTCTGTGGGAGAAAAGACCTGGTGGTCTGCTTCCATAAATATTTCAGCCTAGGAAACCCTGTGGGGCAGTTCTACTCTGTCACGTAGGGTCGCTATGAGCCAGAATCGACTCAACAGCACATAACAACAACATTCATTTCTTAACTTTTTACAATTTGGCTTCTATCATCACACCCCTAAAACTTCTGTCTTCAATGTCACCGGCAACCCACTTAGCTGTGGTGTAAACTACTCATTCTCACTAATACCCACAGTTCCTAGCCTCTCTTACAGATAGGTGTGGCCACGTGACAGAGTTCTGGCTAATGGAAAGTGAGTAGAAGTAATGGTGCTACTCCCAGGCTGGTCCATAAAACTCTCAGGTGACAGACAGTCCTTGCTCTCTTTCCCATCTGCAAGCAGAGTGGAGGAGACTGAGAAACTAGCAGATGGTGCAGCTACAGAGCTCACCCTCCAATGACGAACTGGTACTGAACTTTGATGTGGGCAAAAAAATAAACTTCTATTATATAAACCACTAAGTTTGGGAGGTTGTTTACTACAGCAGTTGTTGTTGGTTGCCGTCAAGTCAATTCCAACTTCTGGCAACCCCAGGTGTTACCGAGTGGAACTGCTCCATAGGGTTTTTTGGCTGTAACAATGAAAGCAGACTGCCAGGCCTTTTCTTCCACAGTACCATAGGGTGGGTTCAAGCCACCAACCTCTAGGTTAGCAGTCAAGCACAAACTATTTGCACCACCTAGGGACTACTACAGTAGTTGGCTGACCCTAATTAAAAGAGAAATTTATACCAAAAGTGGGGTGCTAATGTAATAAAAACAAAAATATATGGCATTGGATTAATAGTCAAGTACTGGGTTACGTGGAAACAGATATACCAAGCTAGACAGCTGGAGAGCTCTGTTAGGCTGTAGCAAGGTATCTGGCAAAACTGTCATCTTCAATAACTTGGAAGGCAGATCATGTGCCTACTCAGCCTGCAACTCTAGGGGAAAGAATTAGAAAGAGAATAGTGCTGTGATTGGCTACTGTAGGGTGCTGTATCAGTCAGAGTCCAATCAGGAGACAGAAACCACATCAGTTATTTTAACAGAGAGAATTTAATACAAACAATTGTTAACCTAGGTAAAATGTTGTTAACTAGCTACTGAAAGGGTAAAAAGAAAACTGAACTATTATGGAGGTAGCAACTGCAGGAAGCAGACATGTAAGCCCCTACCAGGGTTGAGGGAACAAATAAATGAGGTTGGAACTATTAAAACTTAGAAGCTTAGAAGAGAGGCCCTGTGGAGCTAAAATTCAGACCTCTGAGGAAGACTTACCAGTGGGCTGGTGCTGGTGTCTTTGAGGTGGGGCATGATAAAGTTGGTTCTGTAATCGCTGGGAAAACTGCAAACTAAATTCAGCTGCTAGTACAGGAAGGCACTGCTTCTACCAGGATGAAAGGGCATTGCTAGGTTGACTCTCATAGGAACTAAGAGTAACAAGAAGGAACAAGTCCCTTCTTCCCCTCCAGCATCACAGTCTCCCTCAGGTGCCCCCTACTGGCAGAGCTCAACATAGAACCTGCTGGCAAAGCAGAAATGTGGGTTGCAGGGTCCCAACTCCAGTATTTCAGGGTATAGACAGGCAGGTTTGGAGCTGAGAGACAGTAACAATATCTTTGGCTAGTTAGCATCCATACGCACTTGTCTCCACATTTTTTTTTTAATTGTACTTCAGATGAAGGCTTACAGAACAAATAGTTTCTCATGAAACAGTAGTACACATTGTTTTATGACATTGGTTAACAGCCCCACAACATGTTAACCCTCTAACTTCTCCACCTTTTTTTTTGGTGAAAATACACATAGCCAAAGATACACCATTTCAAAAATTTCTACATGCACAGTTCAGTGACATTGACTACGCTCTTCCGATTGTGCTGCTATTCTCACTTAAGATGAGGCTCACAGAACAAAATAGTTTCTCATTTAACAGTCAGTACACATGTTGCCCTATGACAATGGTTAACAATCTCACAACACATCAACAATATCCTTATTCAACCTTGGGTTCCCTATCACCAGCTTCCTT
>NW_004443984.1:2922959-2928152 GCF_000243295.1 Trichechus manatus latirostris
TCGCTCTCCATTCTCTGTCAGTTTTCTCACTCCATTTGGTGCTTGGCTGAGTTCTTTATCTCTTCATTTGATGTTTTAGGGTTTCAGGATTGTTGTTTTCTCTGTTCGGCTTAGTTTTTTGGATATTTGCTGTGGAGGGACAGCGTGGTGCTTCTGCCTAGAGCGCCATTTTGCCGGAAGTTGACTTGTCTCCACATTTTTGAACTTCCATACAATGAAATAACTTTATTCTTCCACCTAACAAGTTGCAACTATCTTTTGCACAAATACATTCTCATCTACTCCCCAAAACAAGGAAATACAATGTCCCAATAGTCATTGTATCTATCTCCATGCTATGTTAATAACTCTCTAAAATAAGTCACAGTCCTATCTGAAAATTCTATTATTTGAAAACTAAGTTACAAAGTTAACCTCAAACGAAACTTGTATAAAAAATAAGGGAAGAAGAAAGAATTATACATATACATAAATTTTTATAATTATTATTGTTGCTAGGGTTGATTCCGACTCATAGCAACCCCACGTGACAGAACAGAATTTCCCCATAGGGTTTTCTTGACTGAAATCTTTATGAAAGCAGATCGTCAGGTCTTTCTCCTGTGGAGCCATTGGGTAGATTACAATCACCAACCGTTCAGTTAGCAGCTGAGCACTTAACTGTTGTGCTACCACATATGTGTGTGTGTGTGTGTATGTATATACATATACACACACAATTATATATATAATCTATTATTATGAAACACATATAACAAATAAGAAAATATGCATTGCTACAGTAGTTCTCATTTCTATAACTTGTCACAAAGCCATAGTTAATAACTTTATTTTTCCACTCTTCATTTCATATTTCCTTTGCCCTCAGCCAGGACCTCAGCTATTTAGAGTTTCTTACCTGGTAGGGTGATCCGGACCTTCATTTCTGAAGGGATTGAATCTTACTGGGCATACACCACTGTCCTTCAGGGCCACCCGAGAGTGGATCTGTAATGCTTCAGCTATCCCCTTTCTTATGGTGCTGGCATGTTATGTAGAACTATCTGTAAGCCTGGCCATAGTTTTTTCCTCTTCATGAGAAATAAGAAATTCCTCATGAGACCCAAGGTACTGACTGAGGGAGAGGATGCAATGCAGCAGGAGCTGAGGTAAAGGAAAATGAGCTACCTGTTCATGCAACTTACTCATGCTTTCAAGACCAGTTTGAGCTTGATTTTCTAAATACCACCTCCACTTGAAGACAGACTGCTGCTGAGCATGCCCAACCTCATGACTTGGTGGGTCAGATAACATCTATCTCATGATAGGAAGCTCCGGTCACATGGTCACTTAATGGCCCATGGTTAGGCTACCATGGTACAGAAGCAAGCTGGGAGCTGTTTTTCAAAAAGAGAATAACTGTCTGCAAAAGAGGGCGTGAATTTATTCCAAAATCCTAGAGGTCTGTGTTGTGATTCACCTACTGGTGCTTGCTCACAGCTCTATACAACATCCTTATTTGACGCAAACACTTTGAGTATCATTGGATTTGCTGGTTCATAAGGTCCAAGTGAAGACTAATTTGTACTGCCCCCTGGATTTACTGCAGAGCCTTTTCTTCTTTTATTCCCACTCAAAATTGGTAGCTTTATAGGTTACTTGGTAGATGATCAAAATAGAACCCTCCAATGTTGTATATTTTGTTTCCAAAACCCAAAAACCAAAAAGACCCATGAAGCATTGTACTTCTTTTTTTTTTTTTTGGTGGTGATAGGTTGTGCAAGGTGCAGACACATGTCTTTCACCTTGGAGGGTATATTTCTATGGGTTCCAGAACTTTGGACCCCCCAGAAACTTCTCTGAAGTAGCAGGCCCCTGAATTTTTGCGGTGTTTATCTCCCACTAATTTTGCATATGCCTTTGTAAGGCATCTAAAGTATTTGTTACTTCTTGCTTGTCTGACCTAATCAGCGTAATGTCATCAATGTAGTCATATTGTGTAATGTTCAATGTCAAGATGATCAAGATTTCTGCAGATTATATTAAGACAGAGAGCCAAAGAGTTGATGTATCCCTAAGGCAAGACTGTGAAGGTATATTTTGGGCCCTGCTAGGTAGAAGCAAACTGCTTCTGGTGTTTCTTACAAATGGGTATGCAGAAACAAATCATTTGCCAGGTCAACAGCCGCATATCAAGTGCCAGGAGCTGTGCTGGTTTACTCTTGCAAAGATACTACATCTGGAATAGCAGCTATAGTTGAAGTTACTACTTGATTAAGTTTACAATAATTCATAGTAATTCTCCAATATCCAGTCACCTTATTTACAGGCCACAGGCAGGTTAAATAGGGAAGCGATAGGTAGCATCACCTTAGCATCTTTCAAGGCTATGATAGTGGTATTAATCTCTCCAAGGGATGTGGTTTACTTCTGGTTTATATTCTCCTGGACAGAGGGAGCTCTAGAGGCATCCACTTAGTCCTTCCTACCATAATGGCCCTTATTCTATGGTCAGAGTCAACTGACTCATGTTAGTTGCTAAGTATGTCTATTCCAACTATAAATTCAAGAACTGGGGAAATAACCCCAGGGTGTGTTCAGAGAGGCCACCAACATCCTCTACTTCGGCTGGTGGACCATAGTGGCATTTTGGGAATTAGCATCAATTCAGAGCTGATGTCTAGTAATCCTCCAAAGATCTGTGTATTTCCTTTTCCCCACTGCACAGATACACTAATAAATGGACACAGGTCCCTACAGGGAAAGTTTGAAGGAAGATTTACCTTTATATTGTGGCTGTGTTGCAGATCCTTCCTTAAGGGGAACTGGCCTCTCCTTCAATTAGGGGGCTCTGGGTCTGTTAACTGGCATAGGTCTGGAAACTGGATGAGAGACTCTAATTAAGTCACTCAAGTGCACCCACATCAATGGATGTGGCTCAGTCCAGTTTTATATGCCACCCTCCTAGGTCTAAAACTCTTAGAATTCACTCCCACACATATTCCTCAGAGTTCTGTCAATATATGTTGGCAAAATCTTGCAGTTATTTTGGTGTATACATTATTTCCTTCTGAGTCAGATTTTGTACTTGCCTCCTTCGATCATACTGAGGTTTGATCCTAGTTATGCGTCTAGCAGCAACAAAGGGTGTTTGGGTTTGGTATTGGGGAGAATGACATCTTCTTGCCATGCAACTTCCCCAGAGGAGGTTATTACAGGGTTTTCAAGTAAGGGAAGGCTAGCCTCCTCAGACACAACCGAGTAAACTGCTTCCATTCAGTGCTGGATTAAGGGGCGGCCTATACCAGTGGCCATCCGGGGTGTTAGGCTTAATGGGGTGCCAAATTTGATATGTGTCAAAAAATAATTTTACTAAAATATTATAAAAACAAACTAAATATCAGTAGTTAACATAAGTTTATATAGCTGTTTCCAAACTATGCACTCCAGGGACACAGTGGCATAAGCAGGGTGCACAAGAAATCCCAATGAAAAAATACGCTTGTATTTAAGAAACTAATTACTGCTTTAATCTTTCAGGAAAAGTTCACCACTGTGCCAGAATGGCTCCAGATAACTTAAAAGGTGTGCATCCCAAGTGGAAGCCTGTGAGGGACCCTGAAAGCAACTTGGACAGAAGCATGTGCATCACTGGACCCAGCGCCAGTCAGGTGGTGGAAGCTATCAGGAAACACTCATTGACAAGAGTTCACGTATATTTTTATTACATTCTTTTCCTCAATTTGTCAATTTGTTATTTGAAATAAACAAGCAGAGTCCCTGGGTGGTGCAAATGGTTAAGTGCTGGACTACTAACCAAAAGGTTGATGGTTCAAACCCACCCAGAGGCACCTTGGAAATGAGGTCCGGCGAAAAGGTCACAGCCTCGAAAACTCTGTGGAGCAGTTCTACTGTGCACTCTGGGGTCGCTGTAAGTTCGAATCGACCCGATGGCAGCTAACAACACCAACAAATGAATAAGGAGACTTTTTTCTGATGCTATTATATAAAGGGCGCTACCGAACCCCTCTGCCCAGGCTTGAAAATATCTTCATTCGGCCCTGTTTCCACTGGCAAGGGAAGCTCAGCGTGACATGGGAGTCTAAGATTTTTAGCTTTGTCTGACATCCAACCAGATGTCCCCATTATAGGTTGCAGGGTCCTGCTCTTTCCCAATCATATGAAAGCTTAGTAAGACTATGAATTTGACTGATGTAATTCTGAAACATGCATAATTTTGTGTTTATTTATAGCAAATCAGCTAGGTAAGAAATAAGAAATTCTTTTACGGCTATGTCGAAAACTCTAGGGTTTTCTGACCATGACTTAAGCTGAGAATTTAAAGACCTGAGCTTGTCATTTTCTTTCTGCAAGGGCTCTGATGCATTCAGAAGAATCTGTCCCACACCACAGTCTCTGTAGTTACCATCACTGCCCTAACAGTCAAGTGCAATGGCCACTTGGGCCCCCTAGGCACTTACTTCAGTTGGCACTTCATCACAAGTAACCACAGGTAATAATTTGATTAATCATGAGGCCACAGTTTGCCATGGATTAATAGCATCACATTTCTCATAGACAAGGAGCTCAGCACATTCAAGCTCAATGACACAACCAAATCAATTCCTAAATCCCATCTTCAGGGGTCTATTTCCTGGAATCACTCCTAGTACCAATTTCTGCATCAGTCAGGGTCCAGCCAATGAGACAGAAACTACACAGTTATTTGGATGAAGAGAATTTAATACAAAGAATGGTTATTAGGTATAAAGCTGTTAACTAGGTAATTGAAAGGATAAAAAGAGAATTCTGAGGTACCATGGAGATACCAACAGCAAGAAAGATCTATAACCCTTGTTGTTGTTGTTAGGTGCCATCCAGTCAGCTCTGACCCATAGCGACCCCATGTACAACAGAATGAAACACTGCCTGTGCCATCCTCATATCATTGCTATGTTTGACCCCATTGTTGCAGCCACTGTGTCAATCCATCTCATTGAGGGTGTCTCAGTCATCTAGTGCTGCTCTAACAGAAGTACCACAAGTGGATGATTTTAACAAAGAGAACTTTATTCTCTTATAGTCCAGTAGGCTACAAGTCCAAATTCAGGGCACCAGCTCTAGGGGAACGCTTTCTCCATCGGCTCTGGAGGAAAGTCCATGTCATCAGTCTTCCTTTGGTCTGGGAGCTTCTCTGCACAGGAACCTCAGGTC
>NW_004443984.1:2928252-2986327 GCF_000243295.1 Trichechus manatus latirostris
CTCATCAGTATAACCTCATCACAGTGACAGAATTTACAACACATGAGGAGATCACATATAATCTCATCATAGTGGTAGAGTTTACAACACATAAGGACATCACATCAGATAACACAATCATACAATACTAGGCATCATGACCCAGCCAAGTTGCTACACACATTTTTTGGGGGACACAATTCAATCCATGACAGAGGGTCTTCCTCTTTTTCACTGACCCTCTACTTTACCAAGCATGATGTCCTTCTCCAGGGACTGGTCCCTCCTGATAACATGTCCAAAATAAAGGAGACGAAGTCACACCATCCTTGCTTCTAAGGAGCATTCTAGCTGTACTTCTTCCAGGACAGATTTGTTCATTCTACTGGCAGTCCATGGTATATTCAATATTCTTCACCGACACCATAATTCAAATGCATTAATTCTTATAACCCTAAATCAAAAAAACAAAAGAACCAAACCCTTTGCCGTCGAGTCGATTTTGACTCATAGCGACCCTATAGGACAGAGTAGAACTGCCCCATAGAGTTTCCAAGGAGCGGCTGGTGGATTTGAACTGCCAACTTTTTGGTTAGCTGCTGTAGCTGTTAACCACTACACCACCAGGGTTTCCTCTATAACCCTATGCCTGGAAAAACAAAGGGAAGATGTTGCAATTCCTAAAACTTACAAACTTAGGATCCCTGCAGAGCTAAAACTCAGACCTCTAAGGAGGAGGCCACCAACTGCCTGATGCTGAGTCTCTGAGTTTGGAGGACGGACCCAGACCTCTGAGGAGGGGTCTGCCCAGCTACTGTTGGTGTCTGAACAAGACACTATGAAGCTAGTTATGCAATTGTTGGAAAAACTGCCAAGTGGATTCAGTTGCTGCTGTGGGAAGGAACTGCTGCTGCCAGGGTGAAGGAACATTGCTAAGGTGACCCTTAAAGGAACAGGAAGCAAGCAGGAAGGAGCGAGTCCCTTTTCTGCCTCTATCCTCACTGTCTTCCTCTAGTGGCCCCTATTAGCAGAGCCAAACGTAGAGCCAACTAACAAAGGCAAACTGTGATTTGCAGAGTCCCACTATCAGTATCTTATAGCAGAGAATAGAAAGGGGGGTTTGGAACAGAGAGACAATAACTTAATAACTGGTACAGGTGACTTTATAAAGTATTACAAAAAAGAGATGAGCTTATGTGAGAATTAGCTGGTTTCCAAGCAAAGGTAAAAGGGAAATAGAGACTTTGCAGGGTTGGAAATCTGGCTGCTTCTGAACAACAAATAGTACAAGTTAAGATGGAAAAATGTCTTGAACAATGAGTCCAAAGATGTGATAATTTGAGGCAAATATGAGGTTAAGAATGTGGCATTCCCACCTATTATTTCAGATGACTTCAAGGTAGCCACCACTGAGAGTAAGGCAAGGGGGTGAAAAGCAAATAAATACATCAGTTTGAGAATTCTATTTAGGAAAGAACTTGAGTGTTGTTACTGTCACATGGCTCTGACTAGAAGCAAAAAAAGCAGAAATTTGAGGTAACTCTATTGTCAAAGAAACTATGAGCTCAAACTAAAAAAGCCCTTGACTGGTTGAGACTTAAGATAACTTTTAGGCCCCCGTGCTTGTGCCTGCAGGAAACGGACTTTGAAAACTGAGCCTTCTCCAAGGAGGACATACTCCCCAGAGACCATCTCAGATGTGGCCATGAATGATAATCAACAAGGAAGAACTTCTCAGAGGGCACAGCCAGGAGCACAGAGAACAACAGGCAAAGGAGCCCGTCCTAGAGAGCAAAACCAGGGTCTACAGAAGAACTAGATGGTGCCCGGCTACCACCAATGACCACCCTGACAGGGAACACAACAGAGAGTCCCTGACAGAGCAGGAGAAAAGTGGGTGCAGAACTCAAATTCTAGTAAAAGGACCAGACTTAATGGTTTGACTGAGACTGGAGTGACCCTGGAAGACATGACCCCCGGACTTTCTGTTGACCCAAAATTAAAACCAATCCCGAGGCCAACTCTTCAGACAAAGATTAGACTGGACTATGAGACATAAAGTGATACTCATGAGGAGTGTGCTTCTTAGCTCAAGTAGATAACATGAGACTAAATGGGCAGCTCCTGTCCGGAGGCAAGATGGGAAGGCAGAGAGGGTCAGGAGCTGGCTGAATGGACATGGGAAATCTGGGGTGGAAAGGAAGAGTGTGCTGTCACAGTATAGGGAGAGCAACTAGGGTCACATAACAATGTGTGTATAAATTTTTGTATGAGAAACTGACTTGAATTGTAAACTTTCTCTTACAGCACAATTTAAAAAAAAATCAGGGTCTAAAAAAGTCCCTGCCCCTATCCCCAGGGAAGGGGTCTCTGACATGCTTGACCAGTGGGATTTCAAAACTGGTTTGGACTAATGACTGTTGTACACATTCTCGCCTTTTCTAAATGGGAGTTTGTATTGAGGTTATCCTATCCTTGCTCTACTGTTGTATATTGAGTGTGTCTTGGGGGTACAGATAACTTGTTTTTTTGGTTCATGGGTCACCATAAGGAACCATATCTGGAGCTGATTGAGTCTTTGAGCTGGATGTAGTAACCAGATGAGATTTGGGGTCCTCACCCTTGGGAAGTGTTGTTCTCTGTGAGAAGAGCAGAAAAAAAGGTATTTGGCTCAGAAAGGCAGACTGTCAAATGGAAGTATACTGTGACACACAAATATCTGTGTTCTCTTTCTGAACCCACAGTCAGACTTCGCTTCCCAGTAGGGTTGCTAGATTTAGCAAGTAAAAATACAGGATACCCAGTTAAATTTGAATTTCAGATAAAAATAATGAAAATTTCTTAGTATAAGTATGTTCTATGCAGTATCTGGGACAAAATTATACTGAAAAATTATTCACTGTTTATCCAGAATTCAAATTTAATTGCGCATTCCCTGAGACCAGAAGAACTAGATGGTGCCCGGCTACCACCAATGACCGCCCTGACAGGGAACACAACAGAGAGTCCCTGAGGGAGCAGGAGAAAAGTGGGTGCAGAACTCAAATTCTAGTAAAAAGACCAGACTTAATGGTATGACTAAGACTGGAGGAACCCCGGAAGACATGGCCCCTAGACACTCTGTTAGCCCAGAACTGAAACCATTCCCAAAGGCAACTCTTCAGACAAAGATAGACTGGACTATGGGACTTAAAATGAAACTCATGAAGACAGTGCTTCTTAGCTCAAGTAGATACATGAGACTAAATGGGCAGCTCCTGTCTGGAGGCGAGATAAGAAGGCAAAAAGGGACAGGAGCTGGTTGAATGGACACACGTAATCTGGGGTGGAAAGAAGTGTGCTGTCACATTATAGGGAGAGCACCTAGGGTCACATAGCAATGTGTGTATAAATTTTTGTACGAGAAACTGACTTGAACTGTGTCTTAGGCTGGTTTCTCTAGAGAAATAAAACCAGTAATGTGTATAAATATATATACATAGAGAGATTTATAACAAGGAAACAGCTCATGCAATTGTAGAGGCTAGAACGTCCCAAGTCCGTGGATCAGGGTAGAGGCCTCTCCCAAGTCACACAGCTGCAGAAGTTGGCAAGCCCAAGATCAGCAGGTTGGAGAGCAGGGCTCCCGCTCACAGGCTGTGCAGATTGACGAATCCCAGGTTCGGCAGATAAGCTGACAGCTCAAGTCCCAAGAACTGGAGATCAGACGACAGGAGGCAGCCACAGGATCCAGGGAGAGCAAAAAGCCAGAACGTCTGCTTATATTCAGATGCGGGCCACACTCTCAAGGAGACTCCCTTTCACTTGATTGGCTACTCAGAGTATATTCAATCATGGGAGTGATTACACTAAAACACTGAGAATCATGGCCCAGCCAAGTTGACACACAATCTTAACCATCACAAACTAAACTTTCACTTAAAGCACACACACAAAAAAAATTTAATTGGGCATTCTGTATTTTATCTGGCAACCCTACATCCCAGTCTCCCCTGTAGTTAGATGTGGTCATGTGACTGAGTTGTAGCCAATGGTTGTAAGTGAAAGTGATATACAATTCTTCCAGGCCTGGTCCCTAAAAACCTCTCTTAAAACAGAGGGCTCGGAGGACCTAGATGTGGGCAGAGTCACAAGATGAAAGAAGTCTGGGTCCCAAATGACTGGGTAGAATAGGTCTCCCTCCCCAAACCTGCACTAGACTATAATGTAAGCAAGAAACACACTTTTATTATTCAGTAACCGATTTTCTTTTTTATTGTGGTAAAAAAAAAAATATAACAGAATATTTGCTATTTCAACATTTTTTACTAGTACAATTTCAGTAACATTAATTATGGTCATCATGTTGTGCAACCATCACCACTATGCATTTCCAAATTTTTCCATCACCTTTAACAGAAACTTGGTGCCCCCTAAGCAATGACTCCTTCTTTCCACCTCCCTTCCACCCTGGTAACCACTAATAAACTTTGGTCTCTATACGTTTGCCTATTCTTAGATATTTCATATAGGTGAGATCATACTGTATTTGTCCTTTCGCAACTGACTTATTTCACTCAGCATGTTTTTAAGGTTCATCCATATTGTAGCATGTATCAGGACTTCACTTCTCTTTATGGCTGGGTAATATTTCATTGTATGTATATACCACATTTTGTTTATCCATTCATCTGTTAATGGACATTTAGGTTGTTTCCACTTTTGGCTATAGTGCGGCAATGAACATTGGTGTACAAGTATCTGTTTGCATTCCTGCTTTCAATTCTTTTGGATATACGCCTAGGAGTGGAATTGCTGGGTCATGTGGTAATGCTATGTTTAATTTTTTGAGAACTGTCAAACTTTTTCCACAGTGGCTGCAACATTTTACGTTCCCACCAGCAATGTACGACAAGGATCCATTCTCCACATCCTTGCCAATGACAGTTTTATTTTTTTCTAATCATAGGCATCCTAGCAGGGGTGAAGTGGTATCTCCTTGTGCCCTAATGACTATGACCTTAAGCATCTTTTCATGTGTCTGTTGGTCGTTTATATATCTTCTTTGGTGAAATGTCTATCCAAGTCCTTTGTCCATTTTTTGATTTTTTTTTTCTGTTTGTCTTTTTATTGCTAAGTTGTAGGATTTCTTTATATAGTCTGGATATTAAACTCTTATCTAATATATACAAAAGCAAACCAAACCCACCACTGTTGAACAGATTCCGACTCATAGCGACCCTATAGGACAGACTAGAACTGCCTCATAGGGTTTCCAAGGCTGTAAATCTTTATGGAAGCCAACTGCTGCATCTTTGTCTCAAAGAGCAGCTGGTGGGTTAGAACCGCCGACCTTTTGGTTAGTAGCCGAGAACTTTAACCGCTACGCCAGCAGGGCTCCTCTATCTGATATATAGTTCCCCCAAATCTTCTTCCAATCTGTAGGCTGTCTCTTCACTTTGTTGCTAAAGTCCTTTGATGCACAAAGTTTTTGATGAAGTCCAATTTATCTATTTTGTCTTTTGTTGCTAGTGCTTTTGGTGTTGTATCTAAGAATCCATTGTCAAAACTAGCCCCTGAAGCATTACCCCTGTTTTCTTCTAAGAGTTTTATGGTTTTAGTTCTTACATTTAGACCTTTGATCCATTTTAATTTCCATATATGGTGTGAGGTATTGGGTCCAGGTTTGTTCTTCACATGGAAATCCAGTTGTCCTAGCACCATTTATTAAACAGACTATTCTTCCCTCCATTGAATGGACATGGAATTTTCCCCCATTGTTGAAAATCAATTGACCATAGATGTATGAGTTTATTTCTGGATTCTCAACTCTATTTCACTTGTCTGTCTGTCTACTGTTATACCAATACTAGATTGTTTTGATTACTTTGTTCTTCAAGATTGCTTTGGCTATTTGGGGCCCCTATGGTTCCATATAAACTTAAGAACTGGCTTTTCCATTTCTGCAAAGATGGCTGTTGGAATTTTGATGGGGATCACACTGAATCTATAAATTGCTTTGGGTAGTACTCACATTCTAACAATGTTAAGTCTTTCAATCTATGAATACAGCATGTCCTTCCATTTATTTAGTTTAATTTCTTTCAGTAATATTTTACAGTTATCAGTGTACAAGTCTTTCACTTCCCTGGTTAAATTTATTCCTGGGTATTTCACTCTTTTAGATGCTATTGTAAATGGAATTGTTTCCTTAATTTCCTTTTAGAATGCTCATTGTGGATGTATACTAACCTAACTGATTTTTGTGTTGACCTTGTGCCCTGCCACTTTGCTGAATTTATTAGCTCTAATAGCATTCTTGTGAATTCTTCAGGGTTTTCTATATATAGGATTATGTCATCTGCAAAAAGATAATTTTATTTCTTCCTTCCTGATTTGGATACTTTTTATTGCCTAATTGCTCTAGTATATTACGACTTCCAATATAATATCCAATAACAGTGGTGAGAGTATCAGCCACTGAGTTTTGGGAGTTGTTTCTTACAGCAGTTAGCCTACCCTGAATATCTCTAATCCCTAAATTCAATAGCTTTTCTCAAAATTTCTCTAACCTTAGCAGCATATGACCCTGGAAACTCTTTCTTCTTGAAAGTCTCTCTTCCCCTAATGACACTATTTGTTTCTGGTTGTTTAATGATAATAATTTAAAAATACCTACCATTCATGAAGTTCTTACTATGACCCAGGCACTGTGCTAAATGCTTTATGTACAGTGTCTCACTGAACTCTGATAGCTACCCTATGTGGAAGTGATATCACCCCCATTTTTTCGATGAAAAAATAGGTTTAGAGAGGTTGAGTCACTTGCCCAAGATCTTACTGCCCCTTCCACTTCTCTTTCTACACTCTTGCTTTTGACAATCCCATCCAGTATCACGGCTGCTCTAATTACGGTATCTGTACATATGGCTCCCTGACCCCTCTCTATATCTCCAGTTCCGTATTTCCAAACAACTGGCATATGAATGTGCTGATGGCATTGTAAACTCAACATGTCCAAAATGCAACTATTCCTTTATTAGCACTGTTCTAAACACGTTTTATGTGGTAACTCATTTAATTCTCAAACAGCTCTATGAGGCAGATAACATTATCCACATCTATGAAATAGACAGTACTATTATCCACATTTTACAGATGAGTAAACTGAGGCTTAGCGAGTCAGTGTTTGGCTCAAATTTACACAGCTACTACACAATGGAGCAGGCTTAGGGCTCACTTCAAAGCCGAGATCTCAATGATAACAATCCAGTCCCCCTCAAACTAAGCTCTCCCTGCCCTGTTCCATTTCCTCACTCCCATCCTCATTCTCTGCCCTTACTTTTCAAATTCGACCTGTCCTTCAAAGTCCAGCTCAGAAGCCACTTCTCCATGAAGTCTTCCTAGGCAACCCAAGCTGGAAGAGAGCTCCACCTTGTATGAATTTATAGACTATTTGTAAATTGTTTTGTAATTCATAACTTTTTCTAAGTGCACAAGTAAAACTTTAATTCATTCTCATTATAAAAATTTCAAGTACAGAGGGATACAGAGCAAAAAGTATTCCCTCGCCCCCCAGCATTTATCACTTTCTACCTTAATATTCTTGTATATATGCTAGCCACTCTATTAGACAGATAAGTGAGGACAGAAATCATAGTTGAGTCACCTTTATTACCCTAAAATAGGCATTAATAAACAATTGCTGAATTAATCAATCAATTTCAAATCCCTTGAGCCTATGCACATTTCATTTTTGCATAAAGGTAAGAGGATCTGTTCAGGAAAAGAAGTGATTTTTTTCTCCAGGGGGACTGGTAAAACCATGTCAAACACTCCTTCTCCTCCCACCTTCCTTAAAGAACAAAAAAAACATCTAATTCTAGGTACACTAAGCGTCTGGTTTCTGTTTTAGCAGGGTCTCATAAGGAAATGACTTTTCTCTGAAATTGTAGACGCCCAACCCAGCTGTGGCATTGTTAGACCTCAGGGTAAACAGGAAGCTTCCTGCCTTGGGCCCTTCATGTCCCTCTCTCAGCCTATTAAAGACTGTAATAGGATGGTAAAAGGACAGCTGCTGGCCATAAAATTAGCCCATTCCTTAGATCCTCAGAGAACAGCAACTAGATCCTTCCAAAGTCAGAGAGAAAACTATGTCCTTCTTCAGGTCACACCAGGTGCTTCCACCTAGCTGCAGTGTTCAGTTATCTCCTCAATTATCAGCTGTAGCTATAATGGTCTTTGCAGAATACCAGAGTGATTCAGTTCCTTGGTATTAGTTGAAAAGATGAGATTCCCACTTATCAGGTTTCTGGTCCTTGGAATCACTTGCATCTGGAGGTGATGAGATCTAGTGTGAAGGTTCAGCTAAGACTACCAGAGCAGTGAAATCACACCCAACTCCATGTGCTTTGAGTCATCTCTTCCAGTAGGGGAACAATCAGTTCCTATTATCCCCCAAAAGAAGGCAAAGAAGAGAATCCATGAGAGCAAAGAACCTAGTGCTCCTACCTCAGCAGTAAAGAGCTGAAAAAGGCCCCAACTCTTCCCGCACACAGGGTGGAAGTCCCTGCATCTGCAGCTGTTAGTGAGGAGAGAAGAAACAGCTTCTGCCAACTGGAGGGACACTAGGGCAAAGGTGATCATGTTTTGCCAAGAAGGGCACTTGGGTGTCTTGGCAGAAGGCAGAGGGCTGCCCTGATCTGCGTGTACATTTTCAGAAGCATTTGACTCTGGACCAAATTCTCTCAGCTGTGCTAGTGCTGGGGCGATGGATGGGAAATGCTTGTTGGCCAGGCTGACCAGAAACTCCAACAGAGGGTGCTGGGGCTCAGCCAAGAGCTTCCCTTCAGCTGGCAAATTTAGCGGTCTGTCACGGTCAGAGGGAGCGTGTCAAAATTCCAATTCTCAGGGCTCTCTAAAAGCTGCTTATAATTACCTATCTATTTTGGAAGAGTTTCTGCTTGCTGTAATTTTTGACTCAAGTGGGGACTAAGAGTGGTGATAATACAGAGCCTAACTTACCTGGCTCAAGGAATGAACAAAAATAGCTCAGCAGGAGCCAATGATCTTACTAGCATTATAGTGATGGTCTCATAACTAAACGGAGACCAGGAAGCAGGACAGGTAACATTTCATTCAACCTTGGACTTACCTACAATTTACCAATTCATGCTGCTGCGCTGGCTCCTCTGACCTATGTCTACCATGCAAGCAAGCACTGGCACAGGAGAATGTCAGGAAAATCAAGCACAGCTTTAACCATTCAGTTCCCTGGCACAGGTTTACTTATGCAGGACAATAAGCCTTACATGCTAGGTGTCACTGCTTTCCGTCACTCAAAGAAAAGATCACTTGAGCTACTCTTCACAGTTGTATCTTCTAATTGCTGAAAGCAGGAGAGCTGGAGATATTTTATCCTAAAATCACATGTTCGAGCCTCTACATAAGTGCTTAGACTGGGATGATTCCGCTAAAAGGGTTCACTTCCCCAGTAGGAACAATACCATTTCTCCTAGATCCAGAAGAGGTAACTAGGGCTCTGAAAAATCACCCAAAGTCATACAACTGGTAAATAGGGTTTTACTGGGAGGACTAGAATCCAGGTCTCCTGCCTCTTTATGCACTGTTCTCCTTTCCTTGATTTTTATTTTTCCTGCAAAAATACTTTTTTCCAAGTAATTTGTATTATTTTTAAAAAGGTAATTCATTGCATGTATAGCTGTTGTTTAATTTTCATATATTTTTAAGATTTTTCCTATATATGAATTCACAAATCATTAAAAAATCATCAGAAAAGTGTCCCATTTAGGAAAGATGGCCTCACCGTACTACTACCACTACACTGAACAGCCTCCACCACCCTGTCCACAAAAGCCTTTGATGAAATGTACATTTAAGTAATTTAAATTTACACGTGAGTCAGTGGTAGGGTTAAGACTATCTCTGCTATGCTTCGTTGACTGGAAGACAAATCCAGGTGTACTTTAGACCTGGAAATAAGACATCTTCACTTATGGCAAAAACAGTTACTACTCTAAAATTCACCCCGGACAGGACCAGAGGGGCTCTCTAGTGGCTCACACTTCTCCTCTACCTAACCAACCTTCCGAGAGAGAGCAAGAAAGAGAGGCTTTAATGGACAGATAACCCCAGGGCACGCAGGCAGTCCCAACGTGTATTTGTACTTTCAGAGCCCTGGGTGAAGTCGGCTTCAAATCTGTCCCTTTAGACTCCAGGTCATGTCCAAGGCAGGAAGTTGCAATGCAGGAGTAGTCCCAGGAGCCAGTAAGTCAGGAAGTAGCCTAGAATGTATCGTGTGACTGGGGAACACGTTTTCCAGTTGTACAAAAGTTCCCTGATAGGATTTCTGGGGACCTTTTGTCCTGGTGGGGAGTCTCCTGCAAGAGGCTTCCAAGGCACAGTCTCTAGGGTCCTCAGCAATGGCTCTTGATTCTGAAGCAAGTGAGCTGGAAACCAGTACACAATAGGAGTGGAGGAGCACAAAAACCTGGTGAGAACCTGGAAATCAGAGGAGTGGGAAAGATCCACACATTTATTGGAATGACTCAAATTGGACCAGCTGAGGAGCTTCTCTGCTCCTGGTGATCTCTGGCCCCATAACATGAGCTTGGAAAAGAAACTCAGCAGAGCTTAGGATCTGCATTATAAAGGTGTGTGACACCAGCCAGGCAACCTCGATGTTACAAATAAACATAGCTACAGAGTAATTACAACAATAATGGGACAGTCAACACCAAAAACTCTATGTATGGTGTCCGATTTTAGCTCAGGGCCTGGACTCTAAACTCTGGGCTGTGATGTAGGGGTTGGGAACCTGGGGTGGTTCCCCATTCCACGGGGATGTCAGAGCAGAGGGTGGTTCACAATTCTCCCTCCAAGGACAATTCAGAGCTAGGTCTCCAAATGGCCTCCCTCATCTAACCTTCTGGAAGCTCTACACTGCGCTGGCACTCACTCTACTAGCTAATCCAGCTACAAACACAGAATGCTGTTTTCCATTTCCCCTGTGTCTCTTATCCACACAGCTCAAAGAACTTTACAAACAGTCCATGTGCACCTCCAAAAGGTAGAAACTGCTCAGGAGAGGTCAGCATAGGGGCAAAAAGACTTTCTTGGGGTTATATTGAAACTGAGGCCAGAGCCAGGAACAAAAAATCAGATGTGTGATCACACCCTTCCTATCCCTCTCTATCCCTACCACTCCAGACACGAGACAAGATAGCTCCTCTGAAAACTGGGCACTTGCCTCAAAGTACCTCAAGAAGCCAACATTCAAGTAGACATTCTGGATATAACTGTATATTAGGGGAAGGTCCCAGAGATATCCTGTCTGCTTTTTCCTGTATCTCAGTTGAATCAAGTCCATTTACAATCCTCATATCTTTGCACACACCCCTCCATTTGCCAAGAATGTTCTTTCTCTGCCTCTTATGTGGAAAATTCCTTTTTACTCTTCAGGACCCAGCTTAAACGTAATGCCTTCCTCAACTCCTCCAGTCAGTTAGCACTTCTTCCTCTGAGCTTCCACAGTACTTTATCTCAAAACAGTAACCCCTCTTCCATCCCACTGTACTATAATTTTATCTGTTAAATGTCTGTCTCACCATTTGTACCATGACACCCACTAGGGCAGCAATTCTATCCCCAGTGGTCTTGCCCAGGGTCTGTCATAAAGAAAGTCCCTAAATAGTCGCTGAATGAATAAATCAGGTATGGGTCACTCAAATGGGAGAAGTTAGCTATCTTCCCTGCTCACTGGCCAAGAAGTTTTGCCCATATTCACATCCTTATCCTAGTTAGGAATCCACCTCACCTGAACATGCATGCACAGACCTCCAAACAGCAGCAGCACTGCAGCGTGGACCAGGTACACAAACACCTGAGGACTGAGGAATCCAGGATCAGGTTTCTCTAGGGTCTTATTGTTCTTGTTCCTTTGCAGCCCAAGTGTAAGGCAGAGCCACGGGTGGGTGGTCACATATATCCAAGTCGCCCAGGCAACCAGTATTGCCACTGGTGCAGCCAGTAGAAAATTGGGCACCTGCCTGAGTTCATAGTATCTCAAAAACCCAACATTCCAGTAGACATCCTGGATATAGTTGTATATTAGGGGAAAGTTCCAGGAGCACCAAGGTGGCTCATTTCCATTTGCAATACGGTAGCCCTCATCCACAGCTAACTGCAGCAGAGGCTTAGGGATGGGCTGGGTTGGGCCTGGTAGACAGAACTGAGTGTAGGCATAATACTGAAAGAGGACAAAGGGAAGGCCAAGTGTGAGCATCGACAGGAACACAGAGGTCATCAGCTTAATGAGCTGCCTCAAGGGACTCTCCACCTTGAGAGAAGAGAAAAAGCCTTGGCACTGGGCATGCACAAGGAACCCAATGTTGACTAGCCCATTGGAACGTACACCAGTGGCAAGGGCAAAGAGTAGTCCACTAGTCCAGCTTCGGCTCCTCTCCAGCTGCCCCATGGCACTGAATGTCAGGAGGGCAAACAGAGCTTCTGAGTAACCAGCTGCCAGGAAGACATTGGCGGGACTAAAGCAGAAGAGCAGCGCTGCGTAGAAGGCCTGGTGGGGACTGTGCAAAACCAGACAGCCCAGGTCGTGAAGTGCCACTGCTGCCAACACGGAGAACAAGGAGTTGAGCAATGCTACTGAAATTAGCAAGCAACTCCGTAGGCTCAGTAACCCCCGCAGGGGTCTCAACAGCAGTTCAGTCCCCACCAGCAGGGCCAGGGGGAAACCAGGGAAGAAGGCAAAGTTGTGCTCATATAGGTAGCCATGCTCAGCAATGAACAGGAAGTGCTCAGCATCCCAGCGAGACAGGCCACCCAGAAGAACTTCCACAAGTTGGTCCACAGAGCCCGAGGGGGCCAGGCGAGGAGGGGAGAAGGCTTCTGCATGGTGATCTGGGATGATGGCATTGAACAGGGCCTGTACGGTGAGGGAGAACAGGATATTAGTTGAACAACTGGAAGAAAATAATCACTATTTAATAAAAAGAGGAAGAACAGACTTATTGGGAGAAATCAGGAGTTCAGTTTTAGACTAGTTAAGCTTGAGTTGGACATCCGAGTGCAAGAGGTAGACGAGGCAGTGAGATACATGAGTCTGTGGGTCAGAAGAGAGATCAAGGCTGGGGTTATAAATTTGGGGGTCATAAGTGTATAACCGAACTGAAACTGAACCGAAACCAAACTCGTTGCCGGCGAGTTGATTCAGACTCATAGCGACCCTGTAAGTGTATAGATGGTATTTAAATCTGTAAGACTAGATGAGACCACCTAGGGAGGAAGTACAGATAGAGCAAAGGAGAGGTCCGAGGACTGGGCCCTGGACACATCAACATTTAGAGGTTAGGAAGAGGGGGCGGATCCAGCCGTGAAGATAAAGAAGGAACAATCAGTGAGTTAGGAGGGAAACCAGCAGAGCAGGTGTCTCAGAATCAGTAAAGAAAGGGAGTGATCAGCTCTGCTAAATGCTGCTGATAAGTCAAGATGGGGACTGAAAAATGACCACTGGATTCAGCAATGTGGAGGTCATCGATGACTTTCACAAAAGCTATTTCAGTAGAGAGGAGAAAAGAGAAGCCTGTCTACAGTGGGTTCAATAGAAAATGGGAAAAGAGAAATTGAAGCTAGTGCATACAGACAACTATTTTGAAGAATTTTGCTATAAAGGGGAGCAGAAATATGGAGTAGTAGGTGTACAAGATGTAGAGGCAAAAGAAAGTTTGTTTTTTTAAGGTGGGATGTTTGCATGCCAATGGGAATAGTCCAGTGGAAAGAAAACTACTGAGGATGCAGGAGAGAGATAATCGCTGGAATAGGTGAAAGAATCTGATACACTGGTGGAGGAACTAGCCTTAGAGAGAAGGACAGTTCCAGGGTCAGATTATCCAACAGGCATGGTGCTTACCTTGCTTACTAGATCATCTGTAATGAACAATTTCACATTTTTTTCACCACATCAGAGATTCTGCTTCTAGGTATGGCTAGTATCTGTCTCTCTCCCAAACCCACAGCACCCTCCTACAGCATCAAAGCCTCTTTTCAAATTTACAATCCTTGACAGGGGTGGACGATCCAGTAAGCAAGGTAAGCACAGGCTGACTTGTGCTTACTTGCTAATCTGTAGTGAACAATTTCAGATCATCTGTCATGAAACCCATGTGAAATTGTTCACTACAGATGATCTAGTAAGCAAGGTAAGCACCATGCTTACTCTGCCTATTGGATAATCCGCCCCTGGACAGTTCATCCAACCTTCAGTAGTAAAGGCATAGAGGAGCAAATGTCAGTAGGCTGGTGGATGTCGTGAGAGCATGAAGAAGGTCTCTCTTTTTATTTTTTTTAAAATTTAAATTAAAAAAAAATTTTTTTTTGTTGTTGAGAATATACACAGCAAAACATACACCAATTAAACAGTTTCTACATGTACAATTCAGTGACACCGATTATATTCTTCAAGTTGTACAACCATTCTCACCCACCTTTTTTGAGTTGTTCTCCCATTAACATAAACTCATAATCTTTTGAGTTGCTGTTGTCAGTTTGAGCCTACATAGATAGTTCTTAAAAGAGCATAATGTTCAAGGCAGACATTTTTTACTAGTTTGGTTTTAAGAAGACTTCAAGGGATATTTTTGGTTTAAGGTTTAAAGATTATCTCAGGGCAATAGTTTCAGGGGTTCATCCAGCCTCCGTGGCTCCAGAAACTTTGGAGTCTGTGACAATTTGTAATTCTGTTCTATATTTTCCCCCTTTTGATCAAGATTCTCTATAAAATTTTTGATCAAAATGTTCAGTAACAGCAGCCAGGCACCATCCAGTTCTTCTGGTCTCATGGCAAAGGAGGCAGTTGTTCATGGAGGCAATTAGCCACACATTCCATTTCCTCCTCCTATTCCTGATTCTCCTTCTTCCTCTGTTGCTCCAGGCTATAGAGACCAATTGTTGTGCCATCCATTTGCAAGCTTTTAAGACCCTAGACACTATGCAATGAACTACGAGGTAGAAGAGAAGCACTAAACACATTATTAGGCCAATTAAACTGGGATGTCCCATGAAACCATGACCCTAAACCTCCAAACCGAGAAACCAAATCCCATGAGGTGTCTGGTTGTACATAAACAGCCTCAGCAGCAATTTTTTTTGGTGGGGAGGTAGTTGTTTTAAATATTTCTACCACAGAAGGTCTCTTCTGCTTGCTTTTATTTTTCTGAGTTTTCACTCAGAAAAAGAAGTTATCAGTTGAGAATGAGGATTGGGGAAAGGTGTTCAAGACTTCAGGCAAGAGGAGAACGTGTAAAAGAAGTCACCTGTGACTCTGGTTCTCAAAATAGGCTGCACACTGGAATCACCCAGGGAGTTTAAAAAAATACTGATACCTGGGTCCCTTTCCCAGAGCTGATGATTTAACTGGTAAGAGGTGCTAGTGAGCACCGGGAGTTTTAAAAGATCTCCAGGTGATTCTGATGTGCAGAAAAATTTGAGGTAATTAGGGAAGTGCACGAAGATTGCCAGGTAGCACTAAGGACTCTCCTGGGTTAATGATCTTGAGTAAAAGAGACTAGTTAGCACAGCTGTGTGTTTTTCTCTGTGCAGGCATGGAGTAGGCAGAGAACTGGATTTAGCCAAGGTTGGACTTTTGCCTTGCAAATAAGACATAGGGAGAGGGGAGCAAGAGACTCAAGTATGTCTGCATGGGAGTGATCATCATGATAGACGATGAGATCTAAGCTAGGTAAGGAGAGGAACTGAAGCCATGAGGCAGATGAGAGATAGTGAAATGGTGGTAGGATTAATGAATTATGGGTCCTGAGCGGGTGGGAGAATTGTTAGAATCGGGGTACTAGAGGGAGTGAGCTGGAAAGATAGGAGATGATGGAAAGAGAATGGAATGCTTAATCTTGAGATTACCTTGCAGAGGGTGGGGGTCTAGGGTATGACTATGAGCGTGGGGAGGACAAGATCATTAGAAGGGAGCTGGACAAGGAATTCAGAGACCCATAAGAAAGATGTAAAAAACCCAAAAGCCAAACCTGTTGCCGTCAAGTCAATTCAGACTCATAGTGATCCTATAGGACAGAGCAGAACTGCCCCATAGAGTTTCCAAGGAGTGGCTGGTGAATTCGAACTGCCTACCTTTTGGTCAGAGTCAATTCAATGGCAATGGGCTTGTTTTTTTTTTTTTTGGAGGGGGTTTATCTTTTGGTTAGCAGCCTGAGCTCTTAACCACTGTACCACCAAGGCTTCAGTAAGTAGGTGTTTAAAAAATTTTGGTGGTTGGGTGAACTGTCTAGGGGAAACATACTCATTCCAAAATCACCATCTGAATTAGAGCCCAGCTCTCCTGCTTCTCTATTCCAATTCGTAGTACTGTTCCTTTGGTTCTGCCAATAACCCAACTGATCCTGGTTCAGAGCCATCCTCGAGTCAGTTTTCCCAGTCTCACAACAGGAGCATAACCCCATTTTTAAGACTCTTTCTTTTTCGTTAGTTTCTTTATCACTTCAAACAGTCAAAACAAATGAGAGAGGAGTGATAGTCACTGATAATGGCCCTAGACTCCAAGTGGAAGACACTTCTAACTAAACCTGGGACCCAGCATAGCAGGCTCTGACCCATCATGGAGGGGGAGGAGAGAGGAAAGAAGGTTTCCACAAACGAATGAGATATGAGTCTTCGAAGAATAATAAAAGGCACACATAATTATGCAAAAATAATATCCCTAGGGTGTTGACATACGTTCAACAACATTCATTCACTTATGAACATACACTGAGGATCCACTAGGCACCAGGTACTGTGCTAGGCACTGAATATAATTCACATATACTGGTATTTGTATGCAAATAACACACACCTTCTGCGTTTGTTTGCTAGCTGTGCCCTCCCCCCATGAGGCACCCTCACAAGCGCCGCCATGCCAGTCCTCTTCCATATGTTCCTGTAAAAAAAAAATTAGCATAGCGCGCTTACGAAAATACCTCATGGGAGGGTGCAGCCAGCAAACAAACGCAGAAGGTGTGTGTTATCTGCATAAAAATACAGTACATGAAATTTGATCAAAATATGTATCAAGGGCAGCCTTGGAGGGGAAAGGAAGTTACAAAAAAGCAAACGCATCCTGAGAGTTGTGGGTTGAGTCAGCAAGGGAGAAATCCATGGGAAGAGTAGGTGACATTACTGATTAAATGAATATACACAGATGTTTCAGGACTTGGGCAGTGCCACCTCTCTCCCAGTCAACCGACAGGGAGCTTAGCCTCCTGGCAAGGGAACCCAGGGCAATGTTTTGAGCTGTCACACCCTGGGGTATCTCTGGTGACAGAACATCTGTCTTTTGGGAAGATTACTACTAGCTCAGTAGTTAGGAAACCTGGGGTCTAATTACGGCCCTTCTCTAACTTGCTATGTGATTTTGGAAAAGCATTTAACATTTCTGGGCCTCTGCTGCTTCATGTGTAAAATAAGGGATTAATAGATCATTTTTAAGATTCCTGCCTACTTTTCAGTTGTAAACTCTATGTCTCTGTGGTTCCAACCACATGGAGAGGTACAGGGTGTGTATTCACCTGAGAGATGGAAAGGCAATGGGGACCACTCTTGGTGCCAAGCCCAATCATGTAGCAGCGGAATGTGCAGGACAAAGGATCAGAGACTGACCTGTAGCACCAGAGTCAGGACCCGACAGCTGACCGCAAACCGTAGCACCTCTTTCCGGGATGGGTCCAGGGGCCACATCCTCTCACCACCAGGAATTCAGGAATGTTGCACCAGGACTGAGCTCCCTCAGGCTTCTAAACTCCAAAACCCAAGGAGGAAATGTCACACATGAGCCAAAAGCAAATTCTTGAAAGTTCTCTTCACACGAACGTCCCCCTTCAGCATTACTATGGCAAACTTAACCACCTAACTGCCCAGATGAAGGAAAAACATCTTGAAGGCAGACAAGACCATTTGGTATTCCTCTGAAGCACTGTATTCTTGTAGGAAGAGCTCCACGCAGAAAGGCATGAAGCTAGAAAGCTAAGCTTGCCGAAAGTCTTCAAAAGCTTGTTGAGTACTCTTATGCAGGAACTAAAGACCTGGGTTCAAGTCCTGGCTCTGTCACTTACAGTTATCATTTAGTCCCTCTAGACCTCAGTTCTTTATGTACAAAATGGGAGTAAGATGAGTAAGACTATTTGTTTTGCCTATTTCACAAACTTGTCGTGACGGTGAAATTAACTAAAGCATGAAAAACTACTACAAAAATCTATCATGTGGTTGTTATTATTTGGTGTGTGCCCTTTTCCTCTTGCCCAGAATAATAAACTAGGTCCCAAACCAGAGTCCCAAAAGTGGGGCACAGAACTGTACTGAAAGACCATAATGACTACACACTCCAGCTTAACTCTCTGATGTGTGCTCAGCTGGTCTGTTAAATTAAGTGGAGAAGGAAAAGAAAACCACCACTCAGCAGGACTTCAGTCAGCTCATATTGCTAAAACAAACTTAAGGCGAACACAGAGTCAACTACCAGAGACGGAGAAAACTGTTATTTCCCATCTCTTTATTGGAATGACAGCAATGTATAAACAACTGCAAAGCCATCCTGAGGCAAGGAATACACTTTAAGGCATTTTTTGCAATTCCTTGGGCTAAATAATGTAGCAATGGCTCCTACAGAACTTTCAAACACCAGCCTGGGAAATCAGAAAGGAGGACAAGAGCATCAGAGGCAGCTTGTCAATCTGGGGTGAAGAAAAGCTATCTCCAAAGAAAAAAAATATTTAAACTGAGAAACTAATAAGAAGGGCTGGAAAATTCTTCTTCTTTCTCTTGTCTGATTAATATCTTTCAAACCTTTCGGTATCACTTATTTCTGGAATTCTCTGATGCTCACTAGACTATGTGATATACTTCTATTATATGCTCCCATTGCACTCTGTATTGTCCTCTTTATTGATATTGCTTATTTGTTTGTTAGCCCCAATACACTGGAAGCTCTATGAGGACAGAGGCTTTGTCTATCTTGCTCACAAATGTATTCTCAGGGCCAAGCATCAAACAGGCACTTTAAGCCTGTGTTCTTTTTTAGTTTAATTTTTTCCCATACAAAAATTTATACATACATTGTGATGTGACTCTAAGTGCTCTCCCCATACTGTGACAGCACTCTCCTCCCTTCTACCACTGATTCTCCATGTCCATTCAACCAGCTCCTAACCCTCTCTGCCCTCCCATCTCACTTCCGGACAGAAGCTGCCCATTTAGTCTCTTGTATCTACTTGAGCTAAGAGGCACACTCGTCAGGAGTATCACTTTATGTCCCACAGTCCAGTCCAATCCCTGTCCGAAGAGTTGGCCTCGGAAATTGTTTTAGTTCTGGGCTGATAGAGAATCCAGGTAAGCCTGTGTTCTGAATGAGTGAAAGTGGTTAGAGTAAGATACAGCATTACCAGCTTACTGGCTCTGGATATAAAATCACTGCCCCAAGTATTCCTCCCACCATATCTCATGTTAATAGCAAGGCAACAAAGTCAGAGAAGCCACAGGAAAAGAAAACTTCCTCAGAAAGGGAGCAATGCAACAGTACTCTTTCCTCAGCACAAGGGGGCGCCCGCTGCTTACTCCATCACCAGGAGGCCTGGAGGAAGGGATGGGACATCAATTCCACCCTGGTTCCTCATGAAATTCAGTTCAAAGGCAAGCTTCTGAAAACCCCAGGGAGCAGCCTTAGTTTGTGAATCTACCCAACATCTCCAACATCTGACTTGCTGAATCGAGAGAAATCCTAGAAATATACACCGCCAACCTCACATGGCTGCTCCTTCTCTATCCTACAGTGAATTGTCTTTTTCCCTTCCTTGACTTCCCACCCACATGCAGAAGAGAAGTTGGGAACAGAAAGGCACCTAAAATCCACCTCTGCCTCTTCATCAGGCTTCCATTCTTCCTTTCCCCCTCCAGAGTCAAGCTTTAGCCTCAGCAACCACAGAAAACTTGTAGCCTACGCTTAAGATTACAGGTAAACCAAGTAAAAACAAAATGAAAGCAGTCAGTTCTTCCTCTCAACGAATTGCCAGCCTCACTTCCCACCAACCCCTTTGCCAAATCACAGACTTTTTAAACTGGCAGGACACCTGCAAATCAACTAGTTTCACCCTTTCATTCTCCTGTGAGGAAAACAGGCCCGAGAGGTGGGTAATAAAAATCTCCAGTTTTTGCAATTATTACGTCAGAGATCTCATTGGACCCAATGGACGTGGAAACCGAGCCTCACTGGGGTCAAGTGACACACCCAAGGCTACTCAGAGTGTCTGGGGGTCATGTTTTGCTTTTTTCTGCCCTGAAACCTCATGGTCTTCCCACCTGACCTTACCCCCGTCAAAGGATGTTTTTTCAGAGTCAGGAGTATACAACACAGGTCTCCTAATTCCTAACTCTGTTAAGTACTTCGTCCAGAGATACAGCATGCCCTTGCTGGATATGTTTAGGGCCGGGAAAGCCTGTGGATAGGGACCCTGGTTCCTCTGGGTAAGACCAGATCCTCGGTAGGGTGGGCAAGTCGCTGACCCAGCGTCCTCAGAGCTGGAGGCCTCGCGGGCCGTCTCGAGTCAGGGGCCGCCTTTGGCCAGCCCTGCCGGGCCCGAAGCTCGTTCTAACCTGCAGCTTTCGGACACAGACCCTACCGGGGATAGGGCATCTACCCTCACCCCCAAAGGCCATGGCCCAGAAGTTGCTCCAGACGGGTCCGGCGAAACCCCGCCAGGTGGTAGGGCCGGAAGGCGAGGGAGGGCGGGAGGCTGAAAAGGAAGAGGCGGCACCAAGAGGCCGCTATGGCAGTGGTGCGGGGTTCCTCGGTGGCCTCCGCCTCCCTTCCCCTGGCCTCCGTTTGACAACTTTCCTCCCCCAAGAGCGCCTGGGCTCCGAAGCTGGCGCCGGGTGCTCAGCGCCGGCCCGTCTCGACCTCCCAGGCGGGGCCCGACCCTCCGCACCTCCATCCGGGACCCTAGCAAACCGCGCCTGCGCACCGGCCTCATCGACGACCGTCCCGCCCCGCTCCTGCCCGGACTCGGAGCCGCCCCGCCTCCTCCCCGGCGGCCATGTTGACTCCGGGCGAGCGGGGCGGGGACGGCGTGGCTCGAGGACTCCGCGCCTCCCTCTTCCCGCCCCCCCCAACCCATGTCTCAGCACCTTCCCGCCTTGGTGACACCTGAAGAGTTCTCCCTCGCACTTCACCCTCCTCCAGTCCCGTTCCCCCATCTCAATTAGACCGCTAGAACTGCTGTCTCCAGAGTCTGTGCTCCTGCCCCAGTTCCATTGCAAACATTCAGAGTTCCCAATGAGTGCCGAGGTTCTTGTACCTGGGAGCTGCCCCGCGGCCTCTGCACAGAAGCCAGAGCTGCACTTTTCCTGCTGTCAGGCAACAACAGCTCATCACAGGGCCTGGCACAAAATAGGTGTTCCCTGAATGGAAAGAAAAGCTTTCTTGGGGTTTCTGTGGCCAGCAGCGGCACCCTGTGTCCTGCGTGTGAAGAATGTTGGGGATCCCCCTGATTTTCCCCTCCTCCGGCAGCCAGGAACCTTCTGTCCTTCAATCCTCAGCTCCACCTCAGGTTGCTAATGAGGATGGTGAAGGCAACCTCTGAGAACAACCCCCAGGACTCCTTTCTCCTTCCTCACTCAAGCAGTTTCTCTCATAGGAAGTGGGGCCAAAAAAGAAAAAAAGAAGCTAACTCAACAAAACCGGCTGTTAGGGAGGAGCGGCCAGTTGGTACCCCTGTAACGGAAACTGTTAGAACAACTTTGCACCCTCCTTAAAGGAAACAGATAATAAATCCCTCTCCGTTGGTGGATTTCTTGTTTCTCAGGATTCCAAAGCCTTCTGCGGTTTTAGTTATCTGTCCCCCAAACGAAACTGGGGTCTGTGTTAGCCTCTGGCCACAGCCCGGCCTGAGGGAGGGGTTTATCTTCTCCAACAGCTACTAATGTGGGTGGGAACAAAGAGGTGGTTGCTATCTGTCCAGGCGAAGAAGACTAGCCCACATCAACTCTGTGCTGCCCAGGGACTGTATCTTTTGATTCTTTTATAACTCATCACAGGCCCTGAGACCTAAGCTGCCCTCAGATATTTGTTGTGTGTAAGGTGGATAAAATACAAATCACATTTTAGTCGTTATGTGTTTGTTGCAGGAGAAGGGGAAAAAAAGCAGTTTATAATGCCCTTCCCCCAAGTGACACGCACTTGTTCTCAGCTCCAGTCCACAGTGAGCGAAACAGCAAAGTCGGGACACATTCATGACTGAGACCTAAGGTTCTGGCTTGAATCTTGAAGTCTGTGAGGCTCCAAGCAGCACTCTGTTTGCAAAGACAAAACTATGAAATGAACTGTCGTTGCTCTGAATTCACAAGAGAAAAACACATACGTTCTCAGAGTCCCCTCTGTAGACACCAAAAATTCCCCCAAAAATCTATTTGTTAAAAGGACAGGGGTCTCTTGTGATAAGTCAGAATGTTTTCTAAAAGCTCAGCTATATATAACCTGTTAGAAGTAGAACTTTGATCAGCTCTTCAGCTCTACTTTTCTGCCATTTCTCCTTCCTTTCCGTCTCTGTTAACCACCCCCCTCCTCTTCCACTCTGTTTCCTCTTTCATTTTCTAGCTCCTGCTCCGACAGGAAAACAGGGAAGCTGAACCTTGTGCTCTTAAAGCCCTGGCTTGTCAGATTGGAAAGAGGCTGGGTGGGATGGGAGGGGGTTCTGGGCCTCCAAAGCTGTGAGTGAGGAGTGGAGGAGGCAACTCTCTCTAATCTTTGCTTTTAGAGTCTGCAGCTAAAATGGAGCCTGTATCAACACAGGCAGCCCAGCTGAGCAACCAGAACTGCGAAGAGCAAGCTAGAGAGAGCTGTATCCCAGCTCTGGAAAGACTCTATACCTCCCAGCCACTTCCATTAAGAAGCAAATACCCCACACCACCAAGAAACAGTTTCATAATACAAACCCCTAACCCAAACAATGCAAGCAATGCATTACTGTTACTAGAATCTTAGACTGTATGGGGACTACAGCATTTCTGTTTCTTGTACTTGTCTGACTCTTGCTGTTTCCCTGCTTGAAACACTCTACTGCCAGGCCACCCATTGGCTAGCTGGCCCACTACATTTGGGTCTCAGTTGAAATGTTACCTCTTCCCAGAGGCCTTCCCTGACTACCCAGCCACCACCACCACCACCACGTACCATTTCATCACCCTGTTCTATTTCCTTCATAGCACTTAACATCAGCCGGTTATCTTGTCCGTGAATTTTACTCGTTTCATAGTCTGTTTCTCTCTTCTGGGATGTAAGCTCTAGGAGAGCAGGGACTTTGTTTACCCAAGTATTCCCAGCATTTAAAACAGTGTCTTGCACATTCTGTATACAAGATAAAGATCTGGTGAATGAATTCATTTGTTTAATCTGATACCTACATTTTATGGATGAGGGAGCTAAAACTCAGAGAGAGGGAAGTCGCTGAGGTCACACAGCTAATGGTAGAAGTGAGACTTGAAGTCAAGTCTCTAGCCTCCCAGACTGGTTCTTTCTACCACTCCAAACTATTCTAATCTCAGGTTTACCCCTTCCCCTCTCTCCCTTTTACCAAATGTCGAAGAGTATTTGTGGCCTATGCCAAGATTTCTATATAGGGCACACCAAGTCCAACAATGTTGGAGTGCCCACCATGTGCCAATGGGATAAGGATACAACACTGAGCAAGACAGACAGTCCTTGCCCTCATACAGATGATAATTATCTACCTCATAGGATTTATAGTGCTTGGCATAAAGTAAGTGCTCAATAAAGTGGGCTGTTATAATTCCCTGAACAAAGAAGAGGAGCTAGTGATTTTCCCACTGAAGGAGGGGAGAAGGGAGTTTGGTAGTTCTCACTCACCTTCCTGGAGCTCGCTGACAACTCGTTTCTCAGCATCTGTCTTGCCTTGCTCCTGACTCCACATCTGGAGGTGCCCTTGGCCCCAGGATGGGCAGAGAGACAGCCCAGTATATCTATTCTCAGTAGCTCAGTTACCAGACACTGCAATGTCTATGGTTCCAAACCTATGGAAATGGTGGAGTGGCTCACCCTGACCCGATGTTGGCTCTGTCGCCACACTATTATGGGGCGAAAGTGACCACACTGGCCTCTAATTCCTGTTACAACTGTTAGCAGGCAGGGCTAATGCCCATGATGCCAGGCAACTGTCCTTACCAGAACTTTGTTACTTCTCTTCGCTGTGAATGTAAGGGCATTCATTAGCAGTTTCCAAGGATGCTGGGAGATATCCACATCCGTCCTTACATCTAGGACACCAATCAGGTTTTGGACATTTACCAAAAGCATTCTTTTGGCCTCTGCTTAACACTTAAAGATGCTCATTCACCCCAGAACAAAGACTCACCTTGCCTCCCAATTGCAGGAGCCGAACATTGATCCTTAATATAATCCATGGACACTAGATATTTTTCACCCTTTCTACAGTGTTTGTCTTTCAATAGTTGGAAAATCCTGACCTTACTGTTGTTTCTCTAAGACCAGAGACTTAGCAGGAAGGGCCTTAGCCACTTAGGGGTGGCAGTGGCTGCAATGCAAAAGAGCCAATGAGGTTGACAGTATTGTTTAGGCCGGACTTGGCTGCTCTCCAACTATGGAAGAAGGTTAAGATCTTTTGCGGGGTGGAGAGGGAGGAGCCTGGGAAAAAAACTATTAGCCACACCCCTAGGTTCTCCACTGGTGAGGTTCTATTTACTTCTCAAAAGCTAATTACTTACAGCTCAGTGGCTAGCAGTTCTTTGGCCCCCTGGTAACTCCAGTTAGAAATTGGAGACCAGGCTAGGCTGCCCCTGCATTGCAGGAGAGCAGATGAAAGGAACCCGGGAAACCAAACTCCTCTGTAATGCTCCACACACAGCACAGAAATACACTTTCTAGACTAGAAAATAAAGTTCAAGGGGCCAGGAGCAAAAATAGGCATTAAGAACCAGGCCCACTTAAATATAGATATGAACAGCTTCTCATTTAGTATCTTCCAGAAGAGTCCTAGGAGCACATCTTGATTGAGAAAGGTTGGCCAATTGTCTCTATTTCCCTTCTCTCAATGGAGAAATGCTAATTATTCATTCCTCTCTGTGACCCAAATATTAACAGCCACACTTAGCTTGATAAACACTTGGTTGAAATTCTTGGGACAATTTTACCTCATGCTAAATACAACAAAAACAAATCTTGCTTTTGTTTGCTGAGCTCCACAGCTAGATCCAGTTACCCCTGGTTGTCCTTTGATCCAGAAAGATCTGAAAGCGATAAGGGCTTGAGTCATGCAGATACTGGTGAAAAAGTATTCTAGGCAGACGGAACAGTAAGTATAAAAACCCCAAGGTGAAAACAGCCCTATATAATGGAGTGAGCAATGAGGAAGAGAGGTGGGGTCAGAAAGGTAGTGGCAAACTAGATAACCGAGTGACTCCTAAGCTATTGTAAGGGTTTTAACCGGACTTGGATTTTAAAAGGATCATCTGGTTGCTATGTCCAGAATAGGTTCAACCAGGCAAAGCAGAAACAGGGAGGCCAGTTGGAAAGCTATTTCAAGAATCCAGGAACGATGAGAGAGTGTCTTGGACCAGAGTGGTAGTGGCTGTATTTTCTGAAGTGTGCTGACACACTGGATATGGAAATGAAAGTAATCAAGGATGACTTCCAGGTTTTTAATGGCCAAGCAATAGAAGGATGGAGTTGCCGTTTACTGAGATGATTACTGGAGAAGCAGATTTCTAGGGAAAGACAGGGCATTTTGGCATATTCAAATTAAACTTACAAGCAGAGATATAAAAAAGGCACCTAAATATACTAGTCTGAAGTCAGGAAGAGAGCCAGTCTGGAGTTATAAATGATTAAGTTGGAGGCTGCCTCCAGATAAATGGTTGCCTTATTGTTAAAAATTTCTAAGGAAACAGATTCTCCCTTTGCCAACAATTTATAATTTTTTTACCCCTAGAGTATCATCAAGTAATTTGACTATTTAAACTCACTTTATTTCAAGAGGAGCCCTGGTGGTGCAGTGGTTAAGTGTTCAGCTAACCAAAAGGTTGGCAGTTCAAATTCACCAGCTGCTCCTTAGAAACCTCATCAGGCAGTTCTATCTGTTCTACAGGGTCATTATGAGTCAGAATTGACTCCACGGCAATGGGTTTGGGTTTTGGTTATTGAACGAGGCCAACATGCTTTTTATGCCTGGAACTTCCTCCTGTGGGCTAAATCTTCTCGGAGTTTTCTTTAACTTAGACTTACACTATGGGGTTAAAGTGGAATATAGTCAAGCAACTCCAGGGTCCAAGATGCCACCATTTTACTTGGATCCACAATCAACACCCATGGAAGCAGCAGTCAAGAAATCAAAAGACACACTGCATTGGGCAAATCTGCTGCAAAAGACCTCTTTAAAGTGTTGAAAAGCAAAGATGTCACCTTGAAGACTAAGGTGCGCCTGACCCAAGCCATGGTGTTTTCAATCGCCTCCTATGCATGTGAAAGCTGGACGATGAGTAAGAAGACCGAAGAAAAAGTGATGCTTTTTAATTGTGGTGTTGGAGAATACTGAATATACCATGGACTGCCAAAAGAACAAACAAATCTGTCTTGGAAGAAGTACAACCAGAATGCTCCTTAGAAGCAAGCATGGCGAGACTACGTCTCACATACTTTGGACATGTTATCAGGAGGGACCAGTCCCTGGAGAAGGACATCATGCTTGGCAAAGCAGAGGGTCAGCGAAAAAGAGGAAGACCCTTAACGAGATAGATTGACACAGTGGCTGCAACAAAGGGCTTAAGCACAACGATTGTGAGGATGGCGCAGGACCGGGGCAGTGTTTTGTTCTGTTATACACAGGGTCACTGTGAGTGGGAACTGACTCGATGACACCTAACAACAACAAGATGCCACCATTTGGGGGAAGAAAGCACATCAAGGGAGGTGCAAGAACAGGACCAACTCCCACCACCACCCCCACCAAATGGTCAAGCTTTTAAATAGTTTGAAGACAATAAAAAGCCTCACAAACGTCTTACCAAGATTTAATGTACATTTATTCTTAACACGTGGAACATATAGTATAAAGATTTCATACTGAATAAATGATATTCATTAAGCCAAAAAAGGAAAAAAAGGAGGAATTTACATCAAGTTTTAGCTACATTGTTTGAAATACAAATATGCAGATTTTATCACTGAAAAAATCTCAATTGTGTTTCTTCATCAGGAACTTCAACTGAACCTAGAACTTCTTCACACCTCGATTAGAAAGAAAACAAAACAAAACAAAACAAAAACCCAGAAAAAAATAAACTATAAGTTGATTGGCTGCTGAGACAGCAAGGACTTTTTACAGAGACCTGTACAGCAACGCACCAAGAGGGGCGATGTCTGGCAAGAGATTAAATAGCTGTGTCTCGCTTTGTGCAGGTCACCAACTTGTTAACTCGTCATACTATAAAGAGGTGGCTGGGAAGGGGACCAAACTGTGGGGATCCAGAGGGTATGTGCAATGTACAACGTCATATATATACACACGTGGCAGCGCAGTGGCTGCAGCTAAAGGTTAAAACCAGTTCTAAGAGGTGATCTCAGGGTTATTCATACAATCAAGGAGGAAGAGAAAGAGGTCAGGGTGTTGTAGGTTCACACATGATACTTTGGGGGAAAAGCCTTTTTTTTTTTTTTCTCCTCAACGTTTAACTAAAAACATTTTTAAAAACTACAGCTTGCTGCTGACCCAGCGTTTTCTTTTTTCCATGTGAGACATTATTATTACAGTATGTTTACAGTATCAGGTGTACAGTACAGTACATGAAAGGGTCTACACTCTACTGCACAGGCCTCTCCAGTGAACAGGGTCTGTCCACAACTGCTAACTTCTTGGCTCCTGCAAGATTGTGAATGTACAACAATAAACCACACACAGTTCAGCAGTCACCTTTTTTGTCCTTCAGAGGTTTTTTTTTGTATTTTTTTCCTTTTTTTTTTTTTTACCATTAAAAACAGTTATGAAATGTGGCATCCCGTTGATGCAAGGACCGGGAAAGCCATTTTTACTTTATTTTTTTTCCCCAAACTCACTGTAAACGACAGTAACTTTGGTTAAAATAAAAAAGTCTTCTATGTAGGCAGAACTTTGTCTTTTCAAATAGGGTGGGGACCTGAGGGGAGTAAGGTGAGGACAAGGAACAGAGAGGGGTGGGGGGTGGGGGCGAGGGAGGAAAGAGCAACAGGAGAGACTTTTTCCCAAGAGAGAAGCTGGACAGCACAGGGTAAACTTGATTCTGAGGTGGTTTTGCATAAATAAAGGGCAACAGTCAGTTTCTAAGTTCTCCACACACGCACACACACACAGGGGGGAGGTGTCCCACGGCTGTCATGACTGGCCAATCAAAAACAGTACATCACAAATGACTTGTGAAACCAATGAGTTCATTAATGGTGATACTGAGATGTCCAACAGCCGTGACTCATATAGTGTGAACTCCGAGTGGTTCTCGTCCACCTTGGCCAGGGCAAGTAGCGCGCGGGCAGCCCGCCGCATCATGTCCACACTGGTTGGCTCAAAGGGTGGGTTCTGCATGTGGAGCAGGCTGGCCTGGCTCTGCTGGAACTGCGTGGCAGCAAGGCTGTCCTCTAGGAAGCCCAGAAGGTTGCCGATGCTGCCCTTCTGCACTGCAATGGCGCGGGCCGCCAGGCTGTCACCCTGAGCCAGGTTAGCCAGCAGTACCACAGCCATCTCCCGGCATACCGGGTTCTTTCGGTCACTGAGGAAGCGCACCATGGTGCTATACAACTTCTCCAGACGGCTGAAGGGGGGTGTGGCCAGGATCAGGTCCACATTGTTGTCCTGGATGCTGAGTTTGCTGAGGGTTTCCAAGACCAATCTCTGGGGGGAGAGGACGGCATTGGGGCCCAGGGTGGAGAAGGGGTCCTGGGCTTCAGCTGAAGGGCAGACTGCCCAGTGTAGGAGTCCGTCCAGGACAGGTAGGCAGATGCTCTCAGGGTATGGGGAGAGGTCCAACTGCCCCGAGATGTTGGCAAGCGTGACCAAGGTGTTTTCCCGGAGCATCTCCAAGCAGTCCCACCACCATTCTACTTTGTTGCAGCTCACCCCTTGGTCCTGCTCCTCCTCCTTCTCATAAGTCAGTGGTGCCTGCTTCCGTTCTGGGTGCTTGTGGTGCAGCAGGATCAGCTTGCCCAGGATCAGCAGCAGCCCCGGGTGTTTGGACATTTCAAAGTCGTTGCCTGGCACAAATGACAGGCTACGGATGGTGTTGGACACGCAGACGCAGCGCTTGGCAAGGGAATCCTGCCAGTCCAGAAGGGTACACAGTGGGGTCTCATCTTTACTGTGGGGTTCATCCTCTAGAATCTTGATGTTCCGGTGGCTCTGTGCTGGGCTGATGCCGAATGGGAACTTGCTGCTCTCCTTGGTGGCTTCTGCACTCTTAGCTCCGTCCTCGGTCAATGTGCTAGACCGGGTGGACAACATGTCATCCATGGTGGCTGTGATTCGTTTTTCTGGCGGGCCATCAGGTGGGGGACCCTCCTGCTCTGTTGTCCCTGGCATGCCCTCTGCTGCTGTGACATGTTTCCGGGGGGCTGGTGGGCAGGGCACATAAGGCCGGGTAGGCAGCAGCTCTGTCTTGCTCTCAAAGTGGGTCTGGATATGCTCAGTGGTGTCCCCCCCACCAATCCGCCAGTGCAGCAGGCCACTGTCAAACTCCTGCACGCGCCCAAGCTTATCTGAGCAGTCCACCACAAATGGGTCATTCTTTTGTACGATCTTCACTGGTAGCTTGTCAAACTTACTGATCAGCTTCTCCTCACTATTCTCTGAGGCTGGCTTGTCCTTGCTCGAAAAGGCCATCTCCTCATCATTTTCAACTACTTCCTCTTCTTCTGCCTCCTCCAGTTTAGGACCTAGGAGGTCTTCTTCCTCCTCCCCCTCCACAGGGGCTGGACTAGAGGCCTTGCTGAATCTCCCAGGGTCTAGTAATGTTCTCTGTCCTGGGTCACCCACCTCATACTCCTTTAGAATGCCAAAGATCTCGATCAGGCAACGTCGGAAATATTCCACAAGGAGCTCCAGCAACCCTGGGAGCTAAACGAGAAAGAACAGGAAATAAAGAGAAAAGTGGGCTAAGAAGAGACTCCTTGACTTGAGAGGGCCCTCCCAAGGTATTCCATCTAACCTCTCCCTTTCCTTATAGGTCAGATTTCTGTATCACTTTGGAAAAAAGCAAGAGTTGCTTCCTCTCCCAAAGGCTCTCCATGGAGCAATTTATCTTAACGTCTTCTATGCCTATTACAAAATTCTTCCAGCTGCCCAACCTACCTTCACTTAGGCCTGCCTCCAGTGGGATGAAAATGCTAGCTAACAGCTTTGCACCTCATCTACCAATGCCAGTGCCACCCATCTCTCAGACTCCTCTTTCCCAACCAATGTTCTGCCTTTCTTCATCAGGCCTAGTTTCCTACCCACTGGTCACCAACCCATTGCTCCTCTTAGGACACTTTCTACACCCCACTGCCAAGTGGACCCCAAGACTAGACGTGGCAGGATGACCCCTTCCAACATGAGCTGAGAGGAGGGAACGTAGTGTGGACAGATGTTCATCTGCTCTCTTCTCCAAGCTCCCCTACATCCCAGGAGGCTAGACCTCATAAATCTTGCAACATAAATGAGTGCGACGGATGAGGCCTCAGCTCTCCAAATATTGGTCCAAGCTGGTGCTAAGGAGACCAAATTCCAGCTTGGGTCCTTATATAGAGCTCTAGAAGAAAACACTAATCTCCAGTTGGACTAATCTCTGGCTGAATAGTATAGCAGAAAGGAAAAAAATCAGGGCTTTAGTATTAGAAAGACCTGGGTTTGAATTCTGACTTTTCTAGGAACTAGCCGTATGATTTAAATTCTCCAAGCTGTAGGTTTTTCCATCTTTCCATCAGAAATTATAGAAACCCTCAACTTTACAGGGCTGTTCTGGGGTCTAAATGGAATACTATATAAAATGCCTGGTAAATGGAAATTGCTCAATCAATATTTGTTCCTTTCCTTTCTCACAGGAGGCAGTATTATACAAGGGAAGTAAAGCTAGGTTTTGGAATCAGAAAGATTCCACTGACAACTGTATGAACCAGGGCAAGGCCTCTCTGAGCCTATTTACTCATTTCTAAATGGCCACATATCCTGCCTCATGGGCTGTTGTGAGGATGACATGAAACAAAGTATAAAGGATCTGACACAAAGTGAGGACACAGTAATCATTAATAACAATGACCTCCCCCCACCCCTGCAAGTTAGCTCCTTGACAGTTAGGTTGGTAAGTACCAAGGATGATTAAAAGAAAGAGTAGGATGGTGCAGCACAAACTCTTCTCAGCTACAAATCCTGTGGAAAACTCAAGGTACACATCCTATGGAGAGTGGGTCTGGAGAAGCAGCTTTGCAAATACATCATTTTGAAAAAAACCTCACAAGTATACTTCTTTATACTTTTCATTCTACACCTCAGGATAATGAAATCAACACAGACCTTATCTACTCAGTGAAAGAAGAAAGGAAAGGAAAAATAAACTGCTCTCCTCTCTGATAAAGACCACAGGTTCTTTTTAGTAGTCTAGAAATATGGTGTCCTCCCTGACTGAAGTCAAGAGAATTTGCATTTCTTACCAATACCAAAAAGTTTCTCCCAAATTCCCTTTGAAGTCAATCCTGTGATTCCTTAAACCGATTATTATTGCTCTTAATATCCTGGGCCCATTCCCAGCAGCAAGTACTGACAGGGAAGACATTTGACAAAACCCTGTCCAGGGATAGCTGAACACCCTGTGTCAGTTAGCACCATCTACTTCAGAATCCCAGGTCCCCCCATTCTTCCCCAGGCAATATACTCACCTGACTGAGGCTGAAGGTCATGATGCTGTTATCATCATATAGCAGGATGTTAATGGTGTCTAATGCCCACGTGCTCTCTGCCAGCAGCCCAGACTTGAGGGACATCATTACCCGCCATGCCTCCGGGGTTCCTGAAATAAACCTCCATGTGTTCCATCTACCAAAGTCCAGGTTGGCTGGAGGCCACTCCACCACTCCCCCAAGGCTGGCCCATCGGTCAGGCTACTCTGAAGATAACCCATGGTAGGAGGCAATTCCTATCCAGGAGATGACACACACCTGCCCTCAAGGCTTTTAAGCCTCTCTGGGACATCACTAAGGATTCCTGGTCACGCAGTGGTTAAGCACTTGGCTGCTAACTGAAAGGTTGGTGGTTCGAACCTACCAGTTGTCCCGTGGGAGAAAGATGTGGCAGTCTGCTTCCGTAAAGATTACAGCCTTGGAAACCTATGGAGCAGTTCTACTCTGTCCTATTGGGTTGCTATGAGTCGGAATCAACTCGACAGCAATGGGTTAGGATGTCACTGCATGGTGATTTCTTGAAGGAAAGCCTGACATCAGCTTACTTCTCCCTTGGCAGAAATTCTTTGACTCTATTTTTAGTCAACACTGAACCAGACTGAACCTCATCCAGAATATTAGGATGGGAAGGAGCCATAGACAAGACAGGGAAGGGCGATTAAGCAACCCAATCAAGGATGTCTCCTTACCAATGTCCTTCATTGTGAGCCGCCTCCTTTGCTTCAACACAGGCTGTGTGGCTTCAACAGAGCCAGGTGGGAAGGTAATATCCCGCCGAATCATGGGGGGCTGCACAGGGGTGGGTGCTATGTGCGAGGCAGGCACTGGTGGGCCTGCCTTCTGCATTTTCATCCCAGAGTGCAGGAATGGAGACTTGCTAGGAGAGGTGCGGTTCTCCATTGGCCGCGACAGGGGAGCGGGGCTGGATACCTGAGGAATGTGATTCTGCATGCTTGGTGGGGGCTGGTAGTTAGATGGAGGGGGCCTTGTCATGGGGGGCACGGGGGCAGAGGGACCATATGTGGGCTGGCGTGTGCCATGGGAAGGCCATGGGCCTTCGTGATTGGCCCTCTGATCCGTGTGCAGCATTTCATCTGTTCGGTTCACACCATGATAGGCGGGACCCTGGGGGGCAGAGCCTGCGCTCTGCCTGTTGGCATAATTGTAGGTCATGTCATTACGCCCCTGCCACATGGTGCCTTGCTGAGCAACCTCAGACGATGCCTGTATGGGGCCACCCATCATTTGTGGTGGCATGTTCTGCTGGGCATTGGAGCCAGGGGGTGCAGAGACACGGTCTCTGCCAAACTGGAATGGAAATTGGTTCTGGGGGCCGCCTGCTGGTCGGCGCTCTGTAGCAGCAGCGGCAGTGGCAGGATAGGCATTGCTATACTGGTTGTACACATCTTGCTGAGGGGAAGGCTGGGCAGCTTGTTGCTGGCTGGCAGGCTGGGGCTGGGCTGGGGGCAACTGCTGCTGCTGAGGCTGCCCCTGCCCTGTGCTGTATGGCACGCTGTACATCTCTCCTTCATGCCGCTTGGCAGGAGGGCCGTATGTGCCATCCATCGGCCGCTTGTAATTCTAAGACAGGGACAAGCAGAGGGGAAGTTAATAACTCTGCACTTAGGGACACAAGATAAATGTAGACCCACAGATGCCAAGATGGCTACAACGAGACTCCTGCTTGGCCTATAGACCCTTGCTTGCTTATTTCTGCCCCTCCAAGAAAGAAAACAGACTCCAAAGGAAGAAAGGTATCACCTTTACAAATTATCTTTTGAAACTGAATCTGAAAGCACAACCATTCTCTTTTCCCTCTGGCACTCCTTTGCTCTAAGTAGAAACACATACAAAACCTCAAAGATCAAAATCAGGCCTGTTAATGTCCCTTTTGGAGATTGGTCTGGACTCCAAAAAGGGAAAAGATTGAGGGCTTGGCTCTTCAGGCATAACTCTGGCCATGTGGGTGGGAGAAGAATGTCAAAGTATCTAAAGTGAGCTTCTTAGATTTTTCAACAGATTAGTTTATTAACTAGTTTTCATGGGGAATCTATGTCAGTCCATTCCCTCCTCACCTGCTGCTGCTGCTGATACATTGTGGTCTGCTGGCTGGGGTAGGGGCTGCCAGAAGGGGTGCCTTGGGTGGAGAACTGATTGCCATAGGAATCATGTCTGCAGTTGGGAGAGAAGCAGAGGATCAAGGTAGGAAATGGCAAAGCCTGAGCCACAGTGGTGCTGAGGCTGGGCCAGACCAGGGTTCACTCACCGCTGCTGCTGTTGCTGCTGCTGTGGGGGGTAGCGGCTAGGAGAGTACATTCCCGAATCTGGGTTGGAAGGCATAAGATTCGGTTGTGGGGCCCCAGTGCCCATGTTTCCCTCAGGTCCTATTCCAGGCTCCGTCCTAAAGAAAATTGGAGAAGCAGATTCAGTCCACCATAGCTGTGGGGTGCTGAGGGTAGGACAGGAGCAGGGGCCATGCTTACCTCACTCTGTCATAAGGACCTCCATAAGGGTAGTGCTGTCGTGGTCCCATCGCCACATTCCCCAGACCAGGGCCGGCAGCACGGCTGTAGGGGTCCCCCATCCCACCATTGGGACCCTGTCCTGAGGACATGAAGGGATCACTCCCTGGAGCTGAGCGCAGAAAGAAAAGGAGGCAGTGAGCAAACTGGCTGGTCGACAGGCCTAGCAATCTATACTTTTTCTGCTCAAAGGGCCCAGAGCTGCAAAGACCCAGGGCCTCTTCAGAGCTCAAGGTTTTTCCTGTTGTTTTCCTGACAGATTCAAAACAGAGAACCAAAAAGGCCCTAACCAGCAAGGAGCATATACTTGTTAAGGGGTGACAAGGTGAGGCCAGGGACAGGGAAATACGAAAGCAGGTAGGGATGAAGAAGGATGGTTATCATATGCTCAGGAAATCCCTTATCTCAGAGGATGGCTTGACAAGATCCCTGAGCCACCCTCAAGATATACCCCATCTCCACAGCCCTGTCTTCGAGGGTGCAAGGTCAATGGTCAAGGTCACCTTTCCTCATGCTGCCATAAGGATCCTTATTTGGCTCATAGGACATGCGCCCCATCATGTCAGAGGTATTCATACTGGGCTGGTACCCAGGGTTTGGAGTCATGGAATTCCGCTTCTGGAATGTGGGGTCACTTCCATCAGGAAAGGCATCCTGGATCCCGACTGAATTGCTCCTGCTCCAGAATGAGGAATGCCAATTAAACCCCAAATAATGCAACTCTTCCAATATAATGCAGAACTCAGAAAAGTCACTGGCTGGGCAGCCAGGAAGGGGCCACCACCCTTGGGCTGCACAAGAGCTCTGATGCACCTCTCCTCAGAGTCCCCAAACCACCCACCCCAACTCCTGGCCTTACCTCATGCCTGGCAAAGGGGGGATCTGACTGTGTGGCGTGGATGCTGGAGTTGGTGGCTTCAGGTCACCTCCTTCTGCCATGGAACTGCTGGTTGACTGAGGAGTCTGCGGTCCCTGCATAGACCCTGACCCCGCTGTGGACAGAGATGCCAGCTGAGTAGTTTGCTTGGCAGGAAGCTGTTTAACCCTTACAGAAACACACAAATGCCTCGGAAACTCTTTGGAAAAGATCTTCATAAGGCTAAAGATCAGGACCCTTTTAAGCTTAAATAACCTTTCTCAACAGAGGATCTGAAAGGCTAGGTAATAAAAAAGTTGAAGATTCTATTGCTCCTTGCTGCTATTTTACATTTGAAGAATAGGAGTGATGTGACGATAATCATCACCAACCTGGTGATTCCGTCGTCCTTCACTGCCAGCTTCCTTAACTACTTCTCTTTACTTCCAAGGACCTTGTCTAACCTGTTTAACCCTGTAACGATGGTGTGCAAGCTCCCAGTCAGGTCCTCTCCAAACTATAGGCAGAGAGGTTCCATCTTGCTCCAAACCTGTGGCACCGTTTAGGAGCCCAGACAAACAAACAAAAAATCTGCTGCTGTTGAGTTGATTCTGACTCTTAGCAACCTTACAGGACAGAGTAGAACTGCCCCATAGGGGTTCCAAGGCTGTAGACCTTTACTGAAGCAGACTACCACGTTTCTCCAACAGAGCAGCTAAGGGGCTCAAACCACCCATCTTTTGGTTAGCGGCCCAGCGCTTTAACCACTGCATCACTAAGGCTCCTTTTTAGGAGCCCAGGAGCTCCTATTCCCAAGCATCCGGCAGTGTCATCACTCAGGTTCAAATGTTCCTCTAAGCTGAGGCGCATAGAACTACCAGTAATTAATGTTTCCATTAGTTACCATTCCCAGCAGCAGATATCCCACTGCTGAGGCCTCCCCAGCTGATGAGTCATCTCAGGCACTCATTATACCCAGAGGTCAACACCAGGGCACGTGTGTTTACACCCACCTTCCAGGCGCCCTGGCCTTCTTCCCTCCCCATGCTCGCCCAGGTCCCAGCCTTCTCTCAGAAAGGAGGGTGAGCAGAGGCACTCCCACTGGAGAGTTCCATTCATGTCCCCTCCCCACCTCTCCCTCCTTCCCATTCATTACTAATCTCAGCTCCCTGGGGAATTCAGGGCGCTAGCCTGAACTACATTCTAAGGCACTGACATCAGTGGGCCAAAGCTCCCAGATGGCCCTGTCTCACTGCCATTTGTCAGTTTTTCCCACTACTCCAATGTCCCTCCCACTCACTAGTTTACAAACATTTGGCAAGATGCCAGGTGCACAATGAAAATTAAAACTTAAGGGCTGCTGCAGACTACTTCCCAAGGGAGTCACCACCACTTGTTCTTTAGTCTGCCAAGCCGCTAAGCCCTGTGGTAGGACAGGGCAGAGTACACGTCCTTGGCATCTCTGCTACCCTGGAGGCAAGCATCTCTGAATAACAACTCTGGACCCTTGAAAGCTACCAGGGCAATCAGCCTTCAGCCTTGACGGAGCCATTCAGGCCATTCTTACCAGGAGAGGGAGGCTGGATCTTGGGCTGGGACTTCTTGGAATCAGCAGCTGCAAAGATGTCTGGGGGAGGGTCTTCTCCCCGTTCAATCTTGCACTCAAAGGCATAGAGACACTGGATATACTGCTTTTTCAGGGAGCTGGCAGCACTGCTTGAGGTGCCCACATTGAGGTTGGTTGCAAGTTCCCGCCATTTTTTGTTCTTGTTGACCTGTACAACCAACCAGAAGAGTCCACCTGGTCATCCTGCCAAGCCACAGCCCATCGGGCTGCCATGTACTCATCTCGTGAAATCATAGTTCTCAGTTAACTGTGAAAGTTAACCTTACTTGGGGGATAGTTCAAAACAAACGTAAAATTCATGGCTGGCTTCACTCTACCCTCAGCAGCCTCCACCCACAGATCACTGCAACCATCAGGCAGTGTGTTTTCAAACTAAGGCAAATTTCACATCACTCTTAGAACAAAATTCAGATGATATGGTCTTTACACACGAGTACTGCTAAAAAATGGCATGCATATCACCTTAAAATCCAAATCCTATTTTAAATGCACTAATAAAAACTAACATTTACTAGGTATTTGCTGTTTATCAGGTACTACTCTAGGTGTTTTATACACATCAATGCATTTAATCTGGAGTGAAGGTACTATTATTTGTTTTACAAACGAGAAAAGTGAGGCACAAATGGGGTAACTTCATCAGTTGCAGGCTAGTGGGTGGCAAAATCAGACTTTAAACCCTGGCCGTCTGGCTCCAGAGTTTACGCTCTAACCACTATGGTTCCTCATGAGAAATCCTTTTATAAAGAGATGATTCTTGTGGTAGTATCAACCACCACCTGCTTGACTTACTTTTGTTAAACCAGGGGTTTTCGCATCCAGTTTCTTCTCAGCTTGGGGCTCCCCACACATTCGACATTTTTATGTCAGTGACTACAGGCCCCTTTCCCTCACGAGTCACTGTCCTGATTGTCTAGGGGATGCCTGAGGCCCCAAGACTTCTTTTGTGCCTTCCCAGCAGCCGGCCTATGGTTCTGCCTCCTTTCCTCAGTCTCAGGGCACACTGACCAAGACCCTTCCTCAAGTGCTCCCTACAATCAATCTTTCTGCTCCAGCTGGGCAGGTGTCCCCCTTCATGTATTGTTATATATACTGAGCATCCACCATGTGGTGAGATTGTCCCTTAGGGACTGGGGATACTGGCTTTCCAGTCCCAATCCACAAAAAAAGTTCAATATACTGTGATATTTGTTAGCAGAGGGAAGAATGATAAGGAAGCCGAGAGGGAGGACAACCTAGACAGAAAGAAGGTGATGAGGAATACTCCCTAGAGTGGGTAACCACCTGAGCTAAGTCTTTAAAAGGTTAGAGATGGCCCTGGTGGGACATTCCAGACTCTCTCCCACCTCCATGCCACCTGGGCCAGTCTACTGGAATGGCCCCTCCCACCACCTAAACCCTATTAATCCTTCAGAAGAGCTCAGCACTCATCTTTTGCTTTCTTGGGGCCTCACAAACTAACTTATAACAGCACTCTTCCTCCTCTGAACTGTCTTTAGCGTTTAATTATACCATAGCATCTAAAAGGTTCGCATCCTTTTGTAAACCTGAAGACAGGCCCAGGTTTCCAAATTCCATCTGCACCTCATTCTAGGTTCAGTGATCCAGAAGGCCACCCAACTGAAAGTAAGCCAAACTTAACCCAATGCCCCTAGGAGAACTCAGTACCAGGGAGACTGGCAGGGATAACCCCAGGGTCACCTCAGGAGCCTTCTGTGGTTCTGCTTCCCACGCCAGTTATCTGGCAGTGTACACGTGTCTTGTTTTGTTTTGTTTTCCTTTGTGGGGGAGGGGAGTAAAGCCTGGAGGGAGAAGGAATTCATAACTGACTGCTGGTTGGCTTCATTCCAATCACTTTCTTTTCTGCTGGTGACAGCTGTTTTCCTCTTCTGATTTAGAAGGTTTGGACTAAGTCCCTCCCCGCCATGCCTCCCCGAGCTCAGCCACAAACCCTGACCCAACAGCAGGCTCCTGGTCTGGTGACTCCATAACACACAGGAAGAAAGAGCTTGCAAGGCACACGGTGCTGTCTATCAGCATTGCCTCACCTATTTGCCTCCTCCGCTGAGTCTAAAACAATACCATAAGGTATCACGAGAGAGGCATGGCTCAGGGTGGAGTCTGGTTCAGAGGTTTTCAGCAGCAATTAATCCATTCACTTTTTAATCTTCCATATAGAAGAACTAAACACATAATTTCCCACCTGCTTCTTCCTCTATAAACTATTTCTGTTAAACGGTTCCTGTCTCCACTGGGAAGCTTCCTGGATTGAAAGGGTCTGGCAGTCCCTATACCATCTTGCAGGCCAATTTTATGTGGCAGAAACCTTGCTGAAAGCTGTTTGTTGTCTCTAACTTTTGACAGTATAAGTAAGGCACTGTCCTACTTTACAAATAAAAAAAAAAAAAAAAAACCTAAGGTGCAGAGCAGTTATACACCTTGACTAAGGTCACATATGTTGTAAGCAGCTAAGACAGGATTCACAACCAGGTGCATCTCTCCAAACCCTTCCCTTGTCTACTATGCCAAATTGCTTCCTATGGAATCAGAATGCCCATAGCCTTTCTCTATCTTTGCAGCCCACTGGGACTCCAGTTAGCATAAACTTAATGCTAACATCTCATACTACCCAGGAAGGTCTCAGCAGTCTGCCTTATCTTCTGCAAGCCCTGTGTTTGCTGGTCTGACTCAGACAGCAGGAGTGAGTAATGTCCCTGTGGGATGCATGGCACCACATGAAGCCAATGGGTACCCAGAGAGAAAGCTTGTTGAAACCATAGAGGAAGCCAAGTGCCTGGCACTCACCTGAGTCAATCCACCAATCTCCTTCACAGACACATAGAGGCGATAGAGGTCCAGAGGTTTCCTGCCCACAGCAGGCAGATTTGTCATGCCCATGGCCTTCTCTTCTGTGAAGGCCAGATAACGGTCCACCCACATCTTCCTCTCAGGCTCACCACCCAGCTCATACAACTTGGTGATCTTCTCATTGGTTGTAGTAGAGGAACTGGATTTCTAGAAGGAGCAGGTCAAAATTCATAGGAATGGGTCAGATTCAAAACTATGCTAAGGGTCTCAGAAGTCTCTTGATTAGGGCAGCAGTTTTCACTCTGGGTGGTCACTAATATCTGCTTTTCTTTCCACAAAGGACACACACTGAGTATATACTATGTACTGGGTGCCATGCTAGATGCCTTTACATAGTAGGTATTACAAACTATGTCCATTTTTAAAGATAAGGAAAAAGGTCCAAGGAGTCACTGCCCACGATCTCACACCTTTTAAGTGGAAAGGAGTATCTAACCCTTGTCCACTTGACATCAAAGCAACTACTAACACCACACTACTACCCAGGAGCCTGGACACACTATTATAGACTGTTTTTAGAGTAAGAGCTCAAGGAACTCAAAACGTGATCTCTAGACAGTGGATGGACTACAAGGAAAAGAAACTCTCCCTCTCAAGAAAGGAAGATCTCCCACCTAGTTGAAAGGCTTTAGCTATTTATTATCCTATTCAAGACAGGAGGATGGTTGAAAGGGCAAAGGAGCCAGAGTTGAAGACCTACAGGAGGTAGCAACGATGATTTTTACTTACCCCATTTTACCGACAGGGGAAATGAGGTGTGGCAAAGGACAGAAATGTTTCAAATAACTCAAATGCTAAGCAGGTCTCCCGTCTGCCACATAGCTTATAAGATAGCATAGCCAGGACCAACCTACAGTAGGGTCAAGGATGAATCCAAATTCCACTTATCTCATCTCCCCCTTATTAGAACACAGGGCACCAACCACTCCTGCTGCTATGAGCGAGGTCCAGGGAGAAAAGAACAACCAGTTGACCATGGTGCACACCATCTATAACTGCTCGCGTACAGGGGGGCAGTTTCAGAGAGGGCACCAGCCAAATACAGGCCATTCTACACTCTAGTGTCTGGCATTTCCTCCATAACTGGCAGCTGAGAGAACGTGATGTCATTTAAATCAAACCTAATTTGATGAGCTATTATCCTGGGACTCATGATAGAAGAGGGAAAGGATGGGACGCAAGGTTGAGAGGAGTCAAGACGTAAATCGTTACCTTGGATTTGGATTCTGTCTTGGGTGTCCCATCTGCCTTATTGTTCATTTTGGTGGCTGGGGTTAACTTGACATCGCCAAGGCCCATCATCTCTGGACTTGCTGCCATCCCTACAAAAGAGGATGAAAATTCTCAAATCCAGTAGGTTTAGCTGTGACCAAAGATCACGCTGGAAGAAATCCCTGAGGTGAGCAAAGACTAGGATTTACCTGCTGAATTGTTGGCCATGGTTCCACCCATGGGATATGGGGGTCCCTGAGGGTTGATCATGCCAGCCATACTATTAATCCCTTGTCCATAGGGAGGTCCAGTTCCCATCATGCCCCCTTGATTCATGTTAGGGTAGCCTGGTGGCCTGAGGAAGAAGTTGGAGAGTGAGAGAGAAGAAAAGTTGGAGACACTGGACTTTCAGATTTAGATTTCAGCTAAATAGGGTTGTGTGAGCCAAAGTCATCTAGTTAGGCTATCAAGGAAAAAGCTTATGGGTCCCCCAAACAAGAACTATATTATCTTTTACTTCCTCACAAAGAGTTCTAAGGGGGTTCAAGCTCCAAATAGGAAACAATAGCTCAATTTTAAGGGCTACACTCCTTGAAGAATGGAACCCTACTTTATCTCTGAAGTACTGCCTCTCTCTAAGCCATCTTTGAAGCTAAGCTGTGTTTCCACTTAAGGGCACTCTCTGTGACAAAAGGCCTAGATTAAATGTTCGATTTTACCACTCTTTGTCATGACAAACCCAAACTAGACTGCATCCCTCATATTATAGCACCTGGCGGTGGCTTTGCTTTCTCTCTTGATGGGCCCACCGAGAACCCTGCAGTTCCACCATTCTAAAGTTCTACCAAAGCCACCTCCTAATCTCTCCTGGTTCATCAACATCTCAATAAGACAAGACTCATTTTGGTAACTGTAGGCACCAACAATGGGATGCACAGAGATGGGGCCTTGTATAACAATGGGCCACTGAAGTCAGTGGCCAAGGAAGAAGAGAGAAGTTTTCAAGGCATTAAACCAACTCACATGAGCCTTCTGCACTTTGGCACAGTCAGACACCCATCAGTCAACTAGCTCACATTCCCATGGGACCACAGAGAACAGCAGGAGAAATGGCAAACCACAACCCTACCATCCTCCATTTCTCACACCACAGATCCAAGTGATGCACATCAGTAAGAATCCTTCTGGAATCCAATAAACTGAACAGAAGAAATGAAGAAACTACCTACTCTGAAGACTTATTTTACTAATCAAAATAACCTGTGTTTCATAAAGTTCTTTACATCTGATATTTGGTTATGCCAAACTTGACAGCAACCTAAGATACCGTCTAGTGATCTGCACTTTTGTTGTTTTTCACCATAAGGAAACCTAGTTCTCTGAAGAGTTCTCAATAAAATACTTACTAAACAGACATAGTTTATCATCCAGAAGCATCTCAATGACCTGTATGACTCTACAATTTATTTCCTTGCACTGACACCTTCTACACTTCCTGAGCCTTACCTGTTTTGGATAGAGTTGGCAGCAACATGCATGGCAACAGCAGTTTCTTGAGTTTTCCGGTTCATGCCCCCCGGTGGGGGACACATCCCTGACCCAACCTGAGGTGGCATATTGGCCATATTAGGGCCATAAGGCCGGTTGCCCATGGAGGCGTGACTCATTCTCCCTGGAGGAAGGGTGCCGTAAGGTGGGATGCCAGGCTGCCCATGCATTTGACCTCCAGCACCCATAGGGTTCATGCTTCCAGCCATGCCTGCACTAGGGTAGTTGGCATTAGGCAAGGCATTATAGTTTGGCTGCCTGGGGTAGCCTCCTGGGAGGGGAAGAAGGAGAGAAGATGCAGAGACTTGGTTAGTGACTTACTAGCAACTCACTAGGATCTCTCAACTCTAAAACTCCAAAGGTAATAAACAACAGGAATCATTCAATATTTGGTCAGGAAAGAGATCAACTTCATGGTAGCCTTTACCTCAAAAACGTGAAGGGGAGGCCAGGAGTATATTAGAGACAGACCTCAGTCTTCCCCTCATCTTAAAGACAGTACAGAGCAAAGCTGGCTTCCTTGCTATGCAGGCCCTTCAACTCCCAGAGGAATTCTTTCTTTTCTATATACTCATTTTGCTCTCTCTCCCATGGTCTGTGCAAGACATTCAGCTTTAGGTCAGTCCAGGGCTGATTTTGAGCAAAGATCTACTGTATTAGGACTTACTCAAAATATAACTGAAATAACCAATAGCTACCATCTGTTAAATATTCTATGTTCAGTACTGGGCTAAGCACCTTATCCCTATTTTACATATAAAACAGAGGCTCAGAGAGGTTCAAAAACTTTTCCTGGTGACAGAGTAGGTAGATACAAAAATGGGACTCTGCCCTGCCCTACTTCAGGGTCTGAGCTTGGTGGATTCAAGGCAAATGACAGTCCTATTCTTACCACCCAGATAGTGGCATATCAGACAAGAAACTGTTTTCTCCTCTCAATTCTATTCCTAACTGGGTAGTATACTCACCTTGTGGGCCGTACTGAGCCCCCTGGGGACCGTAGCTCCCCATGGAGTTCTGCTGGTAGGAGCCCATGCCTGTGTGCATCTGTCCTCCAGAAGGCTGACGTGGAGATAAGGCTGAGCCAGGTTGGGGGGAACTGTACTGGGGCATCTGGGGATTCCTCTGCATGTAACCTGTTTGTGGGAAGTGTCCATACACAGTTATTGCTGTGGTAAGCTGTCATCACTTTGGTATAATGAGAACAATTGTCTTCCTTCATCTTGGGACTTCACCACCAATATTTTCTTTAGAAGTTACTTGCATGAAATCTCTATCTGATTTGCTATATAGTCACGTGCCTTTTTAGACAACCCTCCAAAGTGGCACAGCCATTAACCAGGGTATGCCAATGTTTCTACTAAATGGACGTTTGAAACGACAAAAAACAATGAGAATAAACAAAATGGTGAATGGTTTAAAGGGTGAAAACTCAATGCTGAGTCTTCTGTACCAAATTAAGCACAATGTAGGGGGGAATCCATCAAAACACAGGCAATTGTTGAGAAAGAAAGAATGACTGTTGGGGCATGTAAGTCTGGAGCCACTGACATGGCCAAGCCCACTCTAACTTCACAATTTGCTGCTAGGACAGTCTTAAACTCCATAGTCATATAATTCTCCAAAAATTATTGCACAGAACACTCTGCCTCAGTGCCCCCATCTCCCCTCTAAGCCCAGGCTCTCACCTCGATCTTGGGCAATGCTTGATTGGTTCATGGAAGGATGCATGATGCTGTCGGACTGGCCACTGGGTGGCCGAGGTGGCATCTGGTTGCCTGCTCCAGACAGAAAGAAGTAAGCCAATCATGGCTAAGCCTGTAGATTCTAGCCAATTCAGAGCTGGAAACAACTCATGGGGGGTTGCCAAGCATTGCTAGTATCACATACACAGAGGTCCAACCAAGGGGCTCCCGTTTCCCTTTTCCAAATGCTAATGGAAAGCTACACAGACATTAACTAGGGATGCTCTCTCTGCCAGTGGAAGGTTGGGGCTCCCTGTTATTTTGGGGGGCTGGTCCCCTTTCCCTCCCTCCAAAGCCCAGCACTTGAGGGTACCTGGCACTGCAGCAGGCGAGAGTGGTCCTGAGCGAGACTGAGCAACACTGGCGGGAGAGCCAACAGGGGATGGGGAGGGGCCTCGGATGCCAGGCAGGTGAGGGGAGGTATGAGGCGAGAAAGGAGACTGAGCTGGATTACTCTGCTCTCCTTGGCTGCTGGAAATCCCTGATGTGCTCACTCCAGGGCTCAGAGCTCCTTCTGTCCCCATGGGGAGATCGTCTATTGAACCAGACAGATCCTGAAACACACATACACAAGGACATGGATTAGGCATGGATATTAGGCAGAAAGATCCTTTTCTCAACAATCTTACTACACACAGCCTTTTCCTTAAACAACCAAAAGCAATCATGCTAACAAACACATTAGTCACGATAACTCTAGTTCATATATAGTAGACTTTTTGTAAAGATACAGATAGTATTTTAGACTTTGTGAACCATATGGTCTGTCGTAACTACTCAACTCCGCCATTGTAGTACAAAAGCAGTCACAGACAATACATAAACGGGCAGGGCTGTGTTCTAATAAAACTTTATTTATAAAAACAGGTAGCTGGTCCGCAAGCCATAGCTTGCTGGCCTCTGCTCTAATCCCTCAGAAGCAGAGCTGCTCTAAGTTCTACCATCAGTGAGACTTCAGTTCTTTTCCTATGGGGAAACTTTACAAAATGCTGCCAGGATGACACCAGGAGCTACAAGAGAATGTTAACAAGTTTGGGCAATGTCCACAGATCCCTTCTCCCCAGATTACAGTAACTTTCATTTGCCAAGGACTCACTCACTCCAAGTCACCATACTTGGCAGCACAAGAGGTAGGAAGTGAGAAAGGGATACATTACATGGGACAGACAATTCTTTAACTGCCAAGAAGGTCTGAGACTATATTCCTAACACCTGGCCCACAACAGGGATGAACAAATGTCTGCTAACTGAAAAAACCCAGTTGTTTCCTCCAGCTTTAAGTTTGTCAGTGAGAACTTGGTATTTATTTGGGAGCTTTGCTTGTCTTGAATTAACCAAAGAATTCACTCTAGGTCAGCAAACTCAAAGACTAGCAATCAAGAGCTCAATAGGAAAAATATTCACCCGGGAAATGCTTCCTTCACCCCCATGTTCATTCTCTAGCAATACCACTGGCTCAACATCATGCATTAACTAATTTCAGGCTGGGAACTATAACCCAAAGAAAGGATCAGAGCTTTGGATACAGGTCCAGGTCTGGGAAAACCCTTGATACTTAAGTGGTTAAGAAAAGAGTTCTCTTAAGAGAGATTATCTGAAAAGGAAGAAGATCCAAGCTGGGATGATTTGACATAAAGTCTATTCCTACTCTCACAAATAAGCTCACCTTGGAAAGTTCAGTTCAAGCTGACTCTGATCCTGGAGTCTGACAATAACACTAGAGGTCAGAGGGCAACTCTCAGGCTCTCCCTTAAGCCCCCAGGCTGGGTGGATCTTCTAAAAACCTGCTGGCTACTTGGCATGGCTAGGAGTGTTTCTGCTGAGTTCTATGGGAACAAAGCTTGCTCTGAAGGCAAAGCAGGTAGGGAGGTGTGAGTTTGTGTCTCAGTCCAGCTCTCAATGTTAGCTGATAAGTCAGAAAACACTAGCTTTCCTGTTGGTAAGAAGCAGACCTGGTGTACCATAATATGCTTTAAAAATGCAGTTAGAATTAGCTCCAGGGTAGAAGGGAACTCAAGAGGTCCAACTCCAAGTAACACCAAAGGACGACTTCCCTCTCAAAGGACTAAAGTACCTGCAAGCTATAAAGAGCCTTAGGTTCATCCCAAGAGAGAGGCAAGGGATTCCATCCCTGTGTGGGGGTTAAGCTGTACCAGGGACACCTGCCCTCTGAGCCAAGGAGATCAAACTCAAAAAGGCACCAAGATGACAAACGGAGCCAACTATGTAGGCCAGAAAAGGCCTCAAAAGCCACTTGTTAAGCCCTATAGTCTGTAACAGAAACCACAGCCCAATGCTCTGTTTTAGGGACCAGTAGGTTCCCTCATGCATTTTTTTCAGCAGTCTCCATTCCTTATCAAGCTGCCAGCTTCTGGTAATAAGAGCTACTTGCTTACAAGAAAAATAAATCAGTGTATTTTGGAACAGAATAGGCTTAAAGAGTCCATCCATAAGAACTTAGCTTTTTTCTAATGGCTTTGAAAAACTAAGTGTTTTGTTTTGTATTTTTATCTTTAATTATACAAGTAAAACATGAACATTCTCACGGTAAAAACATGTCAGATAACACAAGTAAAGCCAAAGCCCCACTTCGCTCTCTTTTTGCTGCCCTCAATAGAGGAAACCCTATTCAATCTGGTGTATATATCCTTGGAGACCTGAGGAATTGAGGAGAAAAAAAACGAAAAAGCCAAAAGACAACTGCTACAGGGTTGGAGCAGGGACTAAGGATGTTCCTTAGTCACACTTCTGTTAAGAAACCAGGCTGACCACATATCCACAAGGTAAATGTCCCTAGTCCAGCTGAAGGATCCCACAAGCCTAAAGAAAACCCTTGTAGCCCCTGGGGCTGGGAACTCAGGACCCTGGAATTATCTACAGCTGGCAAAGCAGTGGCTTCCTTCATGGAAGGTAGCTGTCAGTTTTGGTAAAGTGCCCTGAGCTCCTTGGAGAAAAAGTGCTAAATAAACCACTGGCAACAACAGCTCCCACATGGGCTGGGATGCTTGGGTACAGAATAATGCTGGGGAAGGAAGCAGCATTAATCTTCTCATCTCTCTGATTTGGCTGGTTTGAGGCCACTCACTCAAACTATCATTTTCATCAGATGGCAACTGGGCAGTGTGGGGGTAGTTGGTTTAAAAAATTTTCAGGAACCAAAAGGTTAGCATAGGAAGGGGCAGATCATCTACTATTAACAATAGCTACCATTTGAGCATCTACTATGTGCCAGGCACTTTAAAGAGTTACTTCATTTAATTTTCTACAATTCTTGGAGGTAGCTACTGCTGCTACTACTACTACTACTACTACTACTACTACTACTACTGCTACTACTGCTACTACTACTACTACTATCATTTTAAACATGAGGAAGCTGCTGCTCAGGGAGATTGGGTCATATGCCCAAGTCACCCAGCAAGACACAGAAAGTAGATTTGAACCCAGGTCTGCCAGTCCCCAAAGCGTATGCTATCTCTCTCCAGTATGCTGTGATACTATATGAACTGAGGAAAAAGCATCACATCTTTGAGTCAGGAGACCAAGGCCAGCTCTTGGTACTTACTGGTTGTGACCTTGGGCAAGCCTGACAAGGAGCTGGGCTTCAGTTTTCTCATTTATACAATGAGATGGCTGGACAAATCTGAGTATGTAATGGCCTGAGGCACATGCATGAAACCCCACTAGCACCATATGGTCAGGGCCAAATGTACAGCAGCAATACCCTGAAATGAGAGATCCAACAATATACAAGCAGTATAAGATGTTAAGACATACCCATCAGTCCCACTGGTAAATGTTTTTATCGAGAATGGGAGGGAGAGGTAAGGGTAGAAGTCTCCAAAAGTTATGACAATCACTGGGGCACAGGAAGCTGGTCAACAGCTCAGTCTGAACTAGGTTAGGTCTGAATGGTCCGCCTCTATGTACATGAACAGATAGTGCTCTAAACTCCATGTCCTTTCATTGCATAGGACACGCCTCTACTTTCTACCCTACAAAAAGCCAGTTTTTCAGGTCTTTTGTTCCACAAAAAGCCGGATGTCTGGTTGTTGAGTCAGACCTCAATATGCCTAACAAGTTCAGTTTTCTACAACACATTTATCATAAAGAAAAGGTTCAATCAATCCAAGCCCTACTTTCCCTGGTAGGAGTTCACCTGTGGCATTTGAGAACTCTCAGGTTCTCAGCTCTACCAAAAGGGCCCACCTAACAGGTATCTTCTGGAAGGACTGCAGAAAGAATTGTAGCAATGCCCCTTAAGTGGAAAGCTCTCTCTTCCTGGGTTTACTCTGCTCCAAAGCTGAGAGATGGGAGGTGAGGGTTAGCTCACTCAGTGCCCTTCCAGTTCCAAGGTAGCAGCAGGGCCAGGAAGAATTTCCTCACGTGTTTCCAACGTGTTTCATGCATTTTATTGCTTATCTACCATGCAGATCAAAAGTGCTGGAGCAGGTCCAACTATTTCACACAGAATTCTCACACTCCAGGCTGGCTACAGCCCCGAAAGCCTTCGTTTCTTCACTTGAAACACTGCCCAATGTTATTTTGGGATGTGACCTGATAGAGAAAGCCCATAGGGACTCCATGATGATAACTGTTCCAGCTGTGATTGGTTGCCCAGCCCTAGCGAATGCCAGCATGGGTTTGTCAAGCTCTGCCTACAAACAGGACTCAGCAGCTAACACCTTCTCTTCACACCACAAACAAAACCATGCCTGAAATCACACAGTCCATACCTCATTTGGGGGGGAGCAGGGGGGGTTGCTAGTGCTCTCACAGGAAGGGTTGCAAGTTCTAACATGAATTGGCTGCCTGGAGGTGTACATTTTCAAACAGGAAGATACCAGATCAGAGTTAGAGGAGGAGGGTTTAAATGATCTCCTGACAGAGCCTCAAGAGGATGACATCAGTTCATTTTGCTGGGCAGATTAAACAATACCAACTGGCAAGTCTAAAGAACGGGCTCATGGCAATGTGTCCAGATTCAAGGTTTTCCTGTAAATCTGGCTGAATCCTTGAGGAACAGAGCTTACGCTAACCCCCAGATGGAGTTCTCGCATGCCTTCAGTTGTGAAGAACTTTTGCTGAATTGTGTTGATTACTAGCAGGCAAACCACCCACCAAGAGAAGCAGGTAAATCCTATACACATTTGTAGTAAGATATTTGTTTCTGTTTTTTGGTGGTGGGAACCTCACAACTCAGTCACATCCACTTAAATGACAATCCTAGAAGGAAAAAAGTCCAAATGCACAGTCTGAAATGACCAAAGCTGCACCAGCAATTGGCCAGGTTGTTGCTTTTTTCCCAGCCTACTCTAAAAGATCCAAAACCATGGCAGGAGGCTGTTTCCATGCTGGAGAATGGAAGGAAATCCTAAAAAACACAGACAAGGTTGAGGAACAGAGGCCTTGAAGAAAAGCAGAAGGTAGGGAAGGAGGCAAAAGCTTTAAAAAACTTCAAGGAAAAAGGTCTAAGACAAACTTAATTGCATAGCAACTACTTATGGCAAACAAAGTTTTGGGAAGACTTGGTTTTTCATGAAGCCTTCCTCATGCAACAAATTTGGGGAGGTGGGAGTGGATGGGAAGAGGCTACCTCTAGGGAACACTTCCAAAAACATTTGAATACAATAAATCAGTCACAGGTTCTCTTTTTTTCTCTTCAGTCTTCGCTAAATGGAAGGAAGGGTGATGCGACCCACCTCAAACTGATAGGGACTCCAGGGTTATAGAATTGCGGCACCACTGCTCCAAGGAGTCATCTCTGGTCAACAGATTAACTGCCACCTATGCCCAGAGAGCAGGCTAGCTAGTGTTGGCTGAAATGTCAAGAATGAATCAATACAAAGAACAGGTTGCCTCTTACTCCTGGAGGTACCTCCAGGTCATGGGTTAAGCAGGTAGTAAAGAAGGGGAGGAAAAGACACATTCTTTTAGTTGAGGACTGATGTGCGATGGATTGCTTTTATATGGCCTTTCTTGCCATGGTCTTGTTAACTCCCACCAAATGACTGGGTGGGATTATGTGAATAAGGTGCTGTGGCCCACCAAGGGGATCGGACAGTTTACTCATAATCCAAATAAGGTGTATGGCATTCTTGTGGGGGTCAGACCATGCAAATAAGATGCATGGAACCCTAACGAGGTCAGTTTTGTCATCCCACTAGGCTTAAAATGAGCCATTCCAGAGGCGGAAAGGCGGGGGTGGGGGCTCACCACCACCAAGAAGAGATGGGAGCAGAGTACATCTTTTGGATCTGGGGTCCCTGCACTGAGAACCTCCTAGACCCAGGAGACAGAGCGAGAGAGCAAGCAAGAGCGAGAGAGAGAGATATGTAACACCAGAGACAGCGCAAGATGGCGAGAAGCAGCGGCAGTAGAACCAGGAGACTGGTGTGAGATGGCACAATGGGCTTCCTGACCCATGGAGTGAGAGAACTGAGCACCTTTGGGCAGGAGAAGCTGTCCTGACCAAAGAACTGTATCCTAAGTTGTTCCTGATCTTGAATTGTAACCTGTAACTTACAGTTGTAAACTGTAACTTCCCTAAGAAACCCCATAACTGTGAGTATGGTCTGTGAGTTCTGTGTGACCACTGCTATGAATTATCGACTCCAGCAGAGAAGTACAGAGTGCTGTGGGAGGGACGGCTGCTATCAGAATTGGTAAAAAGGTTGAAGAGTGGAGGTATGTCTGACCCCCGCCTCATAGGAATCAGCCTTTGGCTGTCGATCTTGATTGATTCTCCTTCTCCCTTATGAAGTTAGAGGAGGTCAGACGGCCCTGTGCTGACATTTTTATAAGGACCAAGCTAGTTTGTTTAGGACCAAGCACGCACTGCATGGAACAGCAGAAACTGCTCCAGGAAAGGCTCAGAAATTTCTATTTCCTACCAACCCTCCTCCCCCTGCCCCTCAAGTTTCCAAAAACTTGGTTTGTATCCTAGAAACCACCACATAGGATGAGACCCCCTACCAAACTCCCTCTTCTCTTTTTCTACAATAGGCTATTGTTCTGGGGACAATAGATCATTCTTCCCAGTACCTTCTGGCTGCCTGGTGGGGAATGCACAGCAGAGAAGGGTCAGTCTCTTCTTGTCTCCATAATGCTTTTCAGGGGCCCATCTCCAAGAGGAAATCCCCTATATATGTTATAATTAATAAAGAAAGCTCTGGGAGACCAAATCTCTAAATTCAAAGGATGTTGGAAAGAACAGGGTGGAATAAATCAAGTCCCTTCATATCTTCCTCTTGACGGGAAGCAGAATTGACACGAATATGTGACTACCATGTGCTCAAACTTAAGCTAAGTTGTTGACTCACATTTCATTTAACTCTCACAATCATCTTCTGATGTAGATATAGTTGATCCTTATTCACAGGTTCTGTATTTGCAAATTCACCTAATCACTAAAATTTATTTGTAACCCCCAGTCAATACTCATACAGTACGTCTGTCTGCACTCATTTGAGTGCGTGCACAGAGCAGTGAAAAACTTGAGTCACCCGACTGGCTCATTCCCAGCTGAGGTTGAACAAGGCTGGTTTGTTATTTGCTAATTCAGTGTTAATGGCGACGTTATAGAACGTAACTACCGCGAATAACAAGAATCCGCTATCATCCCCATTCTAACAAAGAAGAAGGAGACTCAGAAGTTTAATGACTTGCCCAAGGACAGAGGGCTATTAAACTGAAGAACGAGGGTTCAAATCCATATTACTCTCATTCCAAAAGCCTACACTCTTTCCATCAGAAGGTGGAAGCTTGCCATTACCAAAGGCTGGGCTCCACACGTCTACTGAGGTAAGGCAACAACCTGTCTCTGGAATCAGCTATGGGTGATCAGCTATGGCTCTGAATGGGCTAACCTCACTAGGTCTCTGTTAGCTCCTCTATAGAAGGAAAGACTAAAACTAGATTAATTCAACTCTACAAGTATGATGGTACATGTTTTCTTCTTTCCTAGCCACTCTTCCTATACCTTTCATAGTTTATTTCAGATCAGCCCTTTCACCTACAGTGAAACCTGTGAAAGCTGGCACTCAATGGGAATGCCTTGTTTTTTTGGGTCTCACAAATTTTCCGCCTTTGACAGAGTGCTTATGACTTTTGTATTGCTCTCTATTAAGAATCCTACCTCAACACCCAGTGAGTTTTCCTTCTCTGACAGGTTTCCACCTTACACAGGTCTGGCTTTCGCAGGTTTCACCGTATAATCCTCTTTAACCTATTTTTTCTGTTAAAGGTCACAGTACGTTTTCTCACCCCTGGGTTCTTAGAAGGGTACTTAACGTACAGGGGTGGGAGGTGAGGGAAATTAGGGGGTGAACAGGTTGGGGCAGGGGAGACTTGGAATCTAGGGAAGTAAGCAGAAGTTAAGTTCCACGAAGGCAGATGTCTGTCTTTGCTAGGCATTCAAATTTTAATCCTATTATCAAGCATAGGGGTGTGGCTCAGAGAGAAGTCAAACGTCCCAGGCCTCTAGATGGCCTCATCTCAAGTGATTTCAACTCTCACACTTTGCTAACCCAGCCTTGCCACCACCCCTCTAAAACAAAACAGAAAAAAAACCAAACCACTGCTGACAAGTCAATTCCGACTCACAGCAACCCTATAGGGCTGCAGGACAATGGGGCCTTGTTTAGGTACCCCCTTCCCAAACTACAAGATGGGAAGGCTCCTTTCTGGAAGGAAGCAGAAGCCAAGCAAGCTTCAAACCTCTGTCCATGGTTGGGCTCCGACACTGGCGCAACAAATCTTTCCTTTAACATGCAGTAGGTTAGCCAATTTCCCAGCTACCCAAGAGTAGAAGTGGGTAGGAGGATCTATTGCTTGAAGATGTACCACAGGTACAACTATAAACTAAAACTGTTTTTTAGACTTGGGAACTTCAAAGAAGAAAACACCTTTCTGGGAGCAGCCTCCACAGTAGGCAGAGGTCCGCTAGCCATTCAGCTAAACTATGGGCTTTAGACTGAGGTCACAGGACAACTTCCCTGGCTCTTCACCCCACAGGCAGGGCCCAGAGTCCCTCCAAGGCTCCTCTAGGACCCAATGTTGTAGAATCCAAGTACAGGACTGATGACATTGTGCTGTATCTGCCCTCTCTCCCACTAGCCTGTGAGACCAGAGCAGGACCCAGCTGTATTCTCCTACGTTCCCCACTCCACCGTTCTCCACTCCGCCGCCACCCCACCCCACCCCATGGCTGTCAAGTTGATTCTGACTCATAGTGACCCTATAGGACAGAGTAGAACTGCCCCATAGGGTTTTTCTAAGGAGCAACTGGTGGTTTCAAACTGCTGACCTTTTGGTTAGCAGTCAAACTCTTAACCACTGTGCCATCCATGACAGAAAAATACCAGGCACACAAAAGGCAAGATGCTTGATAAATAAATAATCTACTCAAAAGCATCCTCTTCAGACCCAATTTCTATTAGTCTTCTATGTTTCCTTTGCTCTCTACACATTCCCCACCCCCCACCCCAGTGCCTGAACTCTAGACCTCCACACTGAGGGAGGGGCTCCTGGGTGCTGGTGTCATGGGAACTGGCTCTCCTGTCTAAAACTGAACAGTGCAACCTCCAAACGAGCCTTGGGCTGTTGCTAGAACTGCAGTGCAGGAACGAATGTCTGGAAAGGAGGCTGTTGGGAGGTGGGGCTCTGTCACTGGAGAAATTTCAATCTAATTGCAAAAAGACAAGAACCTGCTGTTCTAATCCACCTCAGCAAAATCTCTTGAGGTAGGTCTGACCCTTTAGATGGAGGCTGAGGCTGTGCTGAGGTGAAAGAGGGGGAGATGAAAGACTGCTCGGCTGGTTGCATTCCTGTGATGGGAGCCCCTGCCAACAGCCAGCTCGGCCACTGCAGCAGGCATTGATTTTCCAGGGGTCGATATTCTGCTCCCACAGATCTGCTCGGCTGGAGGTTTAATCACATCGAGTGCTTCTGCTCAACATCTCCCCTGCGTTCCCCCTCCCCAAACCAATAAAATAAACACCAAACACAATGAGAGCTGGCAATGGATAGATGAGACGGTGCTCCCCACGGCTCGCACCCTCCCCCAGACAAATTCTAGGCACCAGCTGGAAGGGAGTAAATACAAGAGAGAGGGAGCCAAAACTATATGGGGCAGCCCATGAGAAGCTGCAGGGACAGACCTACAGGCCCCAGAGAACCATTTAATCTATTGTGCAACATCCCCACATACACCCACCTAAAAACTGGGAGATTTTACATAAAAATTTAGGTTCCCAATTCTAAAAAAAAAGAAGATCCTGGAACTCCCTATAGAAGATCCTATAACGAGTAACTGGTTGAAACTCTGCTCTCATAACCATGTTACCTGCTTGATCAGACTCCCTGCACACATCCCCTTCTGTCCCAGAGGCTTTTCACTCAGGCCAGGGGAGAATGTCCCACCCAGTCAGAAAGCACCTCTTGGTCAAAATGTACAGAGTTTTTTTGAGGATCACTAGCTAACAGACTCAAGCCTGAAAAAAAAATGAAATTGGGTCAGAGCTAGGCCTGAGTTAGAGCAGCCAAGAGCAGTGCATATTTATGGAATGGGGCTGTTCTAATCCCAGCAGGAAACAAGAGTGCCATAAAGCTAGAAAAGGCAAAGAAGTTAGGAACCCCCTACTTTTTTCAAGTCTCCCTGTTAGGAAAACCAACCACACAGAGATTGTTCTATGATCCAGATCATCAGCTGCAATTCTAAAACCTGAGCAAGGAGGGTAGGAGTAGGACAAAAGGAACACAGAAAAGAAAGCAGTGTTCTGGGTATGAGAAGTGTAAGGGGAGGTGGCTGCCTTACGCTTCCAAATCATCTGGCTCTCCTTTCTATAGTAAGCCTGGTTGTCCCTCAGAATTACAGCAACCAGAAAGCAAGCAAGGATGTAAGCATGCAACTGGAGAAGGCAAGGTTCCAAAAAACTCATTGCCACTGAGTCAATTCTGACTCACAGTGACCCTGCAGGACAGAGTAGAACTGCCCCATAGGGTTTCCAAGGCTGCAAATCTTTATGCAAGCAGACTGCCACATCTTTCTGTGCTAAATCTAGCTTAGACCAAGGTCTAGGGGCTGGATGGCCTTCTTGGTTTGGTAGTTATAGCCCTAAATTTATATTCATCAGGAGTCTTCCCTAGCATGGCCCACGAGTCTAAATAAAATCCATAGAGGGATAGAACAAATGTATCTGAGGATAGGGAATGGGTACAATCTTAAACCAGAAATGACAACCATCAACCCCAAAGTCCTTTAAAGCCAAAAGAACAACTCTGAACACAGGGAGAGCCATAGGCAAGCTCTGAAGTAAATGAGGGGAAAACAAATATTCTTTGTAATGGTCCCTCTGGACACTGATGTCTTTTATTTGAAACTTGATTTCCCCAAGTGTCAGGAAATTACCTTCACCCATCTCAGCAAACAATATTCAGGAGAGGCCAGTTTTCTTCCCACATCAAGGCTGACCTTAAGAGACAGGTTTGCTGACTCTCAGAGCTTGAGCCCTCAACCTGTACTTCCCACCTTCATTATGGCACAGCTTCGTGGCTTCCCTGGGAAAGGTCAAATGGGAAGAAAGCTAGCAGCTTGGAGGTGAGATCTGCCTCATCACAATCAGAGATTATGTCACAATGCCAGCCAATTCCATGCTGATACAAGGTAGGGAAGATGGAATCTTCCACAGCCTGGATAGTTCAGGCTGTGGAAGTGGGTGGTACAAGAGACTAAGCACTGGCCCCCAAAGGGACAACATTAGAATACTATCAGTTTCATAATAGTTTTCAGATGGCACACCCAAGAAAAAAATAGAGCTAGTTCTAATACTTCATTTATCAGGTATGCTAACACAGTCCACACCAAAGGGTCCTCCCCTCTGGGGAGATTTTCACCTTGGCTTAGCAGGGGGCCCTATCGGTTTCTGCAAGAGTGGCCATTTCTAGGTGGACATGGCTTATTTCTTGTTCAAAAGGCTCAAGTACCCTAAGGAGGGATAAGAAAGAGTTTGGCAACCATACATCTGTGGGTTGGCTTTCTGAATTTGGTTGGTCTTTTTATAGAAAGACAACAGAAGCCAAGGTATGTGCACCACAGAGGTAATCTCCCAGCCAGTGATGCAGAAGGTTATGAAAGAACCAACAGGAGAGAAAAGGGAAAGAGGGGTGGGTAGAAGGAAGCCATTGTCACTAAGGTAACTGAGTTCATCTATATGTTACTTGGGAATTCCAGGAAATTCTAGATTTTGAGAGGTTCCTTCCTTCTAAAATAAATGCTTTCTATACCCTTCTAGGGAATGGACCTAAACCCAGAAGCTAAGCACCACTACCTTTGCCTAGGAATCTCAACCTCACATCCTTCTTCCCTTTCTCCAAAGAGAGGAGAATATAGAATGCAAAATCTCTGTTTACTGAAATATAGTATTCTCCCTTCTTTTAAAAGATCTTTTTCTTGAAGCCTGGGTTGGTCCTAACAGTAAAAACATTGGCCTGGAAGTCAGCGAACCCAACGTTCTCATCTACTTAATGACTTTGGGCAAGTCTCTTACCCTTTCTGGGGCTTGGATTTGGGGGATGGGGAGTAGATGGGGGAATGGCTGTGTTTGAGCTAATGTGGTGAATACTCTGTGGTCTGGCTTATGTTGTTTCCCTTCTGCCCTTTTCCTAAATGGAAAGGTTGGAAAGTTAAAAACTACACTTCCAAGAATCCCTTGTAGATGGGTTTTACACACAATTTAAGTTCCGCTAATTAGAAGCAGATTTATGAGATTAGATCAAAGTGCGGCAAAGACCATACTTTTGTCTCCTTCAGTGGTTTCTGCATTTTGGTTCCCTCCTTCAGTTAACTATGTGGTGGTTCTGGTGGCAGCACCTGCTGCTTCTTGAATCCAGCTTATTGATCTCTGGATCGCAGATTTAGGGGTGTGACTTGAGAGCCCTCTGACAGTGGCTTGGAAGGAGGAGTTCCTCTGATAGGTCATATCTAGTACTGTTCTGGGTCCCATTCCTGGAGGCCCAGCCTAGAACCTGCTCCCTCAAGCCTTGAACAATTCTGTGAACCTTAAATTCCCTATAATAAATTCCTCTCTATTAAACATACCTAGGATTCAGTGCAGAGACCACATTACCTGATACAGTATTACCAGATGATCCCAAACAGTAGGTGTGAAAGGGAGAGGAGAACAGAAGTATTCACAAAGCATATTCTCTTGAGAATGGACAAGATGGGGAGTCTTAGACCTTCAAATACATTTGTCCAGGACAACCTCCTTCACTTCTTCTTTTCTCACAACCTCCCTGCCCTTCCTCCCTCCCACCCCAAGCTCCAGAGGGTTGAAATGTTCACACAGGATGGAAGGTCAAGTCAGCGTATGCTCTCCTTTCTAGCCCTGTGGTCTGTGTAGGCTGCTACTCTGTTGAGGATTACCTGCCCAACCCAAAATAAGTATCCTCTGGTTTTCAGCGAAGCTTGGGCTAGAAAGGGTACCAAGTATCATCCTCAACAGCAGGAAATATATTTTTAAGCTCCAAGTACAAGAGAACCAGAGCACACTAGTCCTGGCACCCCTACGTAGCTAGTAAGTGAGGACACGTTTGGCCTGCACAACATCCCAGCTGATCTTCTGATACCAATTTCTAGTCTAAGCAAAGAACCCCAGCTTTCTGTAGCAGGGTTGGGGACAAACTGAAAAACAAGGTCAAATCCAAATGATGTGCTAGAGGCGGGGG
>NW_004443984.1:2986427-3009035 GCF_000243295.1 Trichechus manatus latirostris
TCCGAGTGCTGCCAGCCAGTCTTCAGTAATGCTGAATGACCCCAGGAGCTAACACAGTAGAAATAATGCTCAGTTAATTGCTTTTCAGACTGAGGTTGTTATAAAGAAAACAAAAGGTTCTAGCAAGAGGAATCTGTGTGAGACACACAGGCAGGAAGCAGAGCTGAGCCACCAGCGACTAGAATAGAAACAGGAAACAGCCCAGGAACAAGCATACAGTAATCTGCTGCAAGCAGCACAGGCTCCAGCAGGCACCAGGCAGTATCAGGGCTGAAGCAACGCGACTAAGATGAAGAAGCGGATTGGCCAGCCCTGCCAGAGAACCAGCTTTCTAGAGAGGGGACGTTACATCCAGCTGCTCTGAGCAGTCTGGGCAGATATGACTTGCTGAGGGTGGGGGGACCTGTGCACCTGGACTATAATTCAAGAAGAGCAGACACATGGTCAAATATAAAAAGAGCAGGTCACCAACCTCAGAACAGCCTAGCTTCTCTGGGTACCAAAATTGCTGTGGTATTTCTGTTATCCCTTTAAAAATAAATCATCAACAACCTAGGTAAGAACGGTTGTTGGCCCTCTTTCCTTCTACCTACCACGAAATGGGACAAAAAGGAGCAGAAACAATGAAAGATTGAAATTCTTCAAGCATTCCAGTTTTTTTTAAGCGTTGAGAGGATTTCTGTCTCTTCCTCAATAAGCCAAGACAACAAAAAGGTGGCCCTTAAGCTCAGATATACCATACCACTTGGCGTTGAGTCAATTCCAACTCATGGTAATCCCATGTGTATCAGAGGAGAACTGTGCTCCATAGGGTTTTCAATGGCTTATCTCTCAAGAAGTAGATCACCAGATCTTTCTTCTGAGGTGCCTCAGGGTGGACTCAAACTTCCAGCCTTTCAGTTAGCACCTGAGTGTGTTAACCAAGTCTGCACCACCCAGGGTTTCCCAAACTCAGATAGGCAGGGCTAGTCAACATAGATTTACTGAAAATCGGGCTGTATTGGGCACAAAACAGGTGTCAGATACAGGTCTTAAGCAGAGGTATCATCAAAATGCTATAGCAACATGAAGGAATTGCTGGGTTTTGAAGCCAAGTAGAAGCTTACTAAGCACTTAAAAAAAAAAAAAAATTTTTTTTTAAGTGGGAACATCTTACACAAAAGGACGATGGCAGGAAAGACAAAGTTGTGAGGAGTTTAAGGCACAGCTAAGTGGCTAGAAATGAGGCTGCAGAGATATGCTGGGGGTAGCAGATGGTCCTGAAAGGGGTCTAGACTGTAGGCAAGGGGAGCCAGGGCCCCCAAACCACCCACTATATAACTAGTAGAGGACTCCCACTTCCATCTCCTATACTCAAGAGATTATTTAAATTTACTAGACACAGTAAAATGTATTATATTCTAAAGTCCCAGATTGATATTTTGTTTGAAAATTTTATTCTCAGCTCTGTCTTTAAATCTGTGCTTCTCAATCATTACACATGAGCCACCTGGTGATCTTATTAACATGCAAAGTTGGATTCAATAGACCTGGGATGGGGCCTGAGAATCTTCAATTCTACCATCTCCCAGGTGATTTCCACGTTGCTGAACCACAGACCACACTTTGAGTAGCAAGGGTCTAACTACAATCAATGTTAACATAAACCAGAACACTGGGTTCTAAGAAAGGTACATACAGAACAGGGCTTATTCCCATCCAGCACAAGGGGGGACCAAATAACCAAACTCTAGTCAACTATCCACTATTCTAGCTGACTCCCTAGTTGGCTAATTCTTCCAGCAGTCAGGTCCTAAAGGTGTGGCCATCTGCCCACCAACCCCCACCCCACAGCTGCCCTCTTCACAACTTATCTGTGCTTCCATCATAAGAACATCTGGAAAAGCAAAGATGAAAAGGAAATCCATGTATACGCCTTCCTTTAGGACAAACCTAGTCAGTAGCAAAGAGTTGAAGGTTTTGGCTAAAAATGAAGAAAGAATCAGACCGTGATTGCTTTTCCTCTTCTGGGTGGGAAGCTAGAGCAAATATTTCATTTGATCAGAGAGAGCTTCCTTCAGATCTTGGTTTTGACCCTTAGTTTCTTCATATGTCAAACTGGAGTAGGTACTCAGTACATTCAAATTCCTGCCCTTTCAGGACAATTACTGTTATCTGTATGCAGCTCCTTGCCTGGCTTTTCCTCTGCCCTCTAATATTCAGATTCTACAGGAACAACATAGCTCCTTCACATTTCCCCTTTCCAGACCACTGTAACCCAAGCTCTCAGAGTCTGAGAACATAGCAGAAGTAAAACATGAGTGCTAACAGATACTATGTAAAGTGAAACCTAAAGGCAATCTCCCCTACATTTAGAAAGAATGGCTCACAAACACAAGTGATAAAAGAGTATCTATGGATAATTTAACAGACATTAAAAATCCTAATCCTGTTCTCCACCTCACTTCCAGCATCAATAACCTCCACTCCTATCTAACAAGGGGAAACAAGTATGGTCTCAATCTTTAACAGCAGCCAAGCAATATAAGTGAATCTTGCTTCCTTTCTCTCACAATTCCTGAAAGATGTACCTGTTTATATCCTCCTAATATTCCACCAGGTGCTCCTTGGAAACTCTATGGGGCAGTTCTACTCTGTCCTATAGGGTAGCTATGAGTCGGAATCGACTTGATGGTAATGGGTTTGGTTGTTGTTGTTTTTTTTTGTATATATACTCTGCCAGAATCTTTACCCTTCCCTCTTCTGTCTGCCTTATACAAATGTTGGTCTTGCAATGAAGCTGAGGAATTTGGGCTGACTGAGCTCACCTCTTGTTCTTTTTGGGGACTTTCAAGGGTGCTCTTTACCCAGTCTTTACACCTTTCCCTTAAGCCCTCAGCAATGAGGCTCTCTCCCCATCACTCCTCTAAAAAGGATTCCAATAATCTGCTTTGTGACAAACCCAAATGCCTGTTTTCCTTGAAATATAAATTTGATGGGGACCATCTTCCCTCCTCCCTTGGCTCCCAGAAATTTGACAATTTTGGTCTTCGTCCAATCTCTCCAGCTCTCTGTTGGCTGCTTCTACCTGATAACTACAGACATCGTCCAGGGCTCCACCTGGCTCCTCTTCTCATACTCCGGGATCTGGAAGGCCTACTTCATTCCAAGGTTTAATTAACTGTTGTTGTTAGTTGTTGTGGAGTTGATTCTGACTCATGGCGACCCCGTGTGTGCCGAGTAGAACTGCTCCACAGAGTTCTCATGGCTGTGACCTTTTGGAAGCAGATCGCCAGGGCCGTCTTCTGCGGTGCCTAGTGTGGGTTCGAACTGCCAACTTTTCAGCTAGTAGTCAGCAATTAACCATTTGAACCACCCAGGGACTGCAACTATAAACTACAAACAGGCAAATTTTCAAACTCTACCCAGATTCAGCCTTATCCAAGTTTTAATCAGCTATCTCCAACTAGTAACCAGGCATTACTTTTTTGGTCATCTCACCAAATCATATTCCACAAAATAAAAATGGGACTTAAAGTTCTCCTCAAAAATGAGTCTTCTCTATTAACTTTTCTTTTTCTGTCAAGGGAATCTCTCTCTCTTTTTTTTCCCCTAGTCACCCAACATTAACTCTTCCACCCAGTAGAATCTACTTATTCTCAGTTCTATAGATTCTTTCCTGCATGTCTTACATCTGGGACCAGGTGGCTATGCAACTGAGATAGAAAGGGGTAGACCTCCACACTTCTTGCCAGGATTATTTCAACAGTTTAACTTGTCCCCTTGCTTCCAGACCTCCCCCTTTTCAAACTGTACTACACATCAAAAATGGATTATTTTTTGCAAAGCTTAGCTTTATCATGTTATTGCCCTGATTACATATCTGCAGGCCTGTAATATTAGATCCATTCTTAGCCCATCGGACCACAACCCAATCAATCTAGCTTCCCTTCTCATCACTCCCCACTTCAAGAAGCTTGATCCTGACCAGTCCTCAAATATCATCTATACTTCACCTCATCCCCACCAACCTCTGCTCAGGTTGGACTTTCCTTTTCCAATCATCCAAATACATCCACATCTAGTTCATAATGAACTTCTTCCATGATGTCTTCCTTCAATTATTTAAACATAAATGGATCACTAACTCCACCAAACTCTGACAGCAGTCATTATACTCAGGCACACATTCTTCTGTTTTGTTTATCTACTACTTTACTAATGGAACCCTGGTGGTGTGCTGGTAAAGAGCTTGGCTGCTAACCAAAAGGTCGGCAGTTCGAATTCACCAGGCACCCCTTGGAAATCCTATGGGGCAGTTCTACTCAGTCCTATAGAGTCACTAAGAGTTGAAATCGACTCGACAGCATGAGGTTTGGTTTTGGGTTTTATTTTACTAATGGAGTCCCTGGGTGGTACAAATGATTTATGCACTCCACTGCTAACTGAAAGGTTGAAGGTTTCAGTCCACCCATAGGTACATCAGAAGAAAGACCTGATGTTCTATTTCCAAAAAATCAGTCACTGAAAACCCTATGGAGCACAGTTCTACTCTGACACATGGGGTCGTCATGAGGTGGAATCAGCTCAATAGCAACTGGTTATTTTGCTAACGCAACAGAGAAGAAGCCAAGATAGTAGCAACCATGTCACATTCAGAATCATGGATTAAGAGTTCAAATGATTTCAAAAGTCACTGAAGTGGTGACAGCTGCACAACATGATGAACACAGTCAAATGTCATTGAATTGTACATGTAAAAAACGTTTAAATGTTCAACTGGCAAATGTTTTGTTATAAATATTTTTACCACTATTAAAAAAAAAAAGTAATCGAAGCCCAACCCTTGTCCAATGCCTATTTGCCTTTCATAACACCATAGAAAAAGTGTGCCAGGTTTTAGTCTAGGGACAGGGAACTTACCTACATTAAAAAAAAAAAAAATCTGCATCCTCCAAGATCATAAAAGAACTTGTATATCATGCTTGGACTTAAACTTATAGGCAACAGGTAGCCAGGGGTTTTACAGCAGTAATGTAACTTAGCCAGATTTATTTTTTTAAGATAATCACTCTGGTGATTATGACGAGGACTTGGAAGGAAAAGAAACAGAGAAGTCAGGAGTCTGTGGCATGACACCACAAAAAAGGCAATGGGGAAGGATGGGGAAACCAGATTCAAAAGCCATTTCTGAGGTAGACTAGGATTTGGTGACCAACTGGGTGTGGCCTGGTGACAGAAAGGACCCAGTGATGAGCACCATGGAGCAGAGGCAAGCTCCCAGGATGGGATGGGCAGGGTAAAGCCTGCCCTAACCCAGGAGTAAACTGCTGCTCTTTCCACCATTTTCATCCCATAGCCTTCCTTTCAGATCATCAAGAGACAAATGATAGTGTAAGTCACCACTATTATTCAAGTTACCACTGTGGCTTCCTAGTCTAGTAATTCCCCCCCACCCCACCCCCCATTCCCTTTTCAAAGGACCATCTAGTTCAGTGCTTTTCCAACTGTGGTCTACAAACTGAGTGAGAGGCTGTTAGGAATGCAATTTTTGGGGCCTCACCCCAGACATACTGAACCAGAATCTCTGGGGTAGGGCTCAATAATCTGTGTTTCCATTAATCTCCAGGAGATTCTTAATGCATGCTAAAGCGTGAAAACTGATCTAGCTAACTTCTCCAGATTAGGGCTTTCAATCTTATATCCATTTTCCACCATTGGTAGGAAATGCTATCCCAGCTATCCTTTCAAGACCAAAATGTAAATTTATAAATGAGCTTCAGTAAGAAAAATTTGGTAAGCATTGTTCTAGGGAAACCACCTACACTTGGACGAATCACTTAAATAGAAACTTTTAAAGACATGACTCCAAGGCATTCTCAAAAATGACTATAATCAGAAGTCAGATAACAATTCTTCACATAGGAATTCTTTAAAGATTTTGCCCTAAAATGAGGAAAATCAAAGACTTTAATGAAACGCCTAGAGATTCATTCCCTCATCCCTTACAAGAACCTTTTTAACATAAAGAGAAGTGTTAGCTGTTTTAAAAGATAGAGGCCACTGCTAGAAAACACAAATAAAATAATTCATCCTCTAAAACAGGATTCGGGCCTTCCCACAGCAGTCTGGCAGTGGAAATAACAATCTGGTAATATGGTCAAGCTGTCCCCTGCCAGACATACACTTACTGAATAAGCAATGTACTGGATACCGAACAGGATCATTTGTTCAACAAGTTGGAGCTCCACTATATGCCAGGCACTGGGTGGTGTAAATGGTTAACGTGCTCGGCTGCCAACCAAAAGGTCGGCAGTTCAAGTCCACCCAGAGGTGACTCAGAAGAAAGGCCTGGCAATCCAAAAAAAAATCAGTCATTGAAAGCCCTATGGCGTAGTTTTACTCTCACATACACGAGGTCTTCATAAGTTGGAATCAGTTCTATAGCAACTGGTCAAAGATGGCGACGAATAAGACAGAGCAATTCTGCCCTCACAGCGCTTGCATCAAATAATTTAAATTACACTTGAGATAAGCACTGACAAGTGGTACCTGGCAGTCTAGAGCAGTGGATCACTACCTGGGCTGTAAATTAGAATCACCCGGAACAGCTTCTAACAATACCAATGCCCAAGCCCAACCCACATCAAACAAATGAGAACTCTGTGAACCATGGGCACTGGTTGTCAAAGACCATTCTCTCTTCAGATAATTCTAACATGCAGCCAACATTAAGAACCACTGGTGTTGGCCATAACATGATAAGTGTTGGAGCAAAGAGGACAACACTCCTCCAGGAATGGAAGAGACCCAAGTAAACAGAAGCAGAGGTATTAGCAAGAGGCGCTGGCAAGAGGGAGCCAAGAAATCTCAAATACAGGACAGTGCTTCTCTGGGTACAAGGAAGCGGGGAGTGATCCTAGAGGACTGCACAAGGTGCTTTTACTGGTGTCAGCAAGATTTGGTTTCTAAAGATGGGTACTCATGTAACTTTTCTGTATGTCTTAAATATTGCTTTTTTTTTTTTTTTTAAGTAAAATAAAAACTGCCTTTAGTCAGTGAAGGCATCATAGAATTTACTTAAGCTGAGTCTCAAAACTTTATTAAGAAAGGAGTTTTCCCAGGAAACAACCTTTAAGACGTAATCTCAAAGAAGAACAGGAGTGAGGGGGAAAAGTGCATTAGGCAAAGGGAAGTGCAGGTACAAAGATCTAGATGCAGAAAGACCATGGGACCTCCGGGAAACAGAGAAAGCCAAGAGCAAAAAGGGATGAAGATGGAGTAGAGGTTATCAAAGTGCCGTCCCTGGTCTAGCAGCATCAGCATCATCAACAAACTTGTTAGAATGCAAATTCTCAGGCTTCACTTCAGATCTACTGAATCAGAAACTTGGAGGGGGGAAGAATCTGTGCTTCTGATGCCTAGATAATATTAAAGATTTTAGATTTTATCCCAAGATTAATGAAAAAATAATGGAGAGGTTTTTAAATAGGGGGATAACATGACTGAGATAATAGCAGATAAAATGATTTGGCACTAAAAAAAAAAACAAAAACTTGCTGTCAATCTGATTCCAACACATGGAGACCCCATAGCATTAATAGCTGAGTAAAACTCTTCAAAATCTAATTTTTTTTAAAATAATCAGGATCAGAAACCATACTGAGTCTTTAAATCAAGGGCCACAATCATAATGCCTCTAGGGTCAAACAGATAAGGTGAGTGAGTGAAGTGGGTGATGTTGAAAACTGAAGTGGCTACCCTCCAGTCAGCCCAGCATTTGCTCTGGCGCTAAACACAAACAGGTGGCCCCATAAGCCTGTGCTGAGTGACAGAATGCACCAGCAAACCTAGGGATCGTTCATATAGTTGCTAAAGAACGGAGAGTTCCTTGTACGGAACTTGACTTTTCATTTCTTCCGATGAGACTGTTTCCAGCCTGGCTAGGCAAATTTGGCATCAAACCAAAATTTCAAAGAATAACTACTTTTTGTTTCTCGGTGCAAGTAGCAGAGGGATAAAAAGCTATTCAACCAACAAGATGCCAATAACCCACCCAGCTCACCTCCCACATGGAGTTTCTACCACAGAGCAAATGATCCATTTGGATGAATCTCTAGTAGAAACCTGAACTTGGGAATGCTCCTTGTGATAGGCTTCTGAGGAACAACCCTCCCCTGGGCCTAAGAGGCTGCCAACACTTTCACTTCAGTAGGTCAAATCAGAAGCTCTTGGATTCAATAGTACAAGGCTTCCAACTCTCAGCCCTTAGAACACATGCAGGGTATTTGTACACAAGCTTTCTCAGGGCTGAAAAATACCAAATACAGTATTTTTGAAAGGTCACCATGAGCAAGCAGAAACTTTTTGAAGGGGAGCAAACTACAGCATGGCAAAAGTCCACTGATTTGAGTCCTTGCCACAGTAGTACCTCACCCAGATTTAGTCATAGACCCTAGATGATGAGGGAGTAGTTACACATTTCTGACTGAATCAGGTTAAAAAGCACATTCCAGAGAAGTTCAGGATGCAGAAAAAGATTGCAACAGACATTAATGAGAAGGGAACAAAGAGTGATTGCTTTATTCAGACACTCCCTTCCCCCAATTCTTCAGTTGAGAAAGTCAAGTCAACACCGTCTCAGAAGTCCCATCTGACAGTGGCTACTCATCCTGGCTTGGGAAGCCTGAATGTCATTCACATGCTGAAAGACCTAGCAGACCTTGCGCTAAGGTTATGTCTCAAGAGATCTTCAAGGGAAGCCATGGAGGCTTCAAGATGGAGAGAGGATTCACATCTTTTGCCTACTCCTTAAAGATTCAGAGACCATTTTCTCCCAAGTCAGAATAACTGAAGAGGTAGGCTTCAAACCCAAGCAGAGCCACAATTTCAAGACTCTTATCCGGGCATGTGTGGCAGAATTTCTACCTCCTAACTGAAGCAGGATTTGTAATGGAGAGTTTGCTACCTATTGTCTTATTAGATTTCAGGGCTGCCTATTTTATTCCAATTTCTAGAAGATCAACTTTCAGAGGTTGAGTGACTCACCCACAGGTAGTGGCAGAGCTAAAACTAAGGATAAATGTTCCCAGAACTAGCCTACGATTAAATAGTTGGTGTAGGGGTGTCTTTCAGGTATCAAGCACTGTCCCTATGCCCTCTGAGAAGGTGATGATAATAGCTGACATTTATGGAGTGCCTACAGTGTATCAACGCTCTCTCTATAGTAACCTATTTAATGTTAATAACTACTCCATTAAGTGAGTACTATCAGGTCCACTTTACAGATGTGAAAAACAAGGCACAGAGAGATTAAGTAACTTGCCCCAGGTTACCAAGTTAGTGGCAGAGTTGCGATGCAGACCCAGGACTCTGGCTCTAGAGTCCAAGCTCTTAATTACCTGACTATACTACCTCTCAGGATATGATCGGATTATGCCATAAACACTAATCAAGCACCTGGGCACCAAGCACTATACTAAACAAAAGCACCTATTCACATAAAACAACAACCAGAAAAACCACTTTTATTCCACCCATGTGCAACGTGACAATGCATGCTGAATGCACCCCAGATCCTACCTCCTCGCTAAACACCGAGCCCAAAACCTACAAATTAAGCCCTCAAGAGTAAGGTCAAGAAACGGAGATTTCTCTCAACTTAGATGGAGAGCAGACAGTGCTTCCTACATTCCCTTCTTTTCTGCTCTTCACTTAGGTTCATGCCTAAGAGCCCAAGATTAAAATAATAAACTCTAAACAGAGATCAAATCTCTTCCCGGGGCAGGCAGCCAGAACAGACATTCTACAAGGATCAGCCTATGAATGAAGAGGCTAGAAGATATACCCTTTCTTCCTTTACAGAATTTTGAACCCGGATTTAAGGAATAGCTCATTGTTCATTTAGCTCAATACCACTACAAAACCCAACCAGAAACTGGTTTTCTCTGGTTTCCTCTCTGTCTCCACTGCCTTTTAGAGGGCAGCAGGAATACTCACAGGTAAGCTCGAAGGTCTTGACTGAAGGCTCAAGTTCATATCTTCTTGCCCTCCCTTACTGGAGGTCATTGAGGGGACTGAGGATGCCTGAGACCCAAATGAATCTTGAGATAACTCCTATAACAAGAAAAACAAACACTGTGAAGGCCTAGTATTGATAAACCAGGCAAGTTTACTTCATGGTGAATGGGCTATGGGACTCTCTCACACAGAAGAAGCTGGGTGTGAGAGGTTGCTCAATTGCGAACAACAGTATCTGAAGGCAGAAAATTCCAAGCTATGGCTCTTAAGTCAAGAATGTCAACGGTGAATGCAAGACTCTGATGGCATGGTCGCTCATTTATCGCCACAAAGAGAGCTATTCCTTGGAGTTAAAATCTAAAGTCTGGCTAACTATAAGCTTTACCTATCAACGAATGAGACGAATTAATTTAAAACAAAAACAGCCCGCACCAGAACTTCCACATCAAAATGAGCACTGCTTCCTTCAAAGACATTGCCTTGGGATAAGATACTTATTTCAGTAACACCACCAATGCACAAAATCTTTAGTGGACCTGTCATCACTCGGTCATTTCTCCTCTTTTTGCTCTTTGAAGAATAAAGTCCAAATTGCTATTTTTAGGCTTCATCACCTATCTTGTTCACCAGACAGGGCTCCAAATGAATTTTAGCTATTTCCCAAAATCAAATCCACCCTCAAAAAAGAAAGATTTGCCACCACAGAGAATAGTCTAAAAAATGTGATGTGGGCCCTGATTCCAACTGAAATCCAAATGAAAGAGTCCAAAATATTTTATGCAATAACAGCATGGAATGGCAGTTGGAATGAATGTACGGTACAACTTGTCAAAGTGACTGTTTTGAAAAAGACCACACTCACTTGGATGCTCAAGTTCTGATATGCTGGTTTAAAAAAAAAAAAAAAGTCCCATTATCTTTAATTTCTTATCTGTCTATGCAACTTTCCATTGTCGTATTTCTTCATCAGTAAGGAGAACTACAGGTCTTTATGCAGTTAGGAAGCTTATGCCTTTATTAGTTCAATCAATCCAGTTAGCATGTTTACCCAGAGTTTAACTGGTTTTTAAGCGCACATTAGAGAACTAATTTGTATGGCAAAGTTCTTATGACACCAACCTCCAAGCTGTCTGTGGTCACAAGTAGGGAAGGGCAAGAGGTAGGGGCATCTTACCTGTGGTGGAGGGAAGCGCTGCTGGGAATAGGCAGTTTGTTGTGACTGCTGAGACTGGGGCTGAGGGTATGTAGCCTGCTGGGAGAGCGTCGAGGATGCTGGCTGCGGAGGTTGCTGCTGCTGGTAGGGAGACTGTGTCTGTGGCTGCGAGTAGGGGGGCTGGCTCTGGGGGTGCTGCTGTGTCGTGGACTGCTGGGAGGGGTATGGAGTTGGGGACTGCTGATGCGGAGGCTGGGATGGCTGTTGGGAGTATGGAGGCTGAGAAGACGAGAGCTGTGGTGGCTGAGACTGCGGCTGCTGCTGATATGAAGGTTGGGCATGAGGGGTCTGGGATGGTGGCTGCTGGGAGTAGGGTTGCTGCTGCTGCTGGGGGTGAGGACTTTGCTGGTTGTAATATGGAGTCTGGCCCTGCTGACCATACCCGCTGGGGCCTTGTTGTCCATAAGGAGGAATCTGTAGGAAAGGAAAGGATACTTTTAGCACCGGCAGTCTGGGATGAAGACAGGTAAAGTATTCTTGTCAGAAGCTATGCCCTGAGGATGAGTATCGAGAGCAGGCAAGCCAAGCCTCACATTTAGAGGGCCCAGGGTTTCTCTACCATCCCTGTCTAAAATGAGCCAGGAAGGACAGCCAAGCTGGGTTACTAGTTGGTTTATTTACAAGTGGACTGCATTCATCCAGTGAAAATGTACACTACTTAATATGTGGGCAATTTATAAGAGTTCAGCGTAGCTGTTTTTACCAATGAGCCTACTCTTTTTATCATGGCCTAGACTGTTTTTGCAAGCACTAGGAATCTTATCCTAACCACAATGAACAGTCAGTAGCAACCTGGCTCAGCCAACTGAAAACCCAAGGTTTAGTAATAGAGACAGCACGCAAATCACTAAGCTACCTTGGTTCTTTCTTTAATTTAGTCTTCATTCAAAAAATATCTGAGGGCCTACTTGCTTACTTTGTAGCTGGCACTATTCTAGGCAGCGGGGATACATTTGGTAATTAGGGGAAAAAAATGACAGTACCACATTTTATTTAAGAGCCTACTGAGCTTTAGAGTCTTAGAAGTTAGGTTTTATATTCTGTCATCATTTTCAGTATAAGTGTGACTCAAATATTAATGGTACAAAATGCTATCAAAACAAAAAATAACAATAAAAAGGTAATGGTATGTGAATTCCTGATACATGCTACAACATGGATGAACCTTAAAAACATTATGCTGAGTGAAATAAGTCAGTCACAAAAGGACAAATACTTCATGATTCCACTTAAATGAAATATCTGCAATAGGCAAGTGATGGAACCAAAGCTTACTAGTGGCTACCAGAGTGGGTGGGAGGGAAGGGCAAAGGCTCAATGCTTAGGGGACACTGAGCTTCTGTTAAGGGTGATGGTATAATTTAGAAATGGGTAAGGGTGATGGTTGCACAATGTGATGAACATAATGTCACTGAACTGTACATGGTAAGAGTGTTGAAATGTCAAATGGTTGGTATATATATATTTACCACACACACACACAAAAAAAAGTTTAAAAAAAAAAAAAAGATGGATGGATGGATGGCCAGACAAAAGGAGATGAGAAATCTTAATATTTGTAACAGCAATATTAGCATCTCTACTGCTCAACCTTCCCTTTTTCATCTGCTGCCAGTCTCTCCTTTTAAACAATCATTTTGAACCAGTCAGCTGATTATGTCGAAGGCCTTGAGAAACATAAAGGGGCTTGTCTATCCCCAGGGCACATGGTATTAGTGGTTTCCTTGATAGTAGCGATGGATAGACACTCAGTGGAATTTAGAGCTTTGTGCATGTCAACTGAAATTTCATCACCTTTAATATTCAAGACTGTGAGAATATAAGAAGGATAGAACTTTCATCCCCCTTCCTTCAGAAATCATCACCCAGTGGGCATAATGGTCCAGTCAGGTCAAGAGGAAAAGACAGATATGTACAGCCTGTGGCCAGGGAGCAGTTTTCCTTGAAACACATACGGGATGGTACCCATAATCTTGGCCTTGTTAGTAGCACGCTGTAACTAACTGAGCCAACTGGCCTGTGAGCCTGTCAAGAGGCTTGGGAGGTAAGCATGTTTTGATTCTATGGCTCACAGACCAGATCCTGGACAGCAACAAGGGTTAGGGTAATCAGAGTCACCATCTACCTGTTGTGCATAAGAGAGGCTGCCCATGGTACCCTGCGCCCGGGCCTGCATGGTCATCGGATACCGCTGTGGGGTCTGGGACCCATATGGCTGCCCTGGGTACCCATGTCCTTGCTGCGGTCCTGTCGGAGGTCCCTGTTGTTGCGAGTATGGATTAGTCCCACCATATGGCTGAGGTCTCATCTTGCCCATCTGATCCATTGGACTGGATGGCTACAAAATAAAGAGCATTTCATTAACCTGAAACATTCTGATGGCCTCTGGCCATAGGAAATCACAACCCAAGCATACAGACTTTTGGAGTTACTATGAAAAAGTAATGGTATACACTCAGTAACCTTTGAGTAAGTCACTTAACTCTCCTCAGAACCTTGATTTTGTCGTATGTAAAATGAAAATACCACCTGTTTGTGAAAGCATCTTGTAAGCTAAAAAGTACTGCTAAGTGTGTGCTAGTACTTGAGATCCAAGGGACAGGACAAGTGCAGGGCAATTAATATAGTATGAACTCCATGGTGTAGAAAATCAAAATAAAGGCCCTTCAGTTGGAAGAGATTGGTGCTGCTATTCACTATTACCTTGCTCAGCAACACCAAAACTGATGCTTCAATACTATGGCTTGGAATTCAAATACACCAGTGTCCAGATGTTTCTATTCTTCCAATAGTCAAAAATTGTCCTTGTACATCCGTAGCCCGTATGCACTATGGCACAAGCAGTTAAATTTATTCTTCCTTCCAAATGAGCAATGTGGCTAAGTTACTGTTGTTGAGGGAGATGCAACTTGGAATTTGGAGCTTTGTGCATCTCAACTAAAAAGTGCATTTCCTTTAATATTCAAGAGTTTGAGGATACAAGGAGGATAGAGCTTTTGTTTCTTAAAGAACAAGAAGGTATAGAGGTATAACACAGCACCAGTTATGAAAGCTCAAAGTTCAAGTTCAAAGTTATTTGGCTACACACATAGCTTTCGTTCCAACTCTTTGAGGGGCAACAGGTTCAACCACCTCAGTCACTTTTTGGCATGCCTTTGCCCTATTAGAGGAGCCTTGGTGGAGCAGTGGTTAAAGTACTCAACTGCTAGCTGAAAGGTCAGTGGTCTGAATCCACCAGCCACTCTGCAGGAGAAAGATGTGGCAGTCTACTTTGGTAAGATTTATAGCCTTGGAAACCCTATGGGGCAGTTCTACTCGACTCGACAGCAGTGGGTTAAGTTGCCCTACTGGAGTTGCAAAGCACAGACCAGCACATACCTTCCTCTGCCAGAGATACTCATCTCTATCTATTGGGTATGGGGGATTTTCTCTAAGCACCTTAAATAGATACACCTATGTTGGAGAACAGGGCTGGGCCTAATAGAAAACTTGAAAATTGAATCTTACTTAAAGGCGGGGGTGGGAGGGACTATTGTTGTGGGCCTCGATATCATTAACTCCCAAATGAAAGAGTTCAGTGGTTCTCAAACTTTAGCATACATCAGAATCACCTGGAGGGCTTGTTAAAACATCGACTGCTGGGATCCACCACCAGAGTCTCTGGCTCAGTAGATTCAGGTGAGGCCTAGGACTGCATTTCTAACAGGCCCAGGTGATGCTGATGCTGCTGGTCCAGGGAACACACTTTAAGAACCACTGGTCTAGATTATTCCTAGGGTCCCTTCTAGTTGTTATTCTATAACTAATAAATAAATTATTCAATAATTCAAGATGTGTAAGATCTTTTAAAAACAACAACAACAACAAAAAACTTCCAAAATAAGGGAGAGGAGGAGGCATTTGAACAACTGGGTGCCTGTTTATGTTTTTTTTTTTTTTTTTTGCAGAATACTATCTAAATGTTTTATAACAGAGGAAGCAAAGCCATCATGGAGGAAAATGGATAAGACAATAAGCTACAGAGACTGTTCTAAGTATCAAAAGAAAAAAGCTGGAGAAGTACTCTTTTAGGCTATGGCTAAAATCTCAGGTAAAAAGGTTAATAGTGATGATGTGAGTACCCCCCTAAGTTTCTAAACTATACCGAATCCTAGTAAACTACATCCCAAATCACTACTACATGTCAGTGTTATTAAAGTGCTGTTTAAAACGAACTAAACAATTCTTGCCCAAGCCCTGCCTCTGTACCAGAGCTCCAATAATGTTCTCAATCATAATTTTGGAGCTACATGGATTCTTTTGGGACTATTTCCAAAGTTCAAATTTAACACAATTGACTTGAAAGATTAGATAGGAACCTGAGGGGGTACTTAATTTATGTTAATGGGGGAGGAACAACTCAGAAAAGGAGGGTGAGAATGGTTGCACAACTCATAGAAAGTAATCAGTGTCACTAAATAGTACATGTAGAAGCTGTTGAATTGGTATGTTTTGCTGTATATATTCTCAACAACAACAAAATTAAAAAAAAATTAACTACTGGGTTGTTGTTGTTGTTAGGTGCTGTCCAGTCGCTTCCATCTCACAGCAACCCTGTGTACAACAGAACAAAACACTGCCAAGTCCTGCGCCATCCTAACAATCATTGCTATGTTTGATCCCATTGTTGCAGCCACTGTGTCAATCTATCTCATTGAGGGTCTTCCTCTTTTTTGCTGACCCTCTACCAAGCACGATGTCCTTCTCTAGGAACTGGTACCTCCTGATAACATGTCCAAAGTACATGAGATAAAGTCTCACCACCCTCACCTCTCACTGGACTAGTAACAAACAGCATGTAGTCTTTCTCAGACATACCTGGCAACAGACCCAAAATATCATCATTCTCACCTATCATGCCTCATATCACACCACAGTCCTCACTCTCACCTTATCCCAGACTGCAGCTACTACCTATGTGGTCACCAGGTGAAGAGACTACATTTGCTGGACAGAGACCAACCAGCCTGCTCTGGGTGTCTCTGTCAGTTGAGGTCTCCCCTCACACATGAGGGGCAGTCATTGCTATGGTTACTATGGAGCTTCTACAGCAGATCGGAATTTTCTGTGAAATTTCACAAACGCCCGGCCCCTCCCTAGAGACTCCAATTTAGTAGGTTTGGAAGGGCTTTGCCCCCAACCCTTAAGATCCTTGGATAATTCTGATGTATAGTACTAGCTGAGAGCCAGTGGTCTAGAAATCCACTGTTCAGTAAAATTTTCTGTAATACGTGGCTATCAATTGCTTAAAATATGGCCAATGCAACTAAGGAACTGAATCAAAATTTTATATAACCATGTGTGCAGTTCTACAGCAACATCCCAAATCACTCTTACCAGTCCCTGCCCAACAACAGATCCAAACTTCCTACCTACTACATCCTGTACAATATCACATAGAAAAGAGCAAAGAGTGTTATTTGATAGACTTGGGTTCAAATCCTAACTCCCTCACTCTCTGACCTTGAACACATCAACTCTTCATCTAAAATGCACATAACACACTTAGCACAGTGTTTGGTATTTAAAGGTTCGATAAATAGTAGCTGTTATCAATAATGACAAATAGTGCCTCTGCCTAGTTCCCAAAGCTCTCCACAGTATGGTCCAGTTTTACACATTTTTCAGTCCCACTCCATGGTTCCCCAGATACTGTACATGCCCAGCTCTATGCATTGGTACCCTGCTCTGCCATCCTGTCCACAATGGTTTCTACTAACAGAACTCAAGCCTTCAACATGAAGCCACTTCCCAATTCTTCAGCATCTTCTGATCCCTCACATTTCTAATGTCCTACTATAAATTTAGTCAGAATCATAAGGTTTAGCACTTAATTATGGTTAATTATTCCAGCTAACTGATTGTATCTCTCAAGCAGGGCTTCAAATCGGTTTGAACCCCTGCTGAGAATTTGTTTTTCCAACCTAGATATACTGAATCAGAATCTACAGTTTAACAAGATCCCCAGGTGATTCTTATGTATAATAAATTTTGAGACCTGCTGCTCTACTAGTGGGTCTCAGAATTGGTCCCTAACCAGCAGCATCAGCATTATCTGGGAACTTGTTAGAAATGCAAATTCTCAGCAGGGTTTAGAACTAGAATGAACCAGTTTGAAACCCTGCTCTCAAGACTAAGTTCTGGATAGTCAGAGATAAGAGTATTTTATCTTTAAAGTCACCCCCAAATACCCAAGTGCAGAGCTGGGGCTCAATAAATTTTCAAGTGCCAGGCTGCCCTGATACAGAAAGAAGGTGGGGAGACTATAGGGAGAAAGCCCAGTTCAAGCCATCTAGTCACTGGGCTAGGGGCACACCCAAATCCACAAGACAGGTAATAACTCTGGGGAAGAAAAAACAACTTAGATTAAACTGAGAGAAGAGGGGAGGGTTAGAGTAAACAGCCGAGGGAGATCAAGCACACTCTCAAAACAACCTTATGTGCCAACCTATACCAGAGAGGACTTCAAAATTGCATGTTGTTGTTGTCATGCGCTGTTGAGTTTATTTCAACTCACAGCAAACCCTATAGGACAGAGTAGAACTGCCCCATAAGGTTTCCTAGGCTGTAATCTTTAGGGGAGCAGATCGCCAGGTCTTTTCTCCCGAGGAGCAGCTGGTGGGTTCAAACCGCAAACCTCTCAGCTAGCAGCACCGTTAACCACTACGCCATCAGGGCTCTTTTCAAAATTGCATAACCATTCACAAACAGACTGCTTAAATGCCAAAGGCAAGTCAGAAACATCAGGGGGCCTACACTCCCAGCTGAGGACAGCTACTTACATGGAGACTAGTTAATAAAGGGTTCAAGGAGTCTTCTATCTCAACTTTGGGAAATCTTTGCAGATGAAAAAATAAACGTTTGAGTCCAAGAAATTCTTATTCTAGAGGTAAAATTCAGACATTTCTCTTTCCTGGTCATCAGATTTCTGACCCCCTTTCCTCACCAAAAGAATCTAATCAACAGAATATGCAATTTAGCAAACTAAAGTATAAACCCCGCTGCTGTCGAGTCGATTCCAACTCACAGTGTACTAAAATACGTTCAGTTCAAACAATCAGATTATTCTGGCCTCATGTCAAAGATAAACACCTGCTCATTTCCGAAGGGGAGGTGGGCAAGGGTCTAACTCACACTTGTGACACTTAAAACCATTGTGAAAGATTTATGATTTGCAGTTATAGATGAAACGCCATCTTCCAATTTCTCATAACAGAAAAAGGGCCTTAAATCTTCACTAATCAGTTTTATTGGAAAGTAGCAATTTCAGACCAGAAAAATCCCTACTATATGCAAAATAAAAAAGCCAGTATCAGCAGTCTGCAGGCACCAAGGAAGGAGGAGGGGATGGAAAACACCAAATCAGAGATTCCTGACTATAGGAAAGACAGAGAGGAAATCCTTTCAATAGGAAACCACAGGAGTAGATTACTCTGATTACACTTCAAAAAAGCAAAGGCTCTGCGACAGAGACACATAATTCAGAGGAAAATGCTGCCCCCTTTATTAGGGAAGTCGGGGGCCCCCTGCTATATACCCTCCTACATTCATAAAAAATAAAAATGAAAAAGGAGGGAAAGAGCCATAAGAAAACTTCCATCTCCATCCACCACTTATCTCCTTCCAGATCACTGGCCGTGTTATTAACTGCCTGCCAAATGAAATGCATCAAAAGATGAAGTTTAGGGGCATCAAAGGCAAGGATGCCTAGCAGGCTTGTCCTTCCGAATACATTCAGAACAAACAGCTTTCAGACTAACCACTTGCATAGAGTGTCCCCCTGCTCCAAGCAAATGCAACTTCAGATCCCTCCAGATCGGCTGCCTAATAGAATCCCTTACAACTTACTGCACCTAGGAAAACCATAACGATCCTCAAGGGGTTACAGACTAAACTTAAAGGTGGAGCTGGGCTAAACGTGATATAACCAAAAGCAACCAGCTTTGTGAAACTCACAGGTTAAGTACAGCTGCAAACTCTCTAACTTTTGACCATGACTTATAGAGAAAAGGCCAGAGAAGATGGGGCCAATAACTCAAACTTCCGAGAAGAGAGAGATGCCATTCACCAAAATGCACCACACAACATGCTGCAGTGGCACCAGGAAAGAGAAGCCTCATAATCTTCTAAAATAAAAGCCCAACTGAGGAAAGCTCCAGGCTTCAGTCCCAATTCAAAGATGCTAAAAGGAAGTGACCAGGCAGCAACCCTAAGGAGCCAGATTTGGTACCCAACAGTGTGAAGGACTAAACAAGAATAAGAGAGGGGTGGGCTGGGGCTGCAGAAAAGGTGCCCATCATAAAGGAGAGTCTTGACCACCACTTGTTCTGTCATCCTAAATGCCAACTGGTTGGGTTTGTATAAACTTACAGCTATAACCTAGGATTCTAGACATTTAAATATTATTTCTTACATCCTGTGCTTTCAATTTACTCCTGGCCAGATTTGTTGTATGACTTTTAATAATAACAATTAAAAAAAGCATCCCTGGCTCTTTAACCGAAAGAACCCCCTAATTGATTCCCACAGTAATTAACCTGCATTTTACCTCAGAGAGAGGTAGTTAAGGAAGTCGGCACTGCTATTTATAACTCATCTCAAATTGAGGGCAGACTGCCTAAAATCTAACACATCCCAGCTGTACTCCTGTTTGAACTGGGGCCAAGGGAATTTTTTAAAGCAATCTTGGCACCGAATGAATGACACCAACAGTATGAGAGCGCGAGTGGTTGTGTTGTGGTGACGTAGCATTGGAGGTGGAATGGGAGAGGGGGGCCAGTGTACTGTGATCCCTCGCGTGCATGCCTGCTGCTTGCCGAGTCCCAGTACAGTAAGCTGGGAACCGCCCACTGAGAGCCAAACACAGGAAAAGACTTTTCCTGTGGAACGCCTTGAAGTGAGAAACACATGGCTAATCTGCATAACGCGAAGCCACACCGCCCCTGCCAGGAAGGTTAGCGCTCGTAATCTCTGGCCATGAAGCTGGCTGCCTGGGAGGACTTGGACTGGCGCCTGATAACCCAGAAAGAGCCGAGAGAACAGATGGGTAAGGACCCCGGCAGAAAACAGCCCCAGGTCACATGACTTGCCACATGGCCCCGCCAGCACAAACTATTGTCTGGCTGCAGAGCTCCAATAAAAAGACACTCGGCCTCCGCTTCCTGTGATTCCAGGGACAGGCAGCAGCTGTTGATTCAGTTCCCGTTTGGGACCCTCCCCTGTTGAGGAGCACTCCAGACAGGGACAAATATAAAAGTTAGGGCCTCTCGCAACCAAAAAGCTTTCAGTTTTCTGCAAGCTCCACATGGCTCAACTCAGATCTTAGGATGGACAGAGGAGAACATCCATAAAAAGAACCACCCTTTGTACCCTGGTACATGTGGGTTGACCAACATAATCATTCCCAATGTATCTCCCCGCCACCGGCCCGATTCACATCCCCAGCTACACAGACATCTGCATCTAATGCTCCCTCATTCCTTCTCACTCCTCTAGTACTTCATGGCTTTGAAGACTGGTCAAGGACCCCTATCCCAACTGACGAGAAACGACTCAGAAATTTCCCTGCTTTAGGTCTATCCCCATACCTGGCCTCCTAAAATAAGATTTCCTTCATTTCAAACAGTGGGGAAACATTACTATTTATGTGACCTAGGACAGTAAGAAAATCCTAACCTCCTATTTGGCTTCACCAGAGACATCATTAAAGACTTTCTGAAGCTAAATACATGACAGAAAAATAAAAATCTCTCATCAAATATACCAACACCTGACCCACTCAGCTTATGATTCTTATCATTCATAACCTGGGTATCACACTCCAGTTTTCTACTTCCCAAGAGATGGAAAACAATTCCTTTATTTTAGTCCAAGTTCATACAAGTTCTAGTTTGCAACTACCACCCCCAAAGAAATAGTTTTTTTTTTTTTTTTAATTCTTTCAAACTTCCATAAGTTTCCAAGTTAAATAAAATTTAAAAATCCAAAGTTGATGAAAAGTTCTATCTAGCCGATTCTGTCTACAAAAACCATTCTAGAAGATCAGGGCATGTTCTCCTTTGCAGACTAAGAGGGAGCCCATTTCAAAGACATCACCTGAACCACCAGTCTGACTAAACCCTCAGGAGGGGCTGCAACCAAACATCAGACTCAGGACCTTCGAACCCACACTCTGTGTCTCACAAGACAAGACAAAACACCTCGCTCTCTCTCTGGCTCAGAGACATTTAGACTACCATGCCCCATCCTTCCAGACCAGAAGATCACAGAAAACACTAAGGGTAGAGACCAAAATGGGAAGAGTCATCGACTCACAGATTATGAGAGCCAACTGTAATAACCACCTCACAGCTGTCCACCCAAAAGAGGCATGCCAGAAAAACCACAACCAGGTGTCTGGTATTTCTTCATTTCTTCTTGGGTTCCAGACAGAGCCTTTCAAATAAAGCAGCTAGAGCACTAATGAATTCTCTAGCAAATGATAAAGTTCTTCTCATCCAGTGCATTTTCATTAGCGATCTTTCACAGGGAAAACGCTCCTCCCAAAATGATAAAGATCACTTTTTTGGAAGACAAACTTAGCTAACAGATTTTCCCAATTTCCAAAGGATTACAAAAGCCTCTAAGGAAACCAAACTTCTTTAAAAAGAATTCCTCTTCAAGTACTGGGTAAAACCAGGGGTTATAAAAACAATAGTAAGGGCCCAAGAAGAATAAACAAATTAAAAAGGTAGGAACTGAAATGCCGTTTGATAAAATTAAACATTCCCTTCTTTACAACTTTTAATCTCAAGAGTAGAGCAGCAGTAGGATGTGGTGGAAAAAGCAGAATACCTAGGTTCCGATCCCAATTCTATGACCAACTACCTGGGGGAGCCAGCAAGGCAATTGCACCTCAAATCTCATCAACTACACAATCCAATCCTGACCTCCAGATTCTGAATCAGCAGACTGGGATGGAGCCAGGAATCTGTGTTTTTAATCTCCTCAGGCGATTCTCGTGTCCAGTTTGGGAGCATTTGGGCTACATGGCTTCCTTCCAACGCTACTCCCATCTCCAGCACACAGAGATTCTAGAAGTCAGATTCAGATGAGTACGTCCAGTTTCCTAAGGCAAACACAATGGTCTAAAGAGGGTGGTGCCTGGCCGATAGAGAAAAACCAGGAATGTACTTCGGATTCCTAAACGAATAACATTCTCAGTCAAAGCCAAGCTTTCCCGAATTCCTATACCTGGTCTCTGATTTACTTGTTCTCTTAAGCACATCACTAACATACTATATGCTTTTACTTACCTTGTTTACTGTCTGTATCCTAGATTAGAATATAAACTCCAAGGGGGTGGGGTGGGGTGGGGT
>NW_004443984.1:3009135-3026121 GCF_000243295.1 Trichechus manatus latirostris
GTGTGTGTGTGTGTGTGCGTGTGTGTGTGCGTGTGCGCGTGTGTGTGCGCGCGCGCGCGCACTTCACTATAGCATCCTCCAGCACCTAGAATGGTGCCTGGCACAGCAGACAATAAATGTTAGCTACTATCATTCTACATCTACACAAATCCCAAATTTGTGGCAGTAAAGTTCAGAAACCAGAATAATTAATGTCTAGCCCCATAAGCACAGACCAGAAGCCCAAAGTGGTGAGGCAGAGGTTAACCAGCAATCAAATAAATTAAGGTTATGCTTTAAAAAGGAAAAAAGCATAGCTTTTGACACAACTCTGAGCAAGTCACTTCACCTCATAGCACCAGAATCATCTATAAAATGGGGATTAAAAACTGGTTCACAAGGACATGAGGTAGTTCAAACAATATGTATGTGAAATGCCTATTATGGCGCCAGTCATAAAGCACACACACAACAGATCTTACTTCCCTCTCTTCATCCTCAATAGGGAGAACAGAATGGGGTAGAAAGTACAGTTTCAAAATACTTAAAAAACAAGAACACACAAGTCAGACACCAAAAGGGCTGGCCAGTTCAATTCTCAAAACACCACCTACTTTCAGTCTGTTCTCCCAGAGGAATTCATTCAAAAGCTCTCCTCCAAGAATCCTGACAGTCTAGCCCAACAGTTTTCAGCTGGGGCAACACCAACTCCTGAGAAATGTGTTTGGAAATAAATGTATGGAAGCATGTTTCTGAGTTGTCACAATAACTATGTGGCACTACTGGCATGTATTACCTGGGGAGCCGGATACCAAACGTCCTGCAATGCAGCCCCACATAAAGAAGAGACTCGCTGAGAAACAATGGATTCTAGCCCATTACAAGTCCAACCTCAGATGAAGAATTTCCTCTAACACTTGACCCTGGAGCAATAAAGAGCAAGGAAATCAGAACTGACCAGTACCCATACCAAGAGCCCAACAGCACAAAGCTACCCACTAGCTAAAGTGTTCATAAATCAAAATTTATTTTAAAAAATAGTTTGAAGATAGTTTACCAGTAAGGTGGTATTTTTCTTCCAGTGCATTTATTACAATTGTAATTATGTAGTTATTTATGTGATTATTTCTTTACATCTTTCTTCTCCACTAGAAAGTACTCCATGGAGGCAGCAATTATGAATCCCATTTCATAACACAATGCCTGATACATTATAGAAGCTCAATAAATATTTGTGGGATTAAGGCAAGTAACTGGCATATAGTACGTATTCATAGGTTTTTCAAAAAAGGTTCTGCCATAAGACTTCTCATATTGGCAAGTCCTACTATATTATGCTTTAAATTAGACAACATTTCAGCAACAAGACTGGACAATTAAGTGAGCTGGAGAAAGTTCTTATCCTGAAAATCCTTGAGAACCGGGGAATATGACTAAAATCTAGAAAATCTTGATGGTATGCAAGGAAGACAGGTTGGTATACTACATCCCAGTACATGCTCAAAAATTTAAAACTTAACCATGTACAGATCTTGTTACCCACATGAGGTGATATGGGTTGACACCAGAAAAAGGCACTTCCTCCCACAAACCATCCTTCGGTGCTTCTAGTAGGGAAAGGACCTTGGTGTGGATGGACCACAAGCCTAACCAAGTAGGGCAGTTCTTTTGACATCTTCTGCCCTGATTATTTGTCATTATTTATCATTAAGTGATAAGGTACACTTAAGAAATACATGGTGAGTGAAGGGTCACGTAACCTTACAAATAGAGCTTCCCACAGGAGGGTACATTCCAACTTTTCAGTAGAGACAACACTGTTCTAATTCTCACCTAATTCCTCTGACCTAGTTTCTGAAATACTCTTCCATCTTCCATATTAAACTGCTTTGCAGATAACAGCTCCAAAAATGGGGGGGGTGGTGGCAAAAACTGCTTCTAGTCTCAGCCTCATTTGCTTTCTCTTGGAAAAACTCTCATTTCCCCCATTTTTTGAATTTTACCTATAACTCCAAACTTGGGCTGGTTCACATGAGTTACATAAAAAAAGATCCTAAATTTCTCTAAATGCATGGTTCTGGCAGTCTTTCCTTCTATACTAAAAAAGGTATCTGTGACACATCACTGAGCTGTAGGAACTTGATTTATATGCAGTTGGGGATTCCCTTTGTCATCATGCTTCTCCATCAATCCAATTAAGTACTGCATTTTGATAAAGACACCAAGAAGCAGCAGCAATACCACTGCATTTATTTCATTAATTCCTAGGAGCAACTTCTCCAAAATACCAAACTTTTACTAGGTCTCCCTAAGTTCACTCTGAACTATAACAGACACAGTTAAGAATGGCCCAGGGCACAGACCACCTCATTATGCTTATGTTGTTGTTGTTAGGTGCCATCGAGTCAGTTCTGACTCACAGCAACCCTACTTACAACAGAACGAAACCCTGCCTGGTCCTGCGTCATCCTCACAATCGTTGCTATACTTGAGCCCGTCGTTGCAGCCACTGTGTCAATCCATCTCTTCCTCTCTTTCGCTTAAGCTTATAAAACCCCTTGCCATCGAGTCAATTCCAACTCATAGCGACCCTAGAGAACTGTTCCATAGAGTTTTCAAAGAGCAGCTGGTGGATTCATACTGCCAACCCTTTTGGTTAGCACCTGTAGCTCTTAACTACTGCACCACCAAGGCTTCTAAGCTTATTGGTGCCTCCGAATTCTCAGGCTTTTTTAAGGTCAGCAATTCCCTGAACGGGAAACCATAGCATCCTCTAAATTTCCTAGCTCTTTTCACAGCTCCAAAAGTACATAGGTACCAAACTCCTTTACCCCACTGTCCAGACAAATGTATACGGAGACCCTGGCTTTATGATTTATACCAGAAATACATGGGACCAGACCAAAGTTACCAGATGTATTCTCTGAAGCTTATTGTGCTCTCTTCTTTATTTGCTATCTATAGCCAGTATAATCCAATTGGGATGGATACTTGATGTTGTGGATTGAATTGTGTCCCCCAAAAATATGTGTTGTAAATCCTAACCTCTAGGCCTATGGTTATAATCCCATTTTGGAATGGGTTTTTTGTTATGTTAATGAACAGGATTAGTGTAGGGTGTGTTTTGAGTCAATCTCTTTTGAGATATAGAAAAGATTAAACAAGGGAGTAGAGGGAGATGGGGGAAGAGAAATGCCAAGCCACATGAAGATCGCCCAGGAGCAGAAGCTCAGAAGAGACAAGGACTTTCCTCCAGAGCCGACAGAGAAAGAAAGCCTTTCCCTAGTGCTGGCACCCTGAATTTGGACTTCTAGCCTCCTAAACTGTGAGAAAATAAATTTCTGTTCGTTAAAGTCACCCATTTGCGGTATTTCTGTTATAGCAGCACTAAACAACTAAGACACTTGGATGCTAGGCTACAGAAATCTAGCCAACATTTTAATACACACACACACCCCAGTCTATTCTGGCTCATGTACTCTTTTGAGGTTATCTTATTCAAGGCACACAGAGTTTCCCGTTGGTGAATGTGTCTGGATGGGTGAGCCTAGCTATCTCAATCTTATTTTACTTTAACCCAAAATACCATAATGAGACCACATATTGGTCACTTGAGGTTTTCTGTAGGGGTTTTAAAGAAGCCAATTCAAAGCTGCACTGTGAAAGCAAAGGATTCAAATCACAAACTGGAAAGAAAACAAGAATGTTACAAATCTGTCCTGGACCAACAGAACCCCAAAAACAAATTAAGGAGAGCTAAGAAACCATCTCCTGACCCAAAGGCAATAAGGTGGAAAAAGACAAGAAGTATTGATCGTTTAGGAACTTCTGTTTATTAGTTAATTGACGAAAGCACTTCCTTCCTGCCTCTAGTTAACTAGACCTTTCTAACTGAAGTGGATACTAGGAATCTTCACTGAAAAGTTGTTGGTTTAAAAATGCTATAAATTAATTGCATCTCCAGTCCGTACAAAGACTTTTTGCCAGCTCTAGTGCAGTGAAGTTACTGGGGTCTCTGTGTGCTTTTGCATTCTACTAATGCAGAGGAAGATACCGAAGGAGACAATGGAAAGAGGCAAAAAAACAAGAACAGAGAAAACAGAGTTAAAAGGCAGGGAGATGACTGAGTTAAACATACACACAGAAAAAAATATGACTCCCCATTAGAGTATTTATCTGTACATACAAATATCAAAACACTGATCAAACTGTCAGTGAACCTCCTGGAAGCCACTGCCTTCATCACAGCTGGGTCACAGTGATCACAGCTTCACTTCCCAAGAAGGAGGAAAAAGAGACTTGGTATTAGGATACTTGTTTTTAATAGAAAGGATACACAAACTATATCAGGTTTTCAGAAAGTCCAAGTGAACACTATTGGTCTCCACTTGGTCTCTGCAGTGTTGCCGTGTTAATGTTTATTACCTGATCATTTCTGCAACTTCAGTTTCTGTGCCAAGCACAATCCTTATTCATTAAGTCATACAACCGGGGACAGGTCTTGGCTCAAGTGTCTACTACTCCGAGGTATCCACTTCAGAGAGAGGATGACTTGTCAGGAGTCAGAGGATTTATTTGCCAGGGCCTCACAACAACGGAACAAGGAAAGAAATTCACAGCAGAACTCAAGCTAGCCACTATGGGAGAGGAGAGGGGTGTCGTTAAGGATGGCCTATGGAGATCATCAGATCACCAAAGATCCTATTCTCAGGTCAGTTTTGGCAGGAAGAAAAGACAAGCAGAAGAGACATCATGGTATTTAATTAGTGCTCCAACACCGGCCTTTAAGTGGCATTTTCAGGAATTACTTTCTTAGGCAAAATTTACTGAACTGGTCATATGTGAAGATCACCACCATAGGTCACCATCTTAAAATGACTTCTCCCATCTTTATCAAACTCCAGGAACCTCAGATTCATATCCTCATGCTGCCTCACCAAAAAACTAAAAAAGAAAGAGGGAGATGGAACGCAGGGAGCCCTCAAGTCCCATAAATAAAACTCACAGCAGTCGAGTCGTTTCCAACTCACAGCAACCCTACAGGGCAGAGTAGAACTGCCCTATAGGGCTTCTTTATGGAAGCAGACTGTCACGTTTTCTCCCACAGAGCGGCTGGTGGATTTGAACTGCTGACCTTTCAGTTAACCACTGCACTCAACCACTACACCACCAGGGCTCCTTCCTATAAATAAAGATACATATTTTTTCCACTGGTTTATTATTATTGCATCCCTCTCATGGATCTTGTAGAAAATTCGTCTCAAAAGTACTTTCTTTCTATCCCTCCAACTCCAAGTATTCTTAATCTTTTTCCATCCAAAAACACTCTCACATCATGGGGAGGGGCACACACATCTGAAAACTGGCCTATGGTATAACCTGGAAGAAGCCCCTAAGGTAATCCTGATATATCCTAGTGTGCATCAGAATTGTCTGGGAGGCTTATTAAAACACATTGCTGGGCCCCTCACCAGAGTTTCTGGGATCAGTAGGTCTGAGCGGAGGATCTGCATTTCTAAACAGGGCTCAGGTAATGCTGATTCTGGTGGGCCAAGGACCACACTGAGAACCACTGTAATAATCCATCTCTCATAAACTAGAACAAAGAGATTTTAATATAATTTTATTTAAAAAAATTAATATAACTCAGATGTAGTTAAGAACTATGAAATAGTTTTTAATTCTGTGAAGACCAATACTGTCCTTAATCACTCAATTTTATACCCTTCTCAAGCATGGGCCTCTGCCAACCAGGAGTTACATGAGGATTTTATTTGATAAACTAAAAAGTACTACTTTCACATATCTTATTTAATACTTATTATAGCCTGCAACATAAATATTTTTCTTCACTACACAGTTGAGAATACAGACTCAGGTAAGTTATGTGACTTGCCTAAAGTCACACAGCTTAAATGAACTTTAAACCTAGAGTTCAGAGCTGACTGCTATGAAACCTTGTGTGCAACACTTAACCTTTAGGTGTTCACTTTTCCCAAATGGAAAATTAAGACAATAATCCCTCCCTCTCCTGCAAGTGCTCCAAATTATAGAAAGTAAAATCACTATGCAAACATTTTCATAATGCAGGTCACTTTCACTCAGATAAAAGTGAACTATTCTATCTTCTTCGAGACTTAATTCCCCACCCCCCTGAAGAGGAGGGGGCCTGAGGACCAAATGGGGCTAGTTCTCACCATTGGGATCACAAGGCAGCTATAAACCAAGTGTCATGGGGATTCATCAGAAACCCAGAATAATAAAACCCTAAATGGAAGGGATTGACAGGACCAAGATCTAAGAACATTAAATTGTAACTAAAGGGTTTTCAATCTTTCACGCCATTTAAGAGTTCCAGGCTGTTGTAAAAATAATGTCCCAATAAGTCTTAGTGCTTGAATAATTTATTTTAGAGAAGCAAATTTGGAATTTTATAGTGTCATAGCTCTGGAGAATCAGGCAAACTTTGGTTCAAATCCCAACTCTACCTTTTACTTGTTCTTTGCCCTAGGGCAAATCTCATTCTTACCCTACTTCCTCCTCTGTAAAGTGGGAGGAATAATAAAACCCACCTCTCCTAGAGTCTGAAGAGTAAATGAGGAAATTCACGGAGAGTACGCCAAGCACAGGGCTTGGCACAAAGTAACTACTCAAATGGATGGTAACGAAAACCAACCAAACCCGTCGACGTCCAGTCAATTCTGACTCATAGCAACTCTACAGGACAGAATAGAACTCCCCCATAGGGTTTCCAAGGAGCTGCTGGTGGAGTCGAACAGCCGACCTTCTGGTTAGCAGCCCAGCTCTTAACCACACCACTGTGCCACCAGGGCTCCCAAATGGATGGTAGCTATCGTTAATATTCACCCCCCAGCACACCATCATTTGAAAGTCAGGCCTATTCCTGCTCCAAGACTAAGTTTTGAATAAACTACCTACAGAATTGCTCTCTAAAGTCCTTTACAGTAGAGTTCTCTTCGGTGGCCCAGATTCCTAAACAGGTAAAAAGTTGGAAGTCTGCAGAGAAAATGCAGGTTTATCCAGACCTAAATCACTAAGAGTTCCACACTCCCAAACTAATACTGGACCAACCTATGAATTCCACCATCTTTATTATTCAAAGGGCAAGAGAGAAAGCCATCTGTATTTGCCAGCGAAGACTTAGTAATAAACAGCAACTAATTCCCAGCATTTCTGCCTGGGTGACTTGCTCTCTAAGGACAACAGAAAGCAGTAATAAGGGTTACCCCAGAGAGAGGGGAAATCACTGAGCAAGAAGAGTCCAAACGTGTATCTGTTTCCTCCAAAAGGAGGCATCCAGCATGCTGTATGTAGTCTTTAATCCTCTACCACGTGGCTGAACTCACACTCTTCTTAAAGTCAAAGTATACCAGGCACAAGTCAGTTGAGAGTAAATAGCTAGGTTCAAATGCACCTATACCCAGCAAGAAAAGTTGTGACCTCAAGGAAAACGGGGCAAAATAAGAACACCAAGCACATAGCAAATGGGTTTTTAAATGACTGACATCACACCAAACTCCCTTACTGTTGTCCTGCTGGTGCTAGATCTTCCCAGGAGGGGAAAAATGCTCCTTTTAACAGAGATGTCAATAAACAAGCAAGTTGAAAGCTAAGAAGTTTAAGAGGGAAAGGCATACAAAAATCTTGGCTGCTGGTGATGAGCCATGGAAAATCATGAATGCACCAGTGCCAAGGGAGGAGGAAGTCTAATATCTAGCACTGCAGACACAGAAGCAACGAAGCCATAAGGAAGCCCAAATGCAAAAGAGAGAGAGAGAAAAAAAAAAAAAGGCACAAGGCATATTTCCTCTTCACACGGGTGGCAATTCAAAACACGGCTGCAGCACTCCAGGCCTGCAGAGCGCATAGCTCAGTACCCAAAGACCTTAGTATTTAAGATTAACATAACTTCCAGGAGGGCGACAAAAACCTGTCCTGGATTACTGGGTGATTTCTAATATGTACCATAACCAACACTAAGTCAACATTTTAGGGATCAAATTTCCTACTCTGCAGCATACTGGAATGCATTCTTGGCATAAGACTTCTTCCCATTCCAGTCTACCCTTACAAAGTACAGAAGCCACTGAGAAATAAAGACTCAACCTGTCCCAAGACCATCTTTCAGCTATGCGCGAGTGACTTTAACAAAAACAAACAGAAGTTCACTCAGATGTCTTTTTACATTCAATAAAAAATTCCATTCATTTTAAATGGTGGTGGACGGAGCCAATTTCAGGAAAGAATACTCAAGAATGGCAAGTCAATGTTCACCATAACTTGGATTCCTCTAAAATCTAGGGTTAACTAAGGAGTTCATCATCTCAAGTCCCGAAACATCGGCTGTCCATGGCAGATGAACCATCTTGCCTAATTCTGAGTTACTGGAAATCCACTTTTACAAAATGCCAAAATGACAAGGTAAAACAAGTTGGAAGAGGTATTTCTAAGCTAGAATGTGTATTCAAGATTCCATACTTCTATACTGGAGCAATGTAACTCATCCTTCTCTTCCAGGTAAAAGTACTATAAAAGCCTGGCACCGAACACCCAACACGTTGTTAGCTGTTAAACATCCACTTATGGCCCTTGAAAAGTGCCAGGCTCAATCACACATGGACTCGGTAAAAAATAAACCAAAAACACTAATATACTTCAGAGGCTCCCGTAAGGAATAAGCATGTGTTTGCGGCATTTTTGGGCTTCTCGGCCACGGCCAACCTAATCAAAAACAATATTAACGACTACTTCTATGAACAGATGGGCAAACTGCGTATGTGCAAACTTACCAAACCCATTAGCCTTCAGTATAAGGTCTGATCCAAGCAACACAGCTTGAGCACACCGCCCAACTCTTCAGAAGTAACAGGAGCCTAAGAGTCCCAACAGGTACTTCATGGCTCTTGTTCTGTTTAAGAAAGGTCAACTAACCCTGCTAAGAAAGAAAAAGCCCAAGCTCTCCAACCAAATTTGAGCCATCGTCACTGCAGAGCTGTCCAGGGCACACAACTCTGAGGTGACATGACCTTCCAAACCCAAAATAACTAAAAAAGAGCCCCTGAATTGGCTGAGGACTTGGCAGGTTGGACCAAAGGCCCCATATAACCACAGGAACCACTAAGATCCTGGAACCACTCTCTTTCAGGGAATTTTATGGTTAGAGTCCAAATTTTCAAAGTCACTGGAACACTGAGACAACTATAGGTCTGGAGATGAATGTGTAATTTGGATTCTATAAAGCCCATGGAACTCAGAGTAGCATTATGACAAGACAGGTTCATATTTTAACTTTCCCCTTCTTGAACATTTAGCTTCACAAATCACTGCCTCTAAAAAGCTGCCTCAGGTTAACCCTCTCAATTCTGATTGCTCCTTATTCTCAAATTCCTTCTGCCCATGTACTTAGTTTGGTCTACATGCATTTATAAAACCTTGCTTTGCAAGTTTTTCAGATGTGTGCACATAAGCATGCTTCCCCAAGAAAATTAAATTCTTTTGAAGCAAATACTGAATCCATTCCTAGTACCTAGGCAGTACAATCACATAGGCCTATCTCCCACCCCCATTCGAATCTCCAGATCACCCTGACCTAGAAATGCTCACAGCAACAAATCTGAAATTCTAGTACCCTTACCACCACCACACTGGAAGAGGCCTGGGCAACAACGAGCAACCAATGTCAACGCCAATCCAAGCGATTTTTGTGTGTTGTTTTGAACAAACTGATAGTCTTTGGTAAGTTAGCTGAACCTAAAAATTATGGTTAGGGCCACAATTATATTCATATCCCCTGCTACTATATAAGTAGCTAAGTCAAAAAGGCACTTCCAGGATTCTGGTCCAGAAAACACTTCTTGTGAAGAAAAATGGTATCAGAGTCAGCAGATTTTGTTTTTAAAGAGAGAGAAACCTCAGAAACATAAATCTGGTCATCTCACAAGGCTACCAAAGCAAAGTACCACAGGCAGATAGCTAAAATACTCATTCACAGATTATTCCTTTTCCTCTACAAAAACAATGTTTCTAAATCCTAAAACAACAATCTCAAAAACAAAGATTTAGTGATTACCCAAACATTTGAACTTTCTACTGACCCAGGAACCTCAGGGCAATAACATTAACATATATGTGATACACAGGAGTCCAGTAAAAAATACATAAGTAAACACAGCTCTGGGTAGTGGGCTTATAATCTGGAAAGCCCCCACAGAACAGAGGCTGAGGATGAAGCTGAAGTCGCAGTATCTTTTTTCTCCTTTCTGGTATTCCAAAAATGCAAACCCAACCCTAAAAGCATCTCACCAAACTGCAAAACCCTTCTAAAAGAACAAGGCCCCAAAGTCTCAAAGACCAAGCTTTTAGAGCACACTTACCTCACTACTGAAACTTGGGGCCTTCTTTCCAAACTTCTGTTTACTTTCACTCTGAAATTGCAATCCATTTTGAACTGGGCTCCATGGGCTTTGAACTTAGTATGGAGCCAGGGCTACAGAGGCTTCAATTCTAGGGCAGCATCTTTCCACTCCAAATTTCTTTTAAACCACCTCTCCATATCTCCAAGCCCCTCACCTCCCCCACCAACACTACCCTCCTACTATCCTCAAGTCTTTTTCTGCAATACTATTTTATTCTACATGAGAAGAAACTAGCATTATCTTTGCTTGAAAACTGTTTATTAATTTGCCTGTCAGACATTCTATAGAGCCGTTTACATCTTACTACAGAAACCTCCTGGGTACATATTGACAGCTCAGCAAGTATTTACACAAAGCTCTGAAACATTTGGTTCCTTCAGAGAGAAAGAAGCTGCTGTGTCAAGCAAGAGAATTATCAAACACCTTTCCCTCTACCTTTTTCCCTCCTTTATAAAGGGAAGCTTCCTTTTAGCACACCTCTAATATGCCTAAATTACACTTCTACTGAGCCAGGAGGAGAAAGAATGGAAATTCAGGTGTGCTGAAGAACTGAAGAAACAGCATTTCCAGGACCACATGCAAACCATGTCATGTGGTTTAAAAAAACCAGGAGTATAAGAAAAAGCAAATACATACGTGAAATTGACCCTGAGACATTTAGCTTTTCCTGTTCCAGCCTCAGGAACTTTTGCTCCTCTCTCAGCAAAACTTACAGAGCAAGTCCAGGCACTCGGATTACAACCAACTGCCCAAACCAGACCTCAACCTGCCCAAACACTGTAAGAGCCTGTGGAGAGCTTAATGTTACCTCTCCCCACCCCCAGAAAAGAAGCAGTGGTAATGTGGAACTTATGAATATCCACTCCCCAGGCCACCCCCAGACAGCCCCCAACTGTAAAGCCTCCTGGGGATTCTGAAGCAACTACTTTTCAAGTTTTGCTTTAATAAAGTCTGCCTAATTTTTCAATTTCTGTTTAGTGTTTTAAAACCACCAGCCAGGTGGAATGACTAAAGACAAACAGATTAACAGTTTCAAAGCAACAGTCTGGTAGGGCTTTTTCTATAAAGGGCCACAGACCACCGTGGCACCCAACTGTTCAGAGCTTGTTCCTGTGAATCCTCAGGAGAAAACAGTCTTGAGTTTCCTAAGCCCAGGGGGAAGAAAGATGGTCTCAGGACCCCTACCGATAAATGTATAAGAAGATGCCCTCAAAACAAAACAGGTATGAAAGCACAGATAGAAGTATCCAAGAATGAGAAAGTCATGCAGTCTACCAACTTCATTTTACTGATGAGAAAATGAAATCCAGAGAAGGTGAATGACTTGCCCAGTGTCACACAGCTTAATCTGGAGCTGTAGTACCATGCAAGCCTTCTCCTCCTCCACTTGTGAGTCCTGTGCTCTTTACCCGTAACCACTGTGCCACACACAATTCAGTGTGCACCAGTAACCATAATGACCAATCTAAACAAGGAAAACCCAGGGATAAGAATCATGGGAATCAGGACTCCATTTCAGAGCCTGAGATATCACAGCTCACTGGCAGGAAAGAACCATTAAGTGCCAATTTATTTTGAATACCATATTTTAACCATATTTGCTTCTAGAATTTTGGGGTTTGAAGCCAATTAATACAGCCTGTTGGGGGTAAGAATGGAGAAAGAATCCTGTCCATTACACTTTGTTAGCCTATTCCCACATTTTGAACAGTTCACTAACCTCTTTGCAAAAGGCCTACAGTAGACATCACACAGGAGTCAATTCAACATATGAATGTTTAATACAATCCAAGACATCTTGTTACAGCAGGTGCTGCCTGTCATGGTTACTCTGTGTCATACACAAAGAAAGGCACTTTAAAAAGTCCTCACAGGGCCCAACACACAAGAAGTCAATCTTGGTCCTGGCCTCTCTCTCTTCTCCCACCACCATCCCAATCCCATCACCCCCAGTTCTCTCATGGACAGTGGAGAAACATGAAGTCCCCACAACTAAAAGGCACCACCATCTCTGTATAGTTGTCCTGGTCCCTCCTGCTTGAGAGAGCTCCAAGAGTCCTGTATTTCAGCCAGCCCAGAATTTCTGCCAGTAGGCATTCCCATAATAAACCCAGGATTCCTGTGTTTGTTTCCCAGGAGTCAGAAATGTCATCTGGTATTTCCATAGCAGGAACTAACAGCCAAACTTCTACAATCAAATCTAACGTGGTTCTGGAATACTTATTGTATGCTATTTTTACCCTGATGAGCTGGGTTGGTCTCGAGGTACTACTACCAAAAGCATCCCAAATGAAAAGACTTACATAGGGTTCAAGTGCATAGGGGACCTAAAACTATTTCATCAGAAGCAAAATTCCAACACCTTGAGACACAACATTGCATAACGAAAGAGATAAAGGAAAAGTTTGTCTATTGGGATCTCCTCAGCTCCTGTGAAAAACACATAGCCACAATACACACGCTTACCTAATCTTTATTTCATAAAATCAGAGTCAAATGAGAACATTACCACCTTAGCTGTATCAATCAAGTCTCCGTAAAATACTCTTAATCCAGGACTGGGTTAGGGAAAGAAGTAGGCAGAGCAAGATCTTATTATTTAAGAACACTAAGAGTAGCACATCATGGTCTGGCAAGCAATTTATCCTCAAGAAGCAAAGAGGAATCCAGAACAAAATCCATCCACCTACACCCCTCACCTATACTAGTGCCACACACCTGAAGCAACCCACAAAACTGGAAGCTACCTGGTGTCTTCCACAACGGAATGCTCACAGCCTGGGTCACAGGGGAGTAGGCATCTGAACTGAGATTGAGTAGAAGGAATCAACGTTTGTGGGGAACTAAGCCTGGGTTTGGTGGTATTAAAAGGGAATCAGAAAACACATCCAGAGGCAGCACAGACAGGCTTCTAAACAGGGACCGCATCTATTTTCCTACCATTTACCCAGGACAGAGCATAGTGCCTAGCATAAAAATTAAATACTTGTTTAATGACTAGAAAACAAAACCCACTAAATAACAAAAGTTGCTTTTATAATAATAATAAAGTTTGCCTGAATATCCCCAAACCAGCACAATTCAAATCTAATTTGCTTTTAAACAAACCCTGGTTTACCCCCAAATTGCTTCCTCTAATAGTTTTCAAGAAATGTTATTTCTCAGACCCCACCCCCCCACCCAAAAACAGAAACAAAAACAGAAGGAATGGGAGGAAAGAAGTGTAGATTATAAAATGACCTGAACACAAGACGATTGTTTTCTAAGACAAAACTTACCTTCCAAACACTAGAAATACTATTTGAATTTCCCCTATTTTTTGCACATGGAAGACATGGAGTCAAGGTACACAGCTCTAAGCCTGACATTCAATACAACTATTTTCAAAATGCCCAACTCAATGGAAGAGCAGAAAAGCATTTCCAGCATGGGGAGGGAATACAGCTAATTAGGTCATCTAAGTGAACAAAATCTCATAGCAGAAAGGTACAACTGGCTACTGCTGGGGTGTGTGTGTGTGTGTGTGTGTGTGTGTGTGTGTGTGTGTGTGTGTGTGTGTGTGTGTGTGTGTGTGTGTGTGAAAGGAGTTTTGCCCCTCTTTGAAAAGATACATGGGTTCATAGAATACCCTATATTCCTGACCAAAGCCTTAAAGGCAAAACATTATGAAGAAGGAAAAAGAGCAAAATAAAATGTATAAAAAGGTACCTAGAAGTTGTAATATCTAACCAAATCTTAAGTATCACTGTAGGTCATATCTTTGTATCTTGAAGACATAAAAAAAAATGGAATATACCTTAGAATGCAAAGAAAAAACTGGCTGAGCTCTAAAATGAATTATGGCAAAATAAAAATCCAGCCTTTTGATATTCCAAGAGTAAATGATAAATTTTAACAAACCAAGAATTTTAGAAGAAAGCCGCTCTCACAATTATGAAAGACAGACAGTCCCTTCTCTCTAAATTGAGCTGCTGTCCCAAAGTTCAATCAACAAAAAAAAGTGTTAACAAGATTCAACATGTAAACAAAAAATGGGGCCCGCCTTCCTTAAAACAGAGCACTTGAATCTAATATGAAATTCTCTCAGAAAGCTTCCAGTTCTCCAAAAAAATGAAAGTTTTCTTCCACACACCCCCCATAAAGATCCCACATTCACCACTCAATAAAAAGCCCAGCAAAATAATTTCAATTCTTCGAAGCGAACAGGGTCAAAATTACTCAAGACAAACGCGTCTTCAGAGCCATCAAAGAAGTCATTTATACCATCGGGAAAGTCACAAAACCAAAACAAACAGCAAACCCATTGTAGAGAAAAACTCAGCTACTGTTCTAACAACACAGAATCTATTTCAGGCTGCATAAAACAAAACAAGCAAAATAAATCCAAGGTACAAGCAAAATGCCATAGCCTCCTCTTTTGTTTCGGGCACAATGTAACAAGCGCAGCCTGTCTGGAGCTCTGCTCCTGCTGATACAGTATTGCTGCTTAAACCTCCCTCCTCAAGGTCACAGCCAATTTCAGCTCTGGAATAAAAGGCAGATAGTGGCAGCGATGGTTTGGGTTATCACTGGCAAAAAAGCAGAGTGTAAAAGTTTATGAGCTCATCAGGATTGTTGTACCATTACATCAGAGGCAATTATAAATGGCCAAGAGCAGGAGATGGGGAGCCAATCAGATCACAGATAGGATGTCAACCTAAGACCAACTGTCTCCTGGCTTTGACAGAAGGATTTTACCTCCATAATTCAAATCCCAAACCAAAGCAATCTGCACTTACTACTCCAATCACTCAGCTGTTTACCAGCACTTCCAGGCAGAAGCCCAGGCCACTGGGCCGAAGGAGACTAAGACAGAAGATGGCCCGGGCTGCCCTGGGTGAACCGCAGCCGGCCTCTAGCTGCCTCCAAGCAGGCCCCTGCCCCCCATCGAGGTCCCCACGAGTCCGAGGGGGCCCCTCTTTAAAAGCACAGATGGGGGACGGCCTAGAGGAAGGCAGGAGGGCAGAGAGGAGCCGCAGGTGAGCAGAAAACTGTTTGTTCAACTCCCGAGCTCCTGCCACCAACTACACCCCTAACCTGAGCCCCCAGCACCCCCTCACCCCAAGCCGGGCCCTTCCCCCGCACACACTGCCCCGCAACGCTCTGAAGACCCCCGGAGTTCGAAGGGACCAGGAAAGAGGGAGAAGGGAAGCAAACACCTCTGGGAAAGCCCCACACAAAGACTGAAGGAGGGAAGGAGAGGAAGGCAGACAGGCAGCCATTTTAAGAGAGAAGAGCCAGACAATGGCAGCTCCCCAGCAATGGGGGCCCCGAACTGAGGGGAGCCCACGGCTTTGGCCAGCTCCCCGCCGCCACCACCCACCCCCAGGACCCTGCTTGCCCCAGCCCCTCCCCACTCAGCTGTGTACCTGCGGGGTCCGGGCGAGCGGCTGCCCCCCGCCGCCGCTGCTCCCTGGGCTCATGGGCGCGTGGTGGCTCCTTTGTTGGGCCCCTCCCGAGGCGGCCGCCGCCGCCGCCGCCGCGGCCCCCCAGCACTGAGAGGCCATGTCCGCCGGGCCCTTGCCGGCGCTCCCGTCCTGGGGCCCGCCGCCGTAGTCGCCCCCAGGGTAGCCCTGGTAGCCGCGGGCCGAGCTGGGCGACGTGAGCAGTTGGTTGAGGGTGGGGGTGGCGGTAGGCTGGGGGGTTCCCCCGCCGGCCGCTGAGGGGCCGCCTCCCCCCATGGCCCCGAAGCGCTGCTGAGCGAAGGACGAAGACGACGAGGAGGCCGAGGCGCTGGAGGAGGGAGGCGGCTTGGAGCCGGTGGCCGCCGCCGCGCCGGGGCCCGGAGTGCCGCCTCTCGGGGAGCTCAGCGCGTAGGCCTGGGGGGGCGGGGGGTAGGCGCTGCGGTTGGGGTAGTAGGAGTTGTACTGGTGGTTGGGGAAGCCGTGGTCGTGCGAGTTCTGCTGGGGCCCCGCGTAGGGCTCCAGGCCCCCGCCGCCGCCGCCGCTCTGCAGCGCTGCCAGGCCAGGGCTTTGTTGTCCGCCATGTTGTTGGTGGAAGACGGCGGCCGCGGCGGCAGCGACGGCGGACTGACTCCTACCGTAGGGCTGCCCGAAGCCGTAGGCTGGGGGCGGCAAGGCGGCCGCGGCCGAGTGAGGAGGCGCCCCCACCCCGTCACTGCTGCCGCCACCGCCGCCGCCGGGCGGCTCCGTGAGGTTATTGTTCAGGGCGGGCCTAGGGCCCGCGTTCCCATTCGAGTTCTTCAGGTCCGGCTCCGCGCCGGGCCCGCCGCTGCCGGCTCCGCCGCCGCCACCCCCATTGCTCTCGGCCCCGTCCTGCAGCTCCTTTCCCAGCGGCTGCGGCGGCCCCACAGTGGGGCCCTCGCTCTCCTGCCCGGCGGCTGCCTTCATTTCCCCGCGCTCGGCCGCTGCCGCCTCGCCCCCCGCCTCCTCCCGCTGCTGCTGCTCCGCTTTCTTCAGCTCCGAGGGCGGCGGCGGCGGGTTACCCAGGCTGCTGGCGGCGGCGGGGGCGACCTGCGCGGCCATGATCCCCGCTGTCTCGTCCGCGGAGAGACCCGGCCCTGTCTTCGTTT